>NC_139632.1:21428565-21543565 GCF_964638095.1 Poromitra crassiceps
ATTTAATTGGCTAATTATGGCAGATTAATTGCCCTAATTACCTAATGATTGCCCTAATTACCTAATGATGATCTGGTGACATCATCAGTGACTGATGACATCATCATTGAGTGCTCGAGTGACATCACCAATTCGATACAGATAAGATAACAGATAAGATCAAATAAGATAAGATAAGATAAGTGATAGCATCAGTGTTTTATGATAAATTTGAGTGTGTCCCAGAGGCTTTGGAGACCACTGTGTTCCAGATCAACTCCCAGGGGGGTCTAACTCCCAGCGGGGTCTAACTCCCACAAGTCCACTAGTATAGATAAAGGTGATATAATTATTGTAAAACATAGTAAACAACATTTTGGCTGGATGGCTGCAGCATAAAAACACTGTAGAAGTCAGCTGCACATGATTTTCCCTCTTTCTCTCCGACTTTTTCCTTGATGTAAAGTTCATGAGTTTTACATTTGCAGTAGTGGTGTTTTCTAGATTAGACACAATTATTTTGTAGCTTTTTTTCCTCATGAGTCAAGGAAAACACAGCAATCACCATACTAATTAACAGTCCCACACCTAGCCATTTTACACTATTTCTCCAGTTAAGATGCATTTCTCGCAGGTTTGAAACAGGCTCGTCTCTTGTGCAAGCTGTTGGGGGATTTGAAGAACAAAACCCGATCACTTTAAGCCTGTAACTGTTCCTACAAAATCACATCCTGCTAGCGAAGTATGAAGTAGAGTATTTGCAGCACCTTGGAAAAGAAATGTATACATCTGCTTCATAAACTATTTAACCCCTTTGACTTTTTTGGCATCTCTTGGTGTTGCAGCCTGAACTCAAAATGGATTCACTCAGGATATTTTGTCATAAATCTATACAAATTACCCTATTTTTACAGATTTGTTGAAAATGTAATACAGAAATATATCATGTTCAATCCCCTGTGTAAAAACTTTGAAGCTGCTCTGGCAGCGAGTCAAGTTGGATGGAGACCATCTGTCAACAAAAAATATCCGTCACCTCACAGCTTTTCAATGGGATCCCAGTGGGTTTGGCTAAGTCACTCTTTCACATTGTTGTTCTGAAGCCAGTCCAGTGTTGATTTAGGTTTAAACAATTTGCCTCTTTTTGGCTCTATCTCTCTATCGTTACAAGTTTCCCAGTCTCTGAAAAGCACTGTTCTGCTGTACATCTTAGATATGTGCAGTGCTGCACTGACTGTTCCAGAGATAGTAATGGTAATAATGGGGTGGCTTTAGCTCAGGAGGTAGAGCAGGTCGGCCAATGACGCAAGGGTTGGCGGTTCGATCCCCGCTCCCTCCCAGCTGCCGTCGTTGTGTCCTTGGGCAAGACACTTAACCCTCCTTGCTCCCGATGGTGTGTAGGCACCCTGCGTGGCAGCCATCGGTGTATGAATGGGTGAATGTAGACTAGCTACTGATTGTAAAGCGCTTTGGATAAAAGCGCTATATAAATGCAGGCCATTTACCATTTACCATTGCCATAGTCTGTACTTCCACCCATTAAAATTTGGACAGAGGATGTTGTCATCTTCCAAATGAGAGAGAGAGACACTTCGGAAGGAAATTTGATGGTATTCGACCAATCACGACACATGTAAACATAGCCGAGGCAGGTGATTGAAATGAGTGGATATTGACTGGATATCCTATTTTTTGACTAATTTAACTATCCAGATTTTTTTTTTAAATGAAAACATTTAACTTTTGACTTTTATTGGCAGATTATTGACACAAATCAGATTAAAATTTAATTTTACTCAATTTTGTATGAAGGCTGCCCCAGATAATGGGGTAGAAGTCATGTTTCATGTTCTGCTATCTTTTGAAGGATAGGCTACTTACTGGCTCCAAATATTTAATTGTGCCATTCATTTTTGATTATACATATTTTTTTAATGAAAACATTTAACTTTTGACTTTTATGGGCAGATTATTGATGCAAATCAGATTAAAATGGAATTTTACTCAATTTTGAATCCAGGCTGCCCCAGATAATGGGGTAGAAGTCATGTTTCATGTCCTGCAGGCACTGCGTGAATATCTAAAGCATTTTGTGTTCTGCATTTAACAGGATTATCAGTAATGTTTTTTTTAAACTAAACTACAAGTTGCCAGCCCGGATTATCAGTAAAAATATTAGCAGAAAATGTTTGATAGTAGAAAAAAAAAGTGCGCCAGAGGCTACTTAGTGGTGTTAGCCTGTTCTCTCAGCAGGTTCAAAACACACTTGTGGGAGAAACTGTAGAGTTAATGAAGGAAGAAAAGATAGAAAAGAAAGACGCCGACGCGTTCCAGCCTAGTGGCCTTCGTCAGGGCACAGGGCAGATAGTAGTACTTTAGATTGCAATGTTGTAATTTGAAAGAGAAAACTGTAGCTCCTTTCACTGCTGTTTGTATTGGGTCCAGCACCTGCCTTGAAGACCGTTTTTTTGGATGTGCGTGTCTCTTTCACTGTTTTTTAATGATGTAATTTGCACATTTTAGTAAGGCAGGGAAACAGCAGGAAACCAGACAAAGGCATCTGTCAAAATTGAATCATGAGCAATTGAAAGATAGCATTCAAATGTTCAACATGGAAAAAGCGTACGCACCATTAAGAGTATTAAGGTTAGATAATCATTACCCTGATGATGATCATGTTCTAATCTTCTTCTATTGTTTGACAGGATGAGGCTACCAAAACAGGAGGGACGAAGAACAAAAAACCAAGGAGCAAGAAGACTAAATGAATCTGAAAAAACAATACTAGCCAAGCCTAGTTAAGCCGGACCCAGACTGCTGTGGCTCAACACTCATGCATGTATGTTTAAACAGTGAGGAGTGAGTCAGTAAGTCTCTGAGGCTTTTTTTTGGAAGGCCCATTCTGGGTCTGGCAACCAAAAATAAAAAATAAAACATGCAGTTTGTTTCAGTAAAAAGGTAATTTGGAGCTAATTCACAGACATCTTAACAGCATTGAACGGGATAAAAATGACTGAAGTCTATTTTATGGCAAATAAACCGTGATAATAATAAATAAAATAAAAATATGTAATTTAAAACTGGATGGAGGGGAGGCTGTTTAGCAGGTGAAAGCGAGTTGAAAGAGATGGATCTTGAGTAGTCTCAACGCCAGACCCATGAGAGTTCTTACGCTGATACACTATGTTACTGCATGCTGCAGAGCTCTCTCTGGGTCTGGGACACTTCCCCCCAGCTGGCTGGTTATGGAAGGGAACCGTTCACTTGGCCAGTGATTGGCCAGTGGTGGATTCAGTCTTCCCCAATCAGTAACGACTTTGCGATCAGACGACACCGGAGGCGTAGCCCATTTTTCGAACCGCTCTCTCATCAGTGCTACGACCTGTCACTCATTCAATTCATTTATGTAGTATGCGAAGCGCAGCGATTCAACGTAATATTTGAGTCTGGGGAGAGACTACCGTAGGTCTTGAGGGCCTGTTTGAAGGATGGTAGAGTGGCTGCCTGATGGATGTGGGTGGGGAGGGCATTCCAGAGGGAGAGTGCAACAACTGAAAAGGCCCTGTCGCCCCAGGTCTCGAGCTTGGTCCTGGGGGTTATCAGACTGTGTCAGCAGACCTGAGGTGGCGGGGCAGGAGGTCGGAGAGGTAGGGAGGGGAAAGGTTGTTTTTGGGCTTTGTAGATGATGAGTAGGCTAGTATTGTGAAGTCAATCCTGTATTTAACTGGGAGCCAGTGAAGGTTGTGAAAGACAGCTGGGGTGATGTCGATGTCGGCGATGCGTGGAGGTGAGCAGATTGGCAGTGGAGTGCTGGACGTATTGGAGTTTATTGAGCATTTTGTTGGGTGAGCCGTAGAGGATGCTATTGCAGTAGTCGAGTCTGGAAGTAACGATGGCATGGATGAGTGTTTTGTAGTGTTAATTTCGTCGACGAAAACTATGACGAAAAATGTTAGTCGACTACCTTTTTCCCCAAGACTAAGACGAGACTAAAATGTTCAGACTTTTAGTTTCATTGACTAAGACGAGACTAAAATACTCAAACTTTTAGTCGACTAAAACTTAACTAAACAAAAAAAGGATGAGTTTGACTAAATATGATAAAAAACTAACAAGGACTTTTGACAAAGGACTAAGACTACGACTAAATTTAAAAATAGATTACAAAATGAACACTAATTATAGACTGTTTCCCCCCCTCAATGCAGCAGTTCAGGTTCCTGTGCTGCAGCATCATAGATCTAGCTGACATTTAGCTGTCTTAAAAACATTTACAGTAGTTACAACAGAACCCGCCCAGTCTTAGTTAAGGGTCTTATCTATGTGTATGAGGCATCGTGTTCCCTTGCTTGTCTACGTTATATCCAGAGAGGTCTGAGCGCTTTCCACATAGCGCAGCCAGTCCACTTGTCGTTGCTACCGCCGTACGCCGACACTGGCCCGGGTGGGCAGAGTCAGCATTACTACTTAGCTACTTTCCCTGGGAAAGAGTTGCCAACACTGCTTCGAATTACCATTACTACTACTAGTGCAAGCGCATCAGCAGATTCAACAGTTTTCATTGACTAAAACTAGACTAAAATGTGAACAGTTTTCGTTGACTAAAACTAGACTAAAATACTTTGGTTTTATTTGACTAAGCTGAGACTAAAATGCTCAAACTTTTAGTCGACTAAAACTTGACTAAATAAAAACAGGATGAGGTTGACTAAATATGAAAAAGATGATAACAAGGACATTTAACATGGGACTACGACTAAATAAAAAAATAGCCGACAAAAGTAACACTTCGGCAGTGGAAAGGGACAGGGATGGGCAGAGGCGGGCAATGTTCCTGAGGTGAAAGAAGGCAGTTTTGGTGATGTGGTTGACATGAGAGGGTGGGGTCGAGGGTGATTCCGAGGTTGCAGACCTGCATGTAGGGGTCAGAGCCGTATAATAGAAGAGTTCCGACATCTCCATTCACTCCAATGGACCAGTTTTTTTCCAGGAAGTTGAAAGTGGAACTCTTGAGTAAAAAAAGCAGCACTGTCGAGTTGCAACAAAATAGACAGTTTGTGTTGTACTTTCAAAGGGTTTTTCATCCCTTGAATCAAATTGTACATTATCAGCTTTATTTTAGCATGCAAAAGTAGCGTGAGACCCATTCCTGGCTGTTCATTGGCTAATGAGTCTCGCATTTTGGTCCTCCGCTGACGCCACTCTTTTACTAGAGGACACTAGTAGGGGTGATGATGGAGCCATCGATGTTGAGAGCATAGACTGTAAATATAGGTTGAGAGATAAGTTCTGGGCGGAGCGGGTGAGGGAGTTTGGCTCGATGATGAGTATGTTGGATTTTTTGCAGTTGAGTTGGAGAAAGTTATGTTGCAAGGCAGGTGGAGTGGGTGGTTGCATACCAGTGGGAACGGAGGCCATGGCGGCAGAGAATTTGTCCAAGGGGGAAGCATGTACAGGATGAAGAGGACGGGGCTGGGCGGGCACTGAACCTTGGGGACACCATGAGTGACTGATGTATTGATGTCTGTCAGAGAGGTAGGGGCCGGAAATGCCAAGGGAGTGTTGAAGGCATGAGAGGAGGATGGAGTGGTTGAGCCCAAATATCCCTGTGTGTGTGTGTGTGTGTGTGTGTGTGTGTGTGTGTGTGTGTGTGTGTGTGTGTGTGTGTGTGTGTGTGTGCGCGCGCGTGTGTGTGGGTGTGGTGAGGTTTTGTTTTTTGACTGTTCATTAAAGAAACCCCAAAAGTCTCTCTCTCTCTCTCTCTCTCTCTCTATCTATCTATATATATATATATACAGTATATATATATACATGTATGTATATATATATATATATATATATATGTATATATATATATATATATATATATATATATATATATATATATATATATATATATATATATACATAAAAAGCTGAGTTTGTCCATGATGATAAGACAAGAGTCTTTAAATAGTGATAGTTTCAGTAGTGGTCCTGCTTTCCCACTGCTTTTTATCAATGATGCACCTTTTTCCTCCCAAAATAGGACACTTAAGTGAAGGATTTTTGAGTGGCTTCATGTCTGCCCTGGTATCTATCACCTTTTTCACTATCCATGAGTTTGCATCCCTCTTTTTAATGCACTCCTTATTCCTTGTAAATATTAATTCAGTCTTCAGCCAAAATCTGCATCAATTTATTCAATGTTGCTCTCATGAAGGATGATTAAACTTTGCTGGCCTGCCAAGGTCAAATTTGATTGAGTTTCATGACTCTCTCACACACACACACACACACACACACACACACACACACACACACACACACACACACACACACACACACACACTTCGCATGTATACTATACTATCTTTTTGGCATCTACTTCAGTCCTGCTAAATAGGCTATTCAGTTTTTCACAGTTGCCTCTTCCCACTGAGCAGTTATAGGCTACCTCTTGCTGTGGCTCCTGTGGGGTTTTGCCTCACCTCTCCATTTTCGTGTCCCTTAATCCCTTGAAAGACGTGGTCTGCATACTAACCACTCTGGGCTCGGCTTTAGACAGCAGAGGTTCACCATCTAAAAGTATCCTGTTCATCTGCACACTTCTTCTTTGGCTTCCATTGCTATCACTCAACCACTGTGATGGACAAAGTGGACTTTTATGTTCAGCGTGACCCAGGAAGGACGTTTTACTAGACTTGATCGACAGTAGGCTAGGTTTTTACTCCAGGCTCGTATAAAATTACCTTCTAAAGATTAAATTGGGGCCACTGCTTATGGCAGGCCAAGTGCTTAAAATCCTTGAGGTCCATCTCTGGACTTCAAGCTCCCCATTCATTTCAGCTATTGAGAATAATTGCACCCCAATTCATTCAGCTGAGAGCCTTGTCCTTGACAAGCTGTCATCATGCCCGAACTATTGCAGCAGCTATAAGGCGAGTTAAGGACTATAAGGACTTATTTTAGTGTCTTGTGACTCATGGAGCTAAATTCGCTACGCAACACAGAGGAGCATAATTAGCCTAGATTAGATTTGAAATTTCTGTTGCATCCATACAACTTCAGTTTGCTGCGTATTGTGACAAATGAAGTTTTTCAGAGTCTGAGATCAATATACTTTTTTGGACACAAAAGCCAAGTTGCTGCGGTTTTGAATAGCCTTATCTGAAATCAATAACAATAATAGGCTAAAATGATGCAATACTAAAATAGGCTATTGTTAGCACCGACACTTCTGCCATAATCTCTTCCCATAGAAATAGGCTAGGCCAGAGCATTTGAATTTCATGGTGGGAGCACTTGCCTTTCATAATGTTGATGAACAGTGAGATTAGTGAATCTGCTGTTGCAGTGGTTCCAAAACTGTGGTGGTCCATCAGAGCATTTATTTTTTATTTTTAACAGACAACAATTTTTACACTAAATTATTTTGTGACCCTTATTGTAAAGTGTTACCACTACTCTTCATTACTGTTTTATGATCTCAAGACAATATTATTTTATTTTTTATTGTATTTATTTGATCATTGGCTGTATAATATAATAAGACGTTTTCTCCAGTCTGCAGCACGTCATCACTCACCCTGACAAGTTTTCACTGATCACAAACCCTCTGGCTGTAAAACTCTTTTATCAAAGTACAAAGTCTATCTGCCAGTTAAATTTACTCTGAATAATAAAACACGCCTGTGTAGTCGCAGTTTAAAAGTCCAGTGTCCCAAATGAGAAATTTGGTTTGCAGTAAGGCATACAACACAATAAATCATCATAAACAACTTATACATAAACAGACAATAAACATTGAAATGAGTGGTGGAAAAGCAAATACTTGAATGACTATGGAGGTGAAAGCATGTTGTGTAGAAGTTATCTGGTGTAGATGATCAAATTCAGGGCATGATTTAGCCTCTGGTTGGTAGGTCAGGTCAGGACAGTCTATCTCAATGCTGTGGGTTTAGACTAGCCTGGGTAAACCCATCCCCCACGTGACCTGCTCTCAGACCTGTTCTCAGTCACTAGTGACTGGGAACTGAGAGAGCAGGTCACGTGGGGGCTGGGTTTACCTAGGCTAGGTTTAGACATGACAATACTGTTGTGTTTTGTTTTTCACACTCAGGTTTCTTACTACACCACTGCAACTTTCATAACCCATCGTAACTCAAAATATCTTTCTTCTTCTGTTTGATTTTACAGTGTCAGAAATACATATAAAGTGACTTTCAGCTGTATACTGCCAGTTCTTGCAACAACTCTGTGGATAAGTTTTGAGTGTGAAGAATATGCTTTCAGTCAAAGTAATTCCAATATGAACAAAGCCAGCAGGGCAGCAACATTTCACAGTGCCGTGCTGCAGGTAGAGAGTGGGGCTTTGAAAAAGCATTTCCATGAAATACAAAAGGGTAATATTTCTATTTTCCTTTCCAAATGACATGTTGACAGCATGTGGTGTGTCATCTTTCAAACACATTTGTTACGCTGTTTCGAAAGAGGCAGCTATATTTATGCTGCCATATTCAGCATCTCTGATATAAAGCTCTATTCAAGAATTCCATTACCACGTATTCACTCGCCCGTCCTCAAAGAGGACCTCATCTGTTTGTTTTTGTGTGTGTGTTTTTTAGGTGTTTTGTGTTCACAGGGAGACATTTTATTCATTACCAATTATATTTGTTGAAAGTTTTGTCCCAAATCTTTCAATTTGGGGGGGGGGGGGGGGGGTCTATTTAGGGAAAGCTTTTTTGTTTTCAACTATAACAGCATCAGCATCCACATGTTACGGCAGTATTAGAAATGGGCTTCATGCGTCATGACACCATGGAAAGATCTATTCACTCTAATGAGCCCATGTCAGAATGGACAGCTACAAAATGTGGAAGTGTCACCACTCCACATTTGAGGTTTTAAAATCACAGGTCGCACCAGAGATTGTTACGTCCCGGACCGGTCTAGGGGTACCCTGATGTAACATGAAAAGAGCCCATCCTCCCCAAGTCCCAAAATCACATACTGGTTGGGAGGAGAGGAGGATGGGATATGGCCCCTGCGCACACCAGCGTCTGCTGTCCGCTCTCTTTTAAAGGCTGGGCCTCCCCAACACCAACCAATCACCCGCTGCCTCCTGACGCAACTAACAAGCACTCACACATACACACCTGGAACCCACTCAGCCACTCACAGTCAACCAGGAGGGAAAATCAACCAATTAGTGAAACAGCAAACAAAGTAATGAAAAACCCTTACGACCACAGTCGTAACAAGATTTACTGGATAGAAAATATATTACTGGTCAATAAACAAGATACACAGCTGAAACACTTTGCTTGATGTTCTGATTTTTTTTTCTGTCCACAGTGAAGTTTTTTCTGATTGGGGTTTTAATGGAAAAACAGTTAACTCTCAAAATAGAAGAGAATGTGTTTTATCACCACCCCGATATTAACTAGTCACCGCTGACTTCTACCAACATGAATTGTGTCTCGATAGAATTTACAAATGTTTATTTTTATACCTGTATTTTAATATTTGGCGGTGCCTCCACTTAGCAACTTTTAATGATCTGAAATCAAGTCTGCTATAATGAAATGTTTTTAAGTCTTTACCATTAATTTATGCTCTCACTCATTTATGGCCTTATCTAATAGTAAACACAATACTCAATTGTGTGTGTGGGGGGGGGGGGGGGGGGGGAGGGGTACCAGAGCTATGAGCCCATTATCTACTTCATGATTTTTTTGTATTGCCTTGCTTTTACTTTCAAAACTGAAAATAAACCTTGTTTAAAAATATATAAATATACAAATTGTGAGTCTCGTCTTCCTATGACCTCTGTCGCGTTCTGATTTGGTGGTCACCGGTCATGAACCAATACGTACAGCATCTAGATGTCACTAGATCAAGTTACTGTGAGTTTGACTTTATTCAACACATGCAAGACTAATAATATATTCACAATGTAACTACTACTTACTGTATGTTTATACTTTTTTTTTTTTTAAGAACATTTACAAAACATATTTACATTTCCTGAATGAAATTCAGTCAGGGCATGTGATGAATAGGATATACTGAGATGTACACTGAGATTTGACTAACAATACGCAAACTGTGTACACATCTGTACCCAAAGTTATCTGCTGAACAAAATCACTGAATGCAAAGTAAAGATCGTATACTGATCTAATGCATCGGTCCATTTTTTTTTATTACAGATTATTGAACCTTTGACTTACATACTGCAATATAATCTGGGGAGCAACTTATCCTACTCACCTTCACAAGCTTTATTTATTACAGAAAAGGTTTTGTAGAATTTCAACTTTCAGTGACTGGATTGCTCATTCAGATCCGCTCTTTAAACAGTTAAATATCTTAACAATTTTCAATTTAAATAAGTACTTAACATGTATTTTTATTTTCAATGTATTGTCCCAGGATGTTTCCACTCCCTTGCCCTGTAAAGCTTTTTTTCAGGTAAATTGCAACGTTCACAATATCAACACTAGACAAGCCAAGTTGTTACACCTCCCATTTTACCGCACTGGACTCTGTCAGTTCTCTATCAGATATAGGGGTGTCCAGATATGGAACAATATTTATCATCTTGTATCCCAGTCCAAATCTCTCAATCATTTCAAACACAAATTTAAGATCTATCTGATGAACCTAACTTAATTCTACTGCCCACATACACCCTTTCACACACAGCACACCCACACTTTTTTATGTTTTTCTTTTATTCAGTTTTATTTCTGTTTTTAATTTATTGATTGTGTATTGATAAGAGGTGACATCATGTTTACAAGCTCTCTCGGGTTTTTTAGATGTTCACCTGCACAATATGTAGGCAAATGTTTATGTTTGTTATATTATGTTTTAAATGAGTGCAAATAAATAAACTAAAAAAAAAAAAAAAAAGACTCCACCTGTCTTCCAAAAAAAAAAACATGCTTTATATGTCCAGTTCGGCAGGATTATTAGAAAACTACCTTCAACATTGATCCCATAGAAATCACCATCTATAGTTACAATGTCTTTCCTCTCAACACATCTAGTTACAATGTATTTCCTCTCAACACTAGGATTTGGTTACTTTCTGTGTGCCATGGTTTTGTGTCTTGTGTCTCCAAGCACCTCTCAGGGTCTGTTTTTTCTCCCAAATAAGAAGTCCCACATAATTCCCACAGGCGAAGCAATGCTGTCACTTCCTGTTCTTGAATCCCTAAGGATGCTTTTCCAGACTTCTTTTTCAGTATGTCTATGCTGAAAATATGTAAGAAGGGTCAAAAAGCCCTAAACTCCTGCCAAAGTGTGACAACATTCCCGAAAACAAGAAATCCTTGTTTCCACTGCAGTGCATGACTGTTGTTCCTCTGAGACTTCTTCCCTTCCAATGAACCTTCTTAAATTAACCTGTCGGTGTTTCACTGGTTTTGATAATTTGCTAGCCTGTACTGTATATGCCACAGACAAAGAGATAAATGAGTGTGGTGGAGAAAATATAAAGATATCAGTGAGCTCCAGGTAGTGCCATTCACATTCCTGTAAGGTTCCACTCCTCTCATCTCTCAACCCACACATGTAAATCTTTCATCTCCTTATCATATGGAGCCACGGCCAATTACAAACCTTCAACCCCCACAAAATACTTAACTCTCCCTGTCTTAGAAGTTGTATTAACATGTACAATTACAAAGGTTACATGATTGTAGACAATCTCTTTTTATTGGCCTTTTTATTCTTTCTTTGAACTTTTGCCGCTTAGATACAAAGTTGTCAAGTAGCTGTTTCTGTAGTACAAACCAATGAAATCTTTGAAGATACCACACTAAAAGAACACAATGACGTGGTTTGGCATGCACATTATTGTTACAAAAATGTTAATGCGTCTCTCATGTTACATGGTACATTTTGTACATCAACAAAATACTCTTAAAATTTAGTGCATTTTCAGTGTTGGCACTCGGATACTTAATATATCAATGCACCGCTGCTCCCACTTTTAAGATAAAGTGATCAAAAAACATAAACATTGATAAAAGTGCACTCAGTAGTCAGTAAACAATTGATCTTTTTCTCATTTAGGTGCTTTAAACTTGTTCAGCAATTAAGCAAAAGGTCTGATTTTCAAGTTGATAGTAATGCATTTTTGAAATTCTATGAGTAGGCTAGCTATGGGTTTCATGCACCCTATAGGTCATGAATTTTTGTGATCACATTTCTTGTCCATTTCTTTACTGAGTGTAGCAGTAGTAAGTTTTCACATAGGCTACCCAAGGTCATGAAAGTTGCACACCCTTGGATCAGTTTGACTCATATTGGAGTTAAAATATAGGCAATTCAACAACTCAATGTGCTGCAGTTCTTTTGCAAGATCTCAGACTAGATTATAGTAATACTCTCTGGCTGCCAAAAGCCATCACTTCACAGACTATATATATACGCTATATATATACGCTGTACTGATGACTGCACACTGCGAATGCGCCTCATGGCAAACGAGGAAGTAACTTCGGTTATATTCCTGTTAGTTCGGTTACTCTCTGTTTAGGTCTCGGTGTGTGGGTTTACTACGAAAATGACCGTTTAACGTAACTTTGGCCTATTTTCATCACGTGGTGAGTACATGAGTCACACCATGTACACGTGAGTGTTTTTGGCGCTGTTGGAATGTGCGACTGAATGGAAGTAGGCAAAAATCCCATAGAGACACTGCATGAAATAGGCCACGCCCATCACGGGGGAAAGCACTCCAAAACACCAGCATCATTTTGCTTGAATTAAACATGGCTAAAAGATGTTGTGTGGTGGGCTGCGTAGACAACAAATGTAAAAAAAGAAATAGTTTTTTTGTACTCCCGAGCCAAGAAAAATGAAGATATAGTTGTCAAGGAAGTAAGTTGGAGTGTTCATCTTCCGTATATATGATCCTTGTGTGCAACACGCAACCATGCATGCGACATAGGAGAACGCCAGGATTTGGCAGGGGAGTTTTTGTTTTCCCCCGTTTTGGGCTTGGTTTCTGAATGATGACGCGCTCCGCAGTGTCTCTATCGCTATCGCGTAAAATGCCGGTAAGTAACCTACATTGCAGTCAACTCATATGAGGAGTCAGTAACCCATACATCGCTATTAATAGAGACACTGCATGAAATAGGCCACGCCCATCACAGGGGAAAGCGCTCCATTCACTCCCATACACCAGCATCATTTTGCTTGAATTAAACATGGCTAAAAGATGTTGTGTGGTGGGCTGCACAGACAACAAATGTAAAAAAAATAGTTTTTTTGTACTCCCGAGCCATTGAGAATTGGCGAGAAGAAAAATGCGGATATAGCTGTCAAGGAAGTAAGTTGGAGTGTTCATCTTCCGTATACTGTATATGATCATTGTGTGATCCTTGGTTTCTGAATGATGACGCGCTCCGCAGTGTCTCTATAGACTGTGATTGTAGTGCTAAGCTATTAGCAGTGAAGGCTCTACACAGTTTGTACTGCAGTGCACGGCATGCAGATTGAAAATAAAGCCATGTACGTTCTAGTTTTAATATAGGCAATATGGCAAATGGCTAAACTCCCAAAAAGTTGGCCTATCCCTTTAAGAAGTAGCCTACAGAACTCAGCAGCATGTCCTGTCTACAGTAACACACAGTGCCTGAAGCTTAGTAGAAATGTCAGTTGAAAAAAGTGGCACCTGCTGCTCTTAGATAGCCGAGCTCTTAGAAGCAGTAATGAAACTGATTTTTTTTTATGAGTTTAACTTGTCAAAAAAGTTTGGAAACTGGTGTTTGCATGATCATATCTCTGCTGTTACTTTATCCTCAGCATTGTATCTTATATCTGCTGTTACTGTATCCTCAGTACAGTAAACAACTCCAATTTAAATGACTGTTATTCAGAAATCCTACTCTGGCTCCCTGCACAGAGCCGACACAGTTGCTGAACGTCAGATAGCAACACAGGCTTGGTGACAAACAAACAGCTAACGTTAGTGTGGTGTTTTCTATGTTGTTTAATTCTATGTTGTGAGTAACTGAAAGCCTTGTGGAAGATAGCCTATAGGCTGCTGGGGGTGGGTTGTTATGGTTGGTTATGGTTACTTCCTAGCCCCGTTTCGCCTCTTTCTGTGTAGACTATGCTAGCCTAGAAAGAGTCCCGTCTCCGTACATAGACTTGCCTGCGACTTTGGCTCCCAAGCTGTCTAAATCAGCAATAGGGACGTATTTACAAGTGTCACAGAAACATTTCAAAGCCACATACTTGAGAAGAAGGGTTCATGGCTTCTCGACGTTGGCGTTAGAAAGCTCGACGCTGCTCATAAATGCCTCTTTTCATCCGAAGTCTGTGCTGGTGATATTATTTTTTCCGGGTTAGAGCCCAGCCGTCACAGCGCTCAACAGCGCCACTCTGGTCGATAGCTGGTCAACCTCAACCAGGATTCGTCGCAGGTCAGCCAACATGGTTGTGTTGGTCACACTAGCTCTACCACGTACAGCATGCCTGAGCTGATCCTGCAAGTGTTCAATTGGGCACCTGATTGGCAGCACTTGGAGCATCCTGTTTGCTTAAATAAGGCCTGATTGGCAGCACCTGGAGCATCCTGCTGGGTGCTGCTCTCTACCAAAGTGGTCATTTGGTGTCTGGTCCAAACTAGTGGTCCAAACATGCCACGGTTAAAGCAGGTTGAAGCTGGTGTTCCCCAGAAGCAAGTTGCCACATTATTTGGAGTAAGCTGTGGTACCATCTCCAAACTCAATGCCATCCCCAAGCAACATGTGACCAGGCTGGTGACCAGCATGAGGAGGTGCCAGACTGTTGAGGCTGCGTATGATTCTTCCACTCGCTACTGAGGCTCCTGACTGTGTTCAATGGATACCGTGTCAAATTGCCAATATGTCTTGTTTGTTCCTTGTTACTGATAGAGAGTTCAATCAACCCAATCTCCCAAACAACCCAAAACAATAGAGTCAATACCAACAGGAGGATACACTGGTTGACATTGGCAGAGCAAATTGGCACTTTTGATGTTGGCGCAAACTCGCAAATTCAGCTGTGTTGCTCATTCCACAAATGCAGGATCCTGAGACAGTGTAGGTAGGGAAATGAACAGGCTTTCTTATAAGTTTCCAAACTTCTTTTGATGACCTTTACATGTGGCATGAAAGTCCACTGATTTACCACGTTACAAGACCGCAGGTTCCTCTCTTGCGCTTTGTTTTGTCGTGGTATTGCTGTCAAATATGTAGGGAAATCCCACTTGATTCTTATTCCGAAAATTGATTTTTGATGAAAGTATAATGAATTTTTACAGTGTTTGACCAACAAGAGTTACTGCATTCATAAAACATCAAAGTGCAATTGAGTCCATCTAGCTGGACTGAGTCTCAATCTGAGGTCGGACTGATTGTCTTTTAGGACACAAGATCTTAGCGAAAGCCCTTCGAAAGCTACTGTGGCAGAGAGGGTACAAGAAGGGGTTGATAGCAGAATTCAGCCACAGCAGCCAGAATGTAATCTCATACCAGTAGTTCTCCACACATTGACCTCTACAGGCGGCGCGGATAATCATCAGTAGCGTGTAAGGAGCCCAGCAAATTCCAAAAATGCAGACAATAATGGCCAAAGATTTGGCGATCTCTTTGTCACGGGAGAGGCGAGCTCTCTGTGTTCTGCGGCCAGGCGCGAGGCAGGCGGCCGTGGGCTGAAAAGGTGTGGAGTCTTTCCGGCAAGGAGATAACTTCTTCTTCTGCATGGTGTCGGGGTCCCCGCAGGAAAAGCGGGACAGAAGGTCATCGTCCTCGATAACTGCAGAAATAGCAGCGGGCTCTCTGGACGAGACCTTCCGAGTGTTGATGAAGAACACGGACCAGGCGCCGGCGTCTCTGTGCGTCTTAGCTTCTCTCTGCGTGTCGCTGGTGTCCTCCGCACAGGTGGCCCGGCTCTTGTTCCTGCGGTGGATGTTCAGGTAGATGCTGAGGTTGAAGAAGGCCACCGACACAAAGGGGCAGAAGAACTCAAAGGTCGAAGCGCTTAGCAGGAAGTACCAGGTGAAATAAAACTCAGTGAAGCACTCGTCGGCCGGGACGATGCTTTGGCCGACGATCGTCTCCCAGAAGATGATGGCAGGGCCATAGAGGAGGAAGGCCAGCACCCACACGGCCACCATCTTGGTCACAGCATGGCGGGTCATGTTTCGCTGAGCCCTGTATTTCACCTGCATCAAAGGTACATTAGAAAAGTGACTGGCAGTGGTGCGCTGTGCGTGACAAGCGAATGACTTAAATACATGAAAGGCGATTGAAAATAATAGGCAATAAACAATATTGGTTACATTTCAAGTTAATTGCTGTTCACATTCCAACTGGCTGACAAACATGCTGGCTTTTGTTCTGAGAAGTTCACTGCAATGAACCAAAGGTGTTTGTATTGTACGGCCATGGTGAGTGTGGCTGGGAAAGAGCAATGTGGTAGACTAAATAAAACCCACTTATGGGTTTTTCTCCATGGAGCGTCAGTGAAGCTGGAAGGAAAGAGTTCCAAGCAAGGAGACATCTGTTTTCTCCCCAGTCTTCACCCATCACTCATTTTCTTCACATTCGACCCGTTTGCAGTTCACTGTCTATGTAGAGTAACTCATTACTTATCACACTACTTTTGCATTACTCTCATCAAAATAACTGCAGTAGCAGAATGACAACGCCGCCCCGGAACCATCCCGAGAAATAATTTAAAGGGTCTCAAAGTCAGTGTAAACCGTCCAAAATTCGAAATGTTATCCTTTTCCTTTGTTGTTGTCATCTATAGTGGTTATTTGCGTAAAAACACACAATTTGATTAGGAAATGCTTGTATCTTGATATAAATGTGTGTGTCTGTGTGTGTGTGTGTGTGTGTGTGTGTATGTGTGTGTGTGTGTGTGTGTGTGTGTGTGTGTGTGTGTGTGTCTGTGTGTGTGTGTGTGTGTGTGTGTGTGTGTGTGTGTGTGTTTAAGTAACTCAATTTGTAACTTGTGTTACTTGACAGAATAACTAGTATAATATTACTGAAATCATATTGGTAATAAGTTATATTACTAAGTTACTGCTAAAAGTAATATATTACATGTAATATGTTACTTTTTAACGAGTTACCCCAACACTGGTCTGAAGGCATTTATTTGTTTCACAATCAACTTCTCCAAAACTACTGTATCTCTGAGTCTGAACTGAATCTCTTTAACCAAATCACACACATTTAGACTATTCATGTGATCTCCTTTTGATAACTAACTAATGTATATATGTATATATATACAGTATGTTTTCACTTTCATCCAATGAGGCTCCCCTGAAACTGTTTGGAGCCCCCCCTGGGGAGGCCAGCCTCCCACTTTGAAAACCTCTGCCCTAAAAAGAGCATGTTCTCTGGGAGACTTTTAAAATACTGTTTTAAATCTCAGAATTAAGATGAAGTGGTGTGAATGATTCGGGCCATATTACAAAGCCATCGCGTTAATATAACACAAAGTTATGACATAATGTGTTAGCTGGTCTTATATGGAGCCAATGACTCAGAAGCAGTAAAGATGGGCTTGTTTTTGTTCTGATTAGATTAGATTAGATTTTTGTTCTGATTCTTTTTCATTTGTATTTGTTGACCTCCTCCATCTGTATTGCTGTCACTCACTGATAAGCAGAGTGGACAGCAACTGCCACTGTTTGCATTCAAAATATTTACCAACTAGGCATATTGTTCAAGCTCTGTGTTCAAACTGATTGGGCAAAATTAGAGATCTTAGATCTGTAAGGGAATAAAGCAGTGAATGTAAAATGGGCTTCTAGGCAAATTTGTACCTTTGCAGTAACACAAAACACAAGTGTGTGTGTGTGTGTGTGTGTGTGTGTGTGTGTGTGTGTGTGTGTGTGTGTGTGTGTGTGTGTGTGTGTGCGCATGTGCGTGTGTGCGAGTGTGCGTGCGTGTGTGTGTGTGTGCGCGTGTGTGTGCGTGCGTGCGTGCGTGTGTGTGTGTGTGTGTGTGAGTGTGTGTGTGTGAGAGAGAGATAATGAGTAATCTCTGCTGCCTACTTACTGCTCTGGTCACTGAGAGGAAGCGGTCAAAACTAATGAGGACAATGTTGAAGACTGAGGCGCTGCAGAGCATCCAGTCCATGACCAGCCACACCTTGCAGAGGCCCTTGCCCAGCATCCAGCGCCCTGTCAGGTTGTAGGGGATGTACACGGGGATGCAGCAGACACCTGGAACAGGCACTGGATGATGACTTAGCCCCAAGCAACACCTTCCTGGCTTCCTCTATGCCAGAACGCAATATGACAGGTCAAATGTACACCATCACACTTATCAACACCTCCACACCAATCTGGGAACCCAGAGTCTATCAGTCCGATGACTGTCAGACTGATAGACTCTGGGTGCCCAGATTGCCTCCACACAGTCTGATGCGTTGGGAATGGGATTCATTAAAATTAAAATTAGTAAATTCATGGATTTCGGTGACTGGCTGCAAAAACAACCCCTGCAGGGCGTTTGATTGGAAGACATGAGCTTTAAAGACAGACCTCTAGTCTAGGGCACCGGCACCCCCCCCCCCCCCCCCCAAACAGGTAAATGCACAATTTTTGAGCAATTTGAGATGAGTACTGAATTAAAGCCAGTGGTTCTCAGGGGTCCTTGAGAGGGTTCCAGGCGGTCCCCATAGCAAAGTCATGAATTGATCAACTTCAGCATTAGCTTATTTCATTTACAAGAAGTTAACGCAATTAGAGAATGTAGAAGAAGATTGTATTGAGTATCGTTTCACTGTTGTCTACATTACAGATAGCCTAGTTATGGCAGAAAGTGCATGCAACTCAAGGTGCATAGCTCTAACCAGAACCCATTCTCATTCAGATATCTTGAGGTGAGGTCAATGGACCCCTTTGAAAATGGCCATGCCAATTTTTCCTTCACCAAAATGTTGCTTTAATTGGAGCATTATTTAGCCCCCTTCCCAACAAGCTAGGCATGGTTGGTACCGAGGATTGAATTCATAATAGGCTACAATAAATCCAATGATGCGGTATGTTAACTTAAGAGAGATCACTAATTGGGGGGGTGGATGCCTTACAGAAATAACTGTTATAATGCTATGATAAATTTTATATGCAGAGACATGATCACTCCTTTAGTAATACCCAAACAAAAGGAAACATAATAGGCTACCATAACGACCATAACGGTCACCACTGAGTAGGCAGGGGGAATAAAAATCTCACTTTTTCCCCCTTTCCATTGACGGCCATTATCCATTCCATATAGAGCGAATTTCAATGCAGACACAGAAAGAGCTCGATGCCAACTCACCCACGAGAAAATCAGTTATAGCAAGGTTCAGGAAGAAGTAGTTGCTTTGGTTTCTCAGGGATTTATCCACAATAAAAGCAACGATGACAAGTGCGTTTCCAGCCACAACAACGACAACCAGAGTCACCATGAGGACCAATAAGATCACCACCAGGTAGCCCGGGAGGACAGCCTCGAGCGCCGCAGGAGTCAAGTTGCCGCTGGAATTGGACTCCAGCAGAATGTGAGCGCCCATAGTTAGTTTAATGTCAAATCATTATAGACATCTGGGAACAACAGTCACAAACACCCAACTAGTCGAGGCATGCGCTCCGCCGTTGCCTTCCACATTAAGGAATGAAGCATGATGAATGGAGACCTATGGTTAAATGAATACACTTTCCCCAAATTCCCCATTGTCCAAGGCTTCTCTGTGACCTGGAAAGACACAAGTTTGGATGATAATAGTGATTGTATATCCTTTGTGCGCGCTCTCCGCTGCCGCTGTCTGTGCGCTCACCACGGCGCGCACCGTTGATTTTGTCGCCACTGCTGTCAAGACAGAGTAAAACATAAAGACAGCGTCCGCTGACATTTTCCAAAATAAAATCATTAAATTATATTCTAACGTCTTTCGGGGGTTCAAATAAAACATTGTAAGGAGGAATAAATAGCCTACGATTGTTTTTATTCAAAATCCTTTTCACGGGCCTAATAGCCTATTAATGCAACAAAACATGGGCTACCAGACGCAAATGCCCACAATCTTTTATGATTGCATTTTATAAAGTAAATTCTGCACAGCATAATTGTAACCTATAGCAGTGGGCAGTGGCACAATTGTTTCTTATTGGGGCAGAGAGAGAGAGAAATCTAGCTTTTATTTTGAAGGGAAAGCTACGTCTGGCCTCTCACTGTGGTGATTTCGGCTTACTTGACGCTTTGCTCCTTTGCCCGTCGATCAAACGGTGGAGTGTGACCCATTTATTATACAGTCTATGAGTGTGACTGTGGAGAGGAGTGGAGAGCAATGGTTTGACATGATACTATGCCTAGAAAGACAAACACAATTCTGGTTCCATGATATCACATGAACTCCTTATTTTGGATTCACACAAATCACCCACAAAAGGCTTAACAATGCATTAGCCTACCCACTTTTCGTGTTTTTTCCAAGATTCTCCTTAAACTATAATAGCACAACATGGGGGCCCTGTTCAACATAAGATTCACAGTTCATTATGACAGGCAGCCCCCCATCATGAAATTCAAGCCGAGGGGTTCCCAACCTTTTTTGTACCTTCTCTCTCTCTCTCTCTCTCTCTCTCTCTCTCTCTCTCTCTCTCTCTCTCTCTCTCTCTCTCTCTCTCTCTCTCTCTCTCTCTCTCTCTCTCTCTCTCTCTCTCTCTCTCTCTCTCTCTCTCTCTCTCTCTCTCTCTCTCTCTCTCTCTATATATATATATGAAAAAGACTGTGATTGGTGGGATAGTTAAATTTCAAAGATGTTGGTTGAGGAAACTGTTTGTATGGATCAGAGAGCCTCTGACTGGTGTGCACATTAAAACACAAGGATCCAAGGGCCGTTTAACCATTTATTTTGTAGTAGGTTCGGCGTAGGTTCATTGGATGGATGATTTCTGTACAATAATAAACAACAAAGTATTAGTACATTGATGTGCCCACCAGAACTAACTAAAAATAACAAAAGGAATATAAGCTTACATTTGTTATGCATCCACTAAATTAGGTCAAAATAGGTTTCACACCGGTTGGTGTGTGGCTCCACTGGTCGGACAGGGCTGGTGGGCATCACCTTGCAGGTTCAAGTCTAACACAGTGATGCAAACATTTGCTTGTTTGTTTGGTGCTGCACAATGGTGGCAGGCCAGCTCTCAACTGGGGGTGAAACTGACTGAGGTTTTAAAGGGAGTGTGCAGGGTGATTAGGTATAATTGTGAGCAGCTGGGTGAGGTGCAAGAGGAACAGGTGAGGGAGTGATGCATTATGGTAAATTAAGTCCAGAAATCAAGCTTGGGATTTTTAACAGCCGCCCCTTCAAATATGGGCCCTGTTCCAATACCCTACTTGTACTTCTTTCTTGTAGTATGTACTGCCGCTGCCCTCACAAAGTATGGATTGTAGTGTGCAGCATGCATGCAAAATGCATACTATTGGGACACACTACATCTGTCGTCACGTGAGCTTCCTGAACTCCGACCTCTTGCTCACTTCCGCCGACGTCCGCAGCGCCACATTTGAGTTTTTTTTTTTTTTTTCAATAAACAAAGTCTGGCAGTAACAAACAGTACATTATACAAAAAATTCAGACTAAACATTTACAAAATTGGAACAGACAATCAAATAAACAAAATAAAATAAATAAAGCAAAAACATTAAGTCAGAGATCTAAACAGGAATCAAGATATGCATGTTTTGGTACACACCATGCTTGTTTGGTTTTAACATATTTCAAGGCTTTCTTAAAGTTAATTATCTCATTCATGAACACGCAGCTCAGTCAGTGCGACGTAACTCCAGTAGGTGGCGGTAATGCACAAAAAGTTGTTTGCCAACCGCCATAAAACATTAGAAGAAGAAGAAGAAGAAGACATAACTTCCTGCTGCGCAAAGGATTGTGGGGAAGTTTGGCTGAAGCAGCATGCATCGATGCATACTCCGAAATAGGAGCTGATGTAGTACAACATCCTGGTACTCTTGGCATACTGCATCTGACATACTATGTATTGGGACATACTAAATCTTTTTTTGCCTACTAAATAGTATGGAAGTATGGGTATTGGAACGGGGCCATGGAGTATTTGAATTAAGTGGAATACCAAGCTGGTTTGGTCAGGTGACAGTTCCTAGTAGGCTGCCCCTTGGAGGTAATGGGCAGCATGGTCATTCAAGGGGCAGGGATCTGAACGGGCTGGGTAACCTGGGAGGTCTAAGGCGGGGCACCACAGCAGGTTTAACACTAGGGCTGGGGAACATGGGAGGTCTAAGGCTGGGTAACATGGGAGGTCTAAGGCTGGGCACCACAGCGGTTTAACAATAGGGCTGGGGAACATGGGAGGTCTAAGGCTGGGCACCACAGCGGTTTAACATTAGGACTTGGTAACCTGGGAGGTCTAAGGCTAGCAGGTTTAACATTAGGACTTGGTAACCTGGGAGGTCTAAGGCTGGGTAACATGGGAGGTCTAAGGCTGGGTAACATGGGAGGTCTAAGGCTGGGCACCACAGCGGTTTAACATTAGGACTTGGTAACCTGGGAGATCTAAGGCTGGGCACCACAACAGGTTTAAAACTAAGGCTGGGCACCACAGGAGGTCTAAGGCTGGGTGCGACAGCAGGTTGGACCTTGGAGAGCTGGCCTGGTTCTGGAGTCCTGGAGGTATGGTGGTGGCCTCCTCTCTCTGCTTGGTCTTATGCCTGCATCTGTCCCAGGCTGTAGTTCGGCCCTTGGATCCATATCCAGTCAGAGGCTCAATCCGGCTCGAAGGACCATGAAAAAGACTGTGATTGGTGGGATAGTTAAATTTCAAAGATGTTGGTTGAGGAAACTGTTTGTATGGATCAGAGAGCCTCTGACTGGTGTGCACATTAAAACACAAGGATCCAAGGGCCGTTTAACCATTTATTTTGTAGTAGGTTCGGCGTAGGTTCATTGGATGGATGATTTCTGTACAATAATAAACAACAAAGTATTAGTACATTGATGTGCCCACCAGAACTAACTAAAAATAACAAAAGGAATATAAGCTTACATTTGTTATGCATCCACTAAATTAGGTCAAAATAGGTTTCACACCGGTTGGTGTGTGGCTCCACTGGTCGGACAGGGCTGGTGGGCATCACCTTGCAGGTTCAAGTCTAACACAGTGATGCAAACATTTGCTTGTTTGTTTGGTGCTGCACAATGGTGACAGGCCAGCTCTCAACTGGGGGTGAAACTGACTGAGGTTTTAAAGGGAGTGTGCAGGGTGATTAGGTAATTGTGAGCAGCTGGGTGAGGTGCAAGAGGAACAGGTGAGGGAGTGATGCATTATGGTAAATTAAGTCCAGAAATCAAGCTTGGGATTTTTAACAATATATATATATATATATATATATATATATATATATATATATATATATATATCAGAATCAGAATAACTTGTATTGCCACAGTATGCAAGTTACATACGAGGAATTTGTCTTAGTGTCTGTATGCAGCGCAGTGGCGCCGGAACGAGTTTGCAATTAGGGGGACAAAAGCAGGAAGGGAGTCTTGCCGGCAAAAAAAAATTATGTTGTTTTTTTTACGTTTGGATGATTTTTAGCCATATTTAGAGGAATATCTAATTTTAAATTAACATTAGGATTATACTGTAGTGATGTCATTATTCAGTATTTTCTCCTTTTCTCACTCACTTGGTGACCTGCTCTCCCTTTCTCTCTGATGTTGCCTGCAGCTCAGGAACAGAAAACCTGCGGCACCGGAACTGATGGTGCCTGCAGCTCAGGAACAGAAAGCTTGCGGCACCGGAACCCTCTGTTCCTGCGCCGCAGGGACCATCAGTTCTGGTGCCACAGGCTTTCTCTTCCAGCTGTGGCCATCATCAATTCCGGTGGGTCCCTCGACAATTCATCCTTGACCCCCACATTTGGGAGTGAGTTCGGCCGGGCGCCACCTCGTACTGTTAGATGATGTCAACGATGATGATGATGATGATGGATGATGTCAGTGCTGTTGTCAATGATGATGATGTCACCAAGGATGTCAACAGTGATGATGCCACAGTGATGATGTCATAATTGATGACAATGTCATCATTGATAATTTCACTGGTGATGTCACTCTTGACATGATGTCACTGTTGAAGGTTATGATGCCACAGTGATGATGCCAAAAGTGATGATGTCATAATTGATGAATGTCATTGATTTCACTGATGATAGTGATTTCACTTCTGATGTCATACTGTAATGTCATGTCACATTTGAAGGCTATAAGAGTCAGCTCTGCCAGCTTCGTAGAAGACATATTCCGGCTGTTTGAAAGAACAAGAGCAGAGTACAAGGAGGAAGTTGCTCATTCAGAAGAGGAGATGGACCAACAACGAAAACTCCTGGATGCTGTGCGGTTACACAGAGAAGCCTTGCCTCCAGACCTTCAGAAGCTGCTGGTCATTAAAGAAGAGGTTCCCGCTGAGCAGCAGGAGTGGAATGCCAGTCTGGACCAGGAGGACCCAGAGCCCCCACACATTAAAGAGGAAAAGGAGGAACTCTGGCTCCGTCAGGAGGGAGAGCAGCTTCAGGAGGACCCAGAGCCCCCACATATTAAAGAGGAACAAGATGAACTCTGGACAAGTCAGGTGGGAGAGCAGCTTCAAGGGCTGGAGGAGGCCCATATCACCAAGTTACCATTCACTGCTGTCCCTGTGAAGAGTGAAGATGAGGAAGAAAAACCTAAGTCCTCTCAGCTTCATCAAAGCCAAACTGAGGAGAACAGAGAGGCAGAGCCTCAACTGAGCAGCTCAACTCAACAGATGAAAACAGAAGCTGGTGGAGAGGACTGTGGAGTATCAGAACCAGCCAGGAACTTAGATCCAGCAAGTAGTTTACCACCAGCTAGTGATGACAAGACTCCAGACTCTTCTGAACATGGGACTGAAGACAGTAATGAAGAATGGATGGAAGCTGAACCTCAGTCAGGTTTAGACTCACTGACAAACAGTGAAGTTCTTGAGAAGAAACACTTGAGTTGCTCAGTCTGTGGTAAAGGTTTTGGTCATAAAAGAGACTTGAACAGACACATGATAGTCCACACAGGTGACAAACAATTTATTTGCTCAGTCTGTGGTAAAGGTTTTGGTCGAAAAACAAGCTTGAACAGACACATGATAGGCCACACAGGAGAGAAACTACTTAATTGTTCTGTTTGTGGTAAAGGTTTTGGTCATAAGAGATACTTGAACAGACACATGATAGTCCATACAGGAGAGAAACAATTTATTTGCTCAGTCTGTGGTAAAGCTTTTGGTCAAGAAACACACTTAAGGAGACACATGATAGTCCACACAGGAGAGAAACCATTTCTTTGCTCTGTCTGTGGTAAAGGTTTTGGTCATAAAAGACACGTGGACAGACACATGATAGTACACACAGGTGAGAAACAATTGATTTGCTTAGTCTGTGGTAAAGGTTTTGGTCAAAAAACATGCTTGAACAGACACATGATAGTCCACACAGGAGAGAAACAATTTATTTGCTTAGTCTGTGGTAAATGTTTTGGTCAAAAAACACACTTAAGGAGACACATGATAGGCCACACAGGAGATAAACTATTTAATTGCTCTGTTTGTGGTAAAGGTTTTGGTCTTAAAAGATACTTGGACAGACACATGATAGTACACACAGGTGAGAAACAATTTATTTGCTCAGTCTGTGGTAAAGGTTTTGGTCAAAAGACATGCTTGAACAGACACATGATAGGCCACACATAGGAGATAAACTATTTAATTGCTCTGTTTGTGGTAAAGGTTTTGGTCTTAAAAGATACTTGGACAGACACGATAGTACACACAGGTGAGAAACAATTTATTTGCTCAGTCTGTGGTAAAGGTTTTGGTAAAAAAAACATGCTTGAACAGACACATGATAGTCCACACAGGAGAGAAACAATTTCTTTGCTCAGTCTGTAGTAAAGGATTTTGTGATAAAGTAAAATTGAAGAGACACATGATAATCCACACAGGAGAGTAATCGCCATCTGTGGTAGAGGGGGATTTGAGTTTTTATGTATGATACTGTATATATATATATTTGAGCTTTGTTGTGTTATCCTCTGTACATGTATCACAAAAACAAACACTTAATAGTCAATTCCATAGGATCAGGAGAATATGCAGTACAGAGGCCTCTTTCCAAAAAAAGTCACACTTTGAAAAGAATGTTCAAAATGAGTGGTTACTCAGAATCGGTCATAGAGAAAGCAGCTCAGAAAGTTTCTTCCAAAACTCAAGAGGAGTGCCGACGTCCCACCCAAAAAAAGGACACACTGCAACCTGTACAGTGTATCATACAATACTCTGGGAAAACACTTTGAGAAACATTCAACACCACCCCTCGGATAGTGTACAGGAGACCGCCCAACATTGGAGATCAAATGGTACACTCAGACCTGCCTCCTAACAAACCCCACGCATTCATGGATGACCTTCCAGAAATAGATGCTGTGGAGCATGTGCACAATGTCACTTTACAACAAAATACAACTTTTTCCACCATCCATCAACAGGAAAAAAGATGAGCATAAAAGGAAAAATGTCATGCACAACTACCAATGTCATCTATATGCTGGTGTCCATGCGGAAAAGCGTATGTGGGAAAAACAACACGGCCACTGAAAACACACATAGCAGAGCATCGTAGCACAATAAGAGACTGTGATGAAAGAAGCCCAGTGGCTGTACATTTTAAAAATGCCCACCACAGCATCGCTTCACTCAGACACACCGGCATAGAACAAGTCAGTGTTCCAAGACGTGGGGGTAACATCAACAACCTCTTATTAAAGACAGAACTATGGTGGATCCACCTCTTGAACACCATGGCACCCATCGGACTCAAGCCTTTAAGGGGCTGTTAAAGTCATGGCTCAGATCAAATCAAATCTGCGACCACATTTAAACCCTTTTGTTTCATGTGTTGTTTTTGTATGTCCTTGAAAGTCCTATGTCCACCTTGGTCAATGTCCCTAATGTTTCCTGTTTTTGTTTCATTTGTGTTGCATACCGGAATTGAAGGTCTGTATGTGCCCACTTCACTTGAATTGCAAAGTTGAATGCCTCCTTCGTGTATATGTATGTCTCCTCTCCTTTTTACCCTATGTGTATGTATGTGTCACTTACATTGCTGTATGTATATGTATGCCCTATGTATGCACTAATTTTTGTATTTCTTCTTTTAAACTTTTTTGTACCTCACCTGTCGAGGGACTACGGATGGAAATTAGCTAAGGCTATAATCCGGCACATTTACATGCAAATGTTCATTAATGTTGCACTGTCCCTGAAAAAAAAAAAAAAAATGAGGCGTTCGATATCAGACCTTACTTATGAGGGGCCTCTGTACTACTGCATATATCTCACTTACTGAGTGCACTCAGTAAGTGACCACACTTGGCATCTTGAATCCATTATGTTGATGCAAGAACATTTGGTATGAGACATTTAATAAGAAAATGATTACTGTCAACACCATATTGTCATATAAATACATTTATAAATACATCATTTCACAAACTGTCTTTACAAAATCACAACTCTTTCATTTAAGCTGCCATTCTGCCCAAACTCTGCAAATACTGTAGGAATCTCGGTAATCGTACATTAGGTGCATCGTGATATGACATGCCTACTGTACAAATGTGCTATAGTAGAAAATGTGTTATAAGATCTTCCTTATTAAAAGTAGAACTTGATCTAAGTTAATACTGATTTTGCAGAACATAAAACATTATGCCACAATATCTTAATCTAAAGAATGTAACCCTATGAGCAACACACAATTGGCATGTTTTATTATCTCTCTTGGTATACTTAATTAACTCTAAAGCTTTTGCACAAATAAAGAGAAAGACTTCTCAGAGTCATCAATGCTTTGGGGAAGAGTGGGCTGTCAACATCCAGTGTGAAAGTGTCTCAGTTTACAAACCGATCAACAAGGGCCGATGAAATCACTGTGCTTTCTCCTGCACAATGATGTCGGTTACGCCATGAACTTGTGTGATCTGCTCGCAGTCCAGTGAAGCCAGGAATTTCCTTGGTCCAGGCAGGGTGGGGATGAAGTGCTCAGTCAGAGTCTTGGAGGCACGGCTGCCAATATCACTGAAGGTGGGATAGGAAATGACCGTGAAAATCACAGCATGGCGTGTGTGTGTGTGAGAGAGAGAGAGAGAGAGAGAGAGAGAGAGAGAGAGAGAGAGAGAGAGAGAGAGAGAGAGAGAGAGAGAGAGAGAGAGAGAGAGAGAGAGAGAGACAAGATAGATTGGGTAAAATGGCAAGGAAAGTGAGTGAGCAAGATAGATTCTTGTCCTTACCCAACAGCAATCGTTCGAGCACTCAGCAGGCCTAGCCCTTCCATGTGGATTACCACTCCTTTCAGCATCCGTGGGAGTGGGTTGGTAAAGGAGATTTCTGCTGCCATCTTTGTCCCTACCATGGCCTCCCCGATTGGCTGCGTGGGAGGGAAACAAATGAAACGACGAAGGAAAACAACGTCAGGTCTGAAATGGCCTTTTACCGTAATCTCTCCAATAGTATTTTCATTTTGGCTCACCTTTATGATGAGGTCTGGGGTCCTGAGTCGGAAGCTGAACTGCGTGGCCAGGACCTGCTGTGTTTCACTGACCCGTCCCGACAGCGTCAGCATCAGAATGGCTTGATCCACTAGCTGCTCCTGGTAGTCTCTGTACTCAAGGATCCACTCCAAAGATTTCTCTGTAGACAGGGGATGACAACCAAAAACAGGGGAGATTAGGGTGACTGTTCTGGTCTTATCATGTATTGTATGTTTCTTCTACACACACACGGCTATATATATATACACATAATATATATATATACACATAATATATATATATATATATATATATATATATATATATATATATATATATATATGTATATATATATATGCATATATATATACATATATATATATATGTATATGCATATGTATGCATATATATGATATGTATATATATATATATATATATATATATATATATATATATATATATATATGTGTGTGTGTGTGTGTGTGTGTGTGTGTGTGTGTGTGTGTGTGTGTGTGTGTGTGTGTGTATATGTCATTTATGTCATTTATTTTCAGTAAACCTATACTCTCACTGAGCAGGCGCTCCACTCACCCTCACTGGGCAGCAGTTCCACCTCTGTTGTATCCTTTCTGACCATGGCCTTGTGCACACCGGTGTAGTACATCACTGCCGCCTGGCTGTGGAGGAAGATTTTGCGATGCTGTGTGCTGCTGCTGTTACGCAACACAATGGTCAGCTCTGCATCGCCTCCCATGCGAGGACCTTCACCATCCATGGTCACTTCTACAGAGACGTCCTCTGCTGTGGGAGACGAGTAGGTTTCTGGCTTGGAGCCGTAGCGGGAGGCTGTTTCCACAGCAATGCGCTCCTCCTCTGTGCCTGAGAATGACAAAAATATAGTCATATAGTCATACCTCCGAGTGTCTGTAATCTTCCCCAAGACGTATTTTAGTGTCTATCCTTTATTTGATGATACCTTCAGGGTGTTTGTAA
Organism: Poromitra crassiceps; assembly: GCF_964638095.1. Lineage (NCBI taxonomy): Eukaryota > Metazoa > Chordata > Actinopteri > Beryciformes > Melamphaidae > Poromitra > Poromitra crassiceps. Next base: position 21,458,161 of record NC_139632.1, read on the forward strand.
AGGTGTGTGATATCATTGCGCTCATCAGAGCCAACAGCCTTGGTGCTGATGAAGTGGCCCACTCTCTTTTTCTCACTGTAAACTTGAGTGAAGGTCCCATCTAGGTTCCTCTGCCAGTAGATTTTATCACTGTTCACCTACAGGTGCACACTGAGAGAGTGAGTGGGGAGGAGGGGGGGGGGGGTAGCTAACGAGACTGCAAATGTCTGTGTTGTAGACAATACATGTATCTTCCACACGTGTTTTAAAAGCCTAGGAGAGGATTTGAGTGATACACCAACCTCAGCAAAGACAAAGGGAGTGTCATGTTTGAGGTACACCTGCCCATTGCGGACAGCAGTAACTGAGGCGGGGCCGCAGCGGAAGGTGCCCTGGCTGGTCTCCTGAGGCGTGGCGTCAACTACCTGCCAGCCTCCCATGCCTGGAGGCAAGTCCAGACGCACCATCCAGCAGTCGTTCCACACATGGAAGTTCCTAGAGCAGAAGTGGTGGATTGTCAGGTTTCGTAAACTAGAGATATGATGCGGATTACAGGTAAAGAAAAGTGGGTTATGAGTGAAAAAGCGTGACCAAGACAAAACACACCAGATAGCGTCGGAGTTTAGGTGATCTAAAGGGTCCAGGTTCTCATCAAAGTACACATCTGTTGTCAAAGAGACGTCCGTGTCGTGGGCAGAGTTGAAATTGGTGACACTGCGACTGGGAATGCCCAAACATCGCAACACTGCAGAGAAGATGGAGAAGAAGATGTGAAGGGTCATTGATCAGTGTGTGGCGCTGTTACAACATACACACACAAACCTTCCGTCACATGAACACACGTAGTTGAAAAACAGTTCACCTGTAGTGGTAACTCCGGAGAAGACCCAGCACTGGCCGTATTTGACAGGAGTGCCTCCGCTCTTATGGTAGGTGTTGAGAATTTCCACACTGCCGCTCCAGACTGTTGGAGAATTTCCACCTAAATAGTTTCCAGACCAGTTACCCTGCAGGACACCGCGGTCATCAGGGGAGTTGATCTGGATGGATGAAGATAGTGGAGGAGTTGGTATAGGTTGGGATTACATGAAAAGAAATATGAAGATAGCTCTGGTGTTAAATGTTTTTATCAGTTGCAATTAGGGCTGGAGTGATATGGTTGAAATCAATATCACGATAATCACAAGGATTTTTCTTGATATCAATATATATCACAATGTGGTTCATGTATGCAAAATCTCATTGACGTGAATGATAATGTTGTGATATCAAACAAAACAGCTAGTCTTAATGTACAATTTGCTTGTCATCAATTTAGACAGCAGAAATGTGTCACAATATTAACATATCTTCATATCATCACGATATGATTCCACTGAAAGACGATAATATTGAATTATCACCCATTGCAATCCATGCGTTTCTTTGCGTGCAGTTGCTGTAGTCTCACCATGGCTGAGATGACTCGCACCACATTAACAGGGTCTCCCCATCCAGATGGAGGAGTCCCACTCTTTTCCAGGACGTACAGGCAAGCGGCAAGAACCCCTTCGTCAAACTGTCAAAACAGAGACGAGAGGAGGAGGGTGGGGAGTGAGAATCAGTTGACTCTACTTAATTCATTCACAATCAAACACGGATGTGGGAGGACCATACAGTCAACTCACCTGTCCGTAGTTCCATGTCCGAGCTCCTATTTGTTTCTCTGTGCCATAGTACATTCTGCCGACGTCGTTCATGACATACTCCTTCCTCTCCTCTTCAGCATCCATGAAAACTGTGTCATCTGATAGACAGGAGGAGTGAGAACATATTTCTCTGAAATGGGAAGTAACTCAAATGGGAAATAATGTAACTCAAACATGAGATCAGTTTCAACAGTGGGTAGCATGGAGTCTTTCTCTCTGAGCGTCTATAGTAGGGTATAGAGCTCAACAGCTCCCATTCCATCAGAGAATTCCCCATTCATTTTCTCCATAGACATTGAGATAATCCTTATAAAGAGTTTTAAGCTTGGAACCAAGCTAACTAGTCACCTACTGAATCGGGAGTGACCATAAAATATTTCACTTGGAGCAAAAACAAAACATAAAAAGCGAGAGAGAAAAATCTATTTTCTATCTTTTATTTTATTTTATTAATTTTATTTTGAGTTTTTATTTTTGCTCCAAGTGAAATGTTTTATGGTCACTCACGATTCAGTAGGTGGCCCCTTGGCTTGGTTCCAGGCTTAAAACTAAACTCTTTATATAAGGATTTTTTTTAAACATCTATGGAGAAAATTAATGGGTGATGGTACAGGAGCTGGAAAAAGTGGGCAGTCACTGTTGAGCTCTATATGGTATACTGTATGTTAGCTTTTCTTCTTCTTTTCTTCTTGTTCGCAGTTCCGTGTGCCAGTAGTAGCAACAATAGCACAGAACTGGCTGACACCTGTATTTATAATCTCAGTGAATGTGTTATTATGGCATAATGCTGTAACCCCCCCCCCCCCCCAAAGAAGGAGGGGCCACTGAGTGAAATAGGCAAGAGAAATTGTTCTGACTGTCAGTCAGCCTTTTAACCATGCAAGCAAAAGTGTAGATGGATAGCTGTCAAACTTGACAGTGCTGTGTTTTCCCAATTCTTATATTCTTGTTGTAATTCACTAGAAGGCACTCCATGATTCAAATGATTGATAGCGAACCCCACCTAGCCCATGTCCTCAATTTCATCATGCTTACATATCAACCTTGCATGTGACTTGTGTGTGAGGGACGGGCTCTATCAATCTCATGTAAGAAATTAAACCTTTTTATCCCATATTTTACCTTCACACCAGGGGTTGAACAGCATGTAGATGTCATTGGTTGGGTCGTGTGTGGAGGTGGCCTCGCCTTTTGGGCAACGTGTTGCCACTGTGAGTTGGTATCGGCCAATGACGGCTGTAGGTAGAGAGTTGACGGACAGCTGTATCCTGTTGCCATCCTGTTTGACAATCGCAGCTTCCCAGCGATCGTCCTCCAAGTCTTCCACCAGAGGAATGATGACATGGGTTGCCTTTGACACTGTTGGCAGGGGCCCTAGAGACATACCACAGCCATGTTAAAGGAACACTCCGCCCATTTTCAACCAGCTTTGTATCATTAGAACATCAGTAGTATATCAGAAAACTGTAAACTGTTTTGAAGTCTGTCATTTAATTTGACAGTGATTGAGTGTTAAAGTGTGGACCAGTGATGTCACTGGTCCACACTTTAACACTCAATAACTCAAATTAATAACTCATTAACTCAAATCAACTCTCAATAACTGTCAAACTATTCATCATTCATCTAGTTTGACAGTTATTGAGAGTTGATTTGAGTTAATGAGTTATTCATTTGAGTTAGTGTGGACCAGTGATGTCACTGGTCCACACTTTAACACTCAATAACTGTCAAATTAAATGACAGACTTCAAAACCGTTTACAGTTTTCTGATATACTACTGATGTTCTAATGATACAAAGCTGGTTGAAAATGGGCAGAGTGTTCCTTTAAGTATGAGGACATAGACAAAATGCACTCAGTATGACTGGTTTCAGATGTAATAAGGAATATAGGAATATACTGTAGTAGTGCATTAAAGGCGTACAATGATGCTGGCGTCGTGAAAAACCATGCCTCGAGCGCCAAGATTTTTTTCCAACCTTTTTTTCCAACCTTTTTTGTATTAACCCACACCTGCATTCCTACCTTGTGGGGTGTGTTTGACTAAACGAAGGCAAAATAGAAACAGCCCCGGATGCTCACTCACGCTCTGTCTCTCTCTCTCACACACACACACACACACACACACACACACACACACACACACACACACACACACACACACACACACACACACACACACACACACACACGTCATGACAGGTCACACATTGCAGTTCATGTCATCTGATCTTCATGCTGCTGTACTATAAATGGAATCGCAACCTAGGCACCAGTTTACTGTGCAGCTACTCAAGAGCCTATCATGTACCGGTCTGAGCACTGCAGTAACTGCACATACTGTATCATGGGTGTAGACATTAAAAAAATATAACAAAATAACATACTGCATAATTAAGTAAAAAGATTATGACTTAAATGATGACAAAAAAAAATATTAACATTTTATTTTGAAATTAAACCTTTTAATAATTCTCTCTAAGCTTAATTTCTTACAGCATGCAACTGTAAATGTAGGATCTATACTATTCTGTGTGCCGTCCTCTCTGCCTTACAACATTCAACACAGAGAGAAATGGAGAATGAGAAAACAGGCAGCGGGTAAGTCTCAGAGAGCCGGTAGTAGGAGTGCTGATGGTGTATTGTCAGTGGATGAGGGTCCAGGGAGAGCGACTCCAGAATTGTTACCATAGCAATAGCAACCAAAAACCTCTATTTATCTCTCTAGGCACAATGGCTAGTGCAATTATGCAGATGCAGGTCAACCTTAGGAGATGCAACCATGTGGCATGTCAGGCAACTGCTAGTGTGTAGGCTACAACTGTGTGTGTGTGTGTGTGTGTGTGTGTGTGTGTGTGTGTGTGTGTGTGTGTGTGTGTGTGTGTGTGTGTGTGTGTGTGTGTGTGTGTGTGTGTGTGTGTCCCCCCTCCCATGACTCTCCTATGGGATCTCTTATCATGTGTATCTCTGGGTTTCTCAGGGCAACAGGGAGGCACGTGAGCACACTTTGGCCAGGGTGGCTAGTGGCCATCCAGTTTCACACTTGGCCACTCAAGATTAGAGGAATTAGTATTTATAAGCATGTCTGTTGCCTGCAGAATGTCAAAAACTTTAACATGTACATTGATTTTAGTGTTGTAACAGTCCACCAGAGGAATGTCTAGTTCATTCACAAAACATGATCAGTCCAAATCAGGGCACTTGGTAGAAAGATAGCCTACATATCTCCCCTTCCCTCCACCCTCAATCAATCTCAGAAAACACTTTGACATTTTGTTTTTAGTATTGGTAAGAAATGTATGTGACATAATGGGAATACTATGAACACCAATATTGGAGAATATTTTGAGAAGTGACCTGTAACATTCAAATGCAGTATATTAAAAATGTTTGCTGATGGTGATTTCTGTGAGGGAGTCTCACTGACCTATTTTAAGCTCGAGATGAAGTTGGTCGGTCTTGGAGTTGAAAGGTCGTGAGAGGTTAAGCCACATCTGGAAAGTCTGTCCTCGGCGGATGATGAGGTCATTGCCGTGGTAAAGATCTGTGTGATGCTCCTTGCGGTTCTGTCCCGATTTGTTTTTCATCAGGTCTACCGATCCCACTTTCAGAAGGAGTTCTGCAAAAACAGATGCATGCATGTTATGTGACCGGCGGCATGTTTCCTTCTTTTCTCTCTCCTTGGAGCTCCTGCTAGCACCCTCTATCTAATTACCTCAGCAGGTGCACCTGCTGGAGACAATTAGCCCTCCTGGCTTAAAGGGACAGCTCACCCTAAAATCCAAAACACATATTTTTCCTGTTTAGAAAAAGAAGGTTGCGCTTCAACAATGGGCTTCTCAGTGGAGTGCCAAACCCAAAATCCAAAATATGTTCAAAAAACATTTCTTTTTTTCCAGTTCTTTTTTTAAACATATTTTTCCTCTCACCTGCAGTGCTATTTATCCATCTATATTGTTTTGTGTTAGTTGCCTGAGTTTTGCCACAGAGTTTCTGTCTTCTCTCCAATACAATGGAACTGGATGGCACTCGGCTTGTGGTTCTCAAATTGCCAATACATTTGATAAACTCAACAGCAATGTCTCTTTCCAGAAATCATGACCCCGTTACTCAAGATAATCCACAGACCTTGTTATGAGCAGTTTCATGTAGGAACTATTTTCCTTTGACCGAACTACACCCGCTAGCTGCTAGCTATTTCCTACATGAGACTGTATAGTTGCAGCTAGAGCAGCAGCAGCTAGTGGTCAAAAAAGAAAATAGTTCCTACATGAAACTGCTCAGAACAAAGTCTGTGCATTATCTTGAGTAACCGGGTCATGATTTCTGGAAAGAAACACTGCTGTTGAGGTTTTCAAATGTATTTTTTGTGTGCTTCGAGCACTACAAGCCGAGTGCCATCCAGTTCCATTGTATTCAAGAGAAGGCAGCCATCTCTATGGTTGATAACTCCAAAACTCAGGTAACTAACACAAAATTATATAGATGGATAAATAGCACTGCAGGTGAGAGGGAAATGTATGTATATGTATATGTATTTATATACATACATACATGTATATATGTATATGTATAATGTATATGTATTTTGGATTTTAGGGTGAGCTGTCCCTTTAAATTGGGACTGGAGGATCAGTGAGAGGAGACCTACATACACCTGACAGCAGAGCGCTTGGGGGAATCTTTTTTCCCCCTTCTAGTTTTTTGGGGTTGGAGATCTCAGGTAGTCTAGATATTGTTTTGTAGTTTAGCTTTACCCCTTCTTTTTTGGGGGGTAGTTTAGGGAAAAGATCACTTTGATTGTAGCGGATTGTAGTTTTTTGGGGTGTCAGCCGGGGTTTAGTCTGACAATGTTGTGCACACCGGATAGTTAGGTTAAGTTAGTTAGGTTAAGTACATACATAAGTGCATGGGTAGCGAGCAGACGGTGGTATTTGACAATTTAACTGGAGCTCAGCCAAACTTTATTTCACATTAGTTATTATTGTGAATTAGATTCTAATTCACAATGAAAACTAATGTGAAATTATTAGGAAATGGTCGGGGGGCCACTCTGCACCCTGTCGCAGGCCGCATCTGGCCCCCTGGCTGCAAGTTGAGTATCACTGGCCTATACTGTCGTTCTCTCCTCGCAGGTCAACCAGCCAAAACCATCCAGAGGTTACAGTATGTGCAAAACTGTGCTGCCCGGGTCCTCACCAAAACCCACAAATCAGAGCACATCACCTCAGTCCTTCACCGCCTTCACTGGCTCCCAATAAACCAACGGATAACCTTCAAATGACTCAAATGACAAATGTGTTCAAAGCTATAAACTGTACCGGTCCAATCTACCTTCAGGAACTCCTCAGCCCCCAATCCTCACCTCGGTCACTCAGGTCTGCAAATTACAATCTCCTTGCTGTACCAAGAACAAAGCTGGCCAGCATGGGTGACCGTGCCTTCTCGTCGCTGGGGCCACATCTCTGGAACCAGCTCCTCCCAGCAACAACCAGGGCATCATACTCGCTCGCTGCTTTTACATCAAAACTTAAGACCCACTTGTTCCTCTCTGCTTTTCCCTCGGCCCAAGTTCTTATGTTGTCCTTTTAAAATGCTGTCACAAATGCTATGCATTTTTTTAACCCTTTTATCATTTGTGCTTATTATTGTCTATTTTATGTGTAATTGACCAGTTTTACCATGTTGTTATGATTGTTTTACTCTCTGTGATGCACCTTGACATTTCGTTGTATTTTAAAGTGTGCTATATAAATAAAAATCCATTAATTTGTTTGATGAATGATATGATCATGAGCTTTCAAAAGCGTTAGTTACCGTCAACCTCGCCATCACCATCCACAGGCTTCTCGCCGTTCGTCCCTTCCTCCTTGTCCTTCTCGTCGATCCCGGTGACCACGGTGTCTGTAACGTCGTCGTCATTTGGCCTGGAATAGCAGCAACGGCAGACCTTACGCAGCCAGCGGCGACACCCCCCCTCCTCAGCATCCTGCTCAGCATCCTTTACTTCTAGTTCTTCTTCGTCTTCCTCTGTGTCCTCCTCCAATTCAAGAGTGACAGCTGGGAACCGGCCGACTGCAAATCTGTTTCTGATTGACCGTGTTTCTACAGGCATCCTGAGAAAAGAAAAGAAAAACAAAATGGGTATGGTAAAATAGGTTCATAAGACTTCTGCCATCAGGCTCTTGCTATAGACTCAAGGGGATAAAGAGACGAATAGGTTTAAGCATTCATTCATACCCTGCGCAATTATTCTGTTGAACTATAAATATGATGACTGAAAACTGGTCTGGGGTGTGCATTCTTTTTTTTATTAGCACCTCTGCACATTGAGTCTATATTATCATGAGTGCATGTTTGCCGTTTTCATGCTACTTTCAATAGAAGCTGAGTGTTGGTTATATGGTTATCGGCTACTGGTGTCAACATCAACATTCAATCTATAACATCCAGGTAGCAAAGCCAAATGCCATTGCTAAATACATATTTTTATGATAAACCTACCAAAACATTAACTGATCTTTAGTCACCTGGGGAGTGACTTATTTACATGAAATATCTTTTGTTTGCTTTCAAAATAGAAAAAATAATGAAATATTCATTTGATCATCCAACACTGCCTGCTGCTGAACAGATTAAGGCGATCACAGTAGGATCAAATCATCCTGGATTTGTGTGGATATGTCTTCCTCTTGGTGTGAAATAGGAAAACTATTAACTGTGTTGAACATCAACACACATGAGCTGTTCTACTGATGATCAATTAGAGTCTGATTTCTGAGTGTTGTGACAGTATGCAGGTTGATTTTCTGGGGAGATGAGCACACACCACCCGTTTTTCTACGATGAAATAAACCTCATTTGAGTGTAAAATCTCAAACAAATGTTTATTTCACAATCTCGACTAAAGTGTCTAAGAATCAAACATTAAAAAATTCTGCTGGATTATATAAAAGGCTTCACACCCATGCACGACTGGTAGTTTTCCTGTTGTCTCTTTGATTCCCCTTTATTCACCTCAATTGTGTCTCCAGTAGTCTCGCTGAGCCAGACCTATCTCCACACCATCTCACACAACACCATCTCCGCTATGGTTCCCATGAAAGCCTTTTCCACACTTCCTGCATTCTTCGGCCTCAGTGACAGTAACATGGTGACATAACAGGCTCTGATGAAGCAATACCAATACAGGGGACAGTGGACTCGTTCCTTATTCATATGCCAATGAGGATACTCAGGAAAGAAGTTGAGACAGAGAATATAAGTCGCAGACACAATGGAAGATAAGTGAACGTCTCCACCCAGCTCAGGCAAGGCGAAGCCCATGAAACAGGGGGGGGGAATCCAATATCAAAACAATTTGACTATAGGAGGACACTTGATATACTTTTGAATGATTAACTGTCTAGAAATGTATGAAGTCTCCATGGGATGGCAAAATTGAATGCAGGGCGAGCCCATGCAAACTGTTTGTATGTAAGTGAAAATGCAATGCACCACGGCCTCAGTGCCAAAAATATGAGGAAGGTCGATGAGAAAGACTCCATGGAATGGGAATGTGCTCCACATGGCAGGGATTATTACAGCCTGCTTGCAGTGTATCTTGGCCCAGAAACAGGATTCACACCCAGTCAATACATTTCTTTGTTGCTGCATCTGACAATCTGTTAAATGACACAGATATTTGCACAATCTCCTCTCCTCACCAAATCTGAACCGCAGAGAGAGTGGCACTGTGTGAAATGGAGTGAAAGTTGAGATGTCCGACAACTGAACCCAGTATGATTGATGGAATTTTCCTAACTTGATCCACCTCATCTGCTCTGCTGTGTCAAACTACTCAGACCAGACCAATATATCACACAGTAACATACGTGAATTGGTCATGTATTTGGCAAGCTTGGTGTCTTCAAGATCACTACTCAAATCAAATGGGGGCTAACTTTACTCACATTACGTTAGCAACAGATATGTCACACGCACGTGCTAGCCATCAAAGTAGAATATTTTCCTTGAGGAGGGTGATGATCCAGTAAACATCTCTCACCCATGACCTTGCCTTGAGGCCATAGCACTGAAGTCAATACACATTAAATTAAAGTATTCACTGTGTTCCTGTTCAGGTTCAACAAGCACTGAGTTTACAACTCTGAGCCAACTAAGTTTAAATGTTTTCCCCTTTGCACCTACAAGCAAGCTTGGGTATTTGACTTGTCTCAGCACTTAGGCTAACTAATAGCACACTCTTCAAGTCAGCTTGGAAATTATATACTACTATATTATGTTTGCATAGACTACAGAGATTTGGCTGATTGATTTGGCTGCTGCCAATGTTCTAGTCTCCATATAATTGTGTGTAAAGGAAGAAAATAGGATATCAAATTTTAAAACATTGTCTCACAGACTTATTGATGCCATAAGTGGTACCATGTGAAACTTCATTAACATAATGTTGGCATGGCCATATGAAGTCAATTGACATCTTTCTTATGGGCATCATCCCCTTTTCCTATGCACTTATGGTCACAAGAAAATTAATCTGATTATACATTTTTAAAATACAGGCTACATTTGTATGTAGCCTACTGTATATGAGTCTGAAAAAAACAGTGTACAGCATTTTTAAAGTTATAAATTATACAGCTCGTCAAATTGGTGAGATGAGATCAACACTGTCATATAGGCTACAGACCAAACAAATAATAATAATAATATAATCATAATCATCATCATAATGATAATCATAAATAAATCACACTCACTCAGTTCAGAAACAGCCGTTATGTGATAATGCAGACAGTGAAGGAACGATAATCCTTCGCGTGGTGTTTGTTTGACAAAGTTCAGACCTCCTTTTAAGAACTTGAAGATTGTAGGCACGCCTTCTTCGGTCAGTGCGTCACAGCTGGGATATGGAGGCACCACACGTTACAAATGCGATGTCATTGCTTTTCATAGGAACAGTTACAGTAATGTCATTGCTTTTCATAGGAACTAGTAGGCTACAGTGTGAAAAGTAGTTATCATCCCCTAAATTGAAGTTGAATTGTCCAGAAGTTTGATTGTCCCGAAAGTTTTCAAGATGACATTTGTCGCTGCCCAGTGCCCACTCAGTTTAGATGAGAAATGTCAAGAGGAGTTCTGTAGCCTACTTCAGGTGGAAATTATGGCAGATGGATGGGTTACCGGCGGAGGCTGGCTAGCGAGACTACCGGCCGCCCCATCTGGCGGAGTCAGGTAGGTGCAAATAGCCTCCTACATGATCGCCTATTGGTTTCACTGCATTCACAGGAGAGGTGACTGCACAGTGCGTGCCTTCGGAAATCACTGTCGAGTAGCCAACGGCTACCTAGCCCAGCCTGGCCATGCCCAATGGCCGGTCCGGTCCGGCCCGGTCGGGCCCGGCCCGGCCCAGCCCAGCCCAGCCTGGCCAGGGGCTCGGTCCCCAAACTTTTCCATGCCATGGCCCCCAAAGGCCAAACATACATTTTTATTATTTGTTTATTAAAAAGGATCGCCATTAGTTGACGTCATAGAGCAAGCCATCAGAACCATGGACAGCGCTATGACACCTGGTAACAGAATGAGTAGCCTAACAGACAGTCAAAGTATTTAAGCAGCACCTGAGAGCCGACAACCTGTCTCTTACACTGTGGTTCTGAAATGACCGCTGACTATTGTTTAATGCTGATGAATGTTGATTTTATGTTGAATAAGCTGAGCATATCATTTTGGGTAACACTTTACTTGGACAGCAGGGGCAGAAGTAAATTACAACTACTCAAATTACTGTAATTAAGTTGTTTTTGGGGGTAGTTGTACTTTTAAGAGTATTTCAAGTCTGTCATTTTACTCTTACTAATTGTAATTTCTTATTTTCAAAGAGTTATACACACACATTGACAACAACAATGACAAAAAACAAACAAACAGACAAACAAACAAACAAACAAACAAACAAACAAACAAACAAACAAACAAACAAGCAAACAAGACAATCACAAAGACAACAGAGGTGTTACAAAGGTATGCATGGGATAATGAGGTCATGAGTTTAGGCCAGTCAGGTTATATTTAGTTGGGGGTCCAGTCTTGGAAAAAACGGAATTTTCTTAATCAGTTCGCTCACCTTTGCCCACTCAGAATGTTCCTCGTTGTATAGCTCCACGAGGTTAGTAGCATCCTTCTCCATCACTAACATGTCTAGGAAAGACCTCAACCACTGATCACTGTCCAATCCATCTGAACGTTTCCAGTGCAGTGCAATGAGTCTTCTGGCTGTCATACAACCAATGGTTAAGAGGCGTTTATGATGTTTGGGCCAGGCACCTTGAGGGGAGTAATTGAAAAGGCACAGTAAGGGGTCCATGGTGACTGTGCTGTTCAGAAAGACCCCGAGAGAACAGGTCACTTTATCCCACAGTGCCTTCATTACTGGACACAACCAAACCATATGAAATGTCCGTATGTCTTGGCGACACACACCAGAATCTAACCGGCCCATTCTATTCAATCTTGATGGGGTGTAGTAACCTCTGTACCACTTTATAATGAATCTGCTTGTTTTTCACAGATTTAGAGACTTTGTGAAGATTTTCCCAAATTGAACACCAGACATCTATATCTAGGTCACCCCCAAGTAGGCTACCTCTCCCAAATTCCTTGAATGGCACTCCATCTATCTGATGAGATGATATGAGATGAGATAAACTTTGTCCCCTGGGGGAAATTTGTCTTGGGCAAAAAGTGCATATAGCCACATCCCGGCTTAACAAACAGACCACATACAACAGTCAACAACAAGAACAGAGACACTCCATAATTGCACTCATTTCAACAGAGGAAGTGTACACCAAGACATAATAGTTGCAAAGCCCCAATGCACTATTTGTTCAACTCAGACTTTTCTAAGATAACAAAAAAGCGAAGTAAAAAATACTGAAAATCCCTCAGTCAGCATCACATGTGCCGAGGGTTGTGCAAAAAGTGTACTGTACGTGTAGTCGTAGACTGAATTTCAATCATGGAAGACCAAATAAGGCATTAATAGAGCACCCCATGCTGTCATACCCCTCAGCCCAAATGACGTCACTAAATGACGTCACCATCTCCGACGTCACCTTCTCCATGACGTCACCTTTGCAGTGTGACGTCAGTTGCCCAAATGACATCAGTTATGACATCATAAATGCCCTTCTCCCAAATGACATCAGTTATGACATCATAAATGACATCAGTTATGACATCATAAATGCCCTTCTCCTGGTACTATATAAAGCTCCCATCACCACAGCTTAAATCACACTTGTGCAGTCATCACTCACCTTGTGTCAGCATCACACATTCATCCAGCATCTCCAGAGCAAAAAGCTTCATCCCACCACCTCCCCAGATCACCACCAATGTCATGACTCCTGTTGGAAACAAATCCCCTTAGGGGGGATGTCCTATCTCATACAGCACCGACGCCCTCTCTCATAAGCAAGAGGAGCGTCACATCATGGAGTCATACGCCATACTCAAACCGTCTATTCTGATTCAATAAAGTTTGTTAAAATTATATTAAGAGTCTCTCATGATTGAAATACACTGTGAGGAGATTTCAAACATTGTTACCTCTATGAGGTAGAATAGTAAAAAGAAGAAGAAAGGCCACAACCAAAACTTCATAGGTAAAATTTAAGATAATAAAATAATAAAAGTTCTACAATATAAAATCAGTCAAATAAAAGAGTAATAAATAAGCATAGCAAGAGCTTGACCAAGAGCGTAAGCTACAATACCTCCTTTCCTAGAGATACAGTACCTCCTCCTATCATCCTATGCGATACTACAACCGTGAGGTAGGCCTGGTTGTTTGTTAAGAAGTGCAATTGAAGTTGGGAGGAAGGAGAGCTTAAAGTGGTTACTCTTGTATCGACTAACTCTGTATAGCGTCTGCCAGAAGGTAACAAATCATACTAAAATGTGTGATGGATCCTTCAGAACTCTGTGCTAGACTGATGACCTTTTTCTCAAAGATGGTCTGCAGAGTTAGATGTTCTTTCTTACCTATCACTTTCATGTGCTATCTATCTGGGAGCCGTTGAGCAATTTATAAATCTTGGAAGCAATACTTTCTTTTTCCATTATTATGTTTTGCAGCTTACCTTCTAATTTTGACATTTTCGGTATAATCACTGTCTGGCTTTCTTTACCCTGTAAACTATATTTTGTCCTTGGCTTGAGCAAAAGTGAGTAATTTCCTCCCATGGGGGCCCATCATATCCACAAGTCTTTCAATACCCTTAGACTTCCATATTTCATTTCTCAAAGGCTAGTTGCCACCCTGTGTAAACCTATAATTATCCCACAATGGGGTATCAGGCGAGTTGTTACTCTTAAAACTAACGATTGAAATATTTTAGTGATTTCACAGGAGAACTTGATCGATGGATTCTCGATATTTCTCTTTTTTATGGATGCATACCACAAACCTTCTAGGGAGAACTTATCTTCCATACTCTCCAAAATCTCCTGTTCCATGACTTCCCAAACAGTTTCTCTGGGTTTTAAGCCATAACCCCACTTTAATGGATACCTGGTATTGAAGGCTATAATACTTATAGAGGTCAGGAAGGCCTAGCCCCCATCCACTCTGTCTATATGCATCTTAATCCGGTTAACCCTTGTTTTTATCATTCCAACTGAATTTTCTGAATATAATATTGAGATCCTTGACTAAGCTCTTTTCGAAAGGGAGAGGGATTGCAGAAATGAGAAAAGTCAGTCTGGGAAACACATTCATTTTTAGCGTGTATATGCCCCCATAGTGAAATGGGAAGGGATTTCCATCGGTCTAAATCATTTTTAATGTCCACTAGGAGATTCTTTGCATTACAGTAAATGGGGCGATATCCTGTATGTCCGATTTAAGAGTTGTAATACTTACTACTACTTTTAAAATCATAATTCGTTACGAGTACAATTTGAATGAATGTAAATCCAGACATGCAAACCTAAAGGCTATCAACTGTTCGCAAACGGACCAATGAAAACCATAAAATAGGGATGGCAGGTTAGGTTTCCGCTTTGGAGAGAGGTGACCACACTGACCACAACAGTGCAGGAGTTGGGAGTAATTTTGGAGAAAAAGAAAAATGGAGATGGACAACAGCAAAGTTTTGCACCCTGTCTACTGAGGCTAAGAAACGATCTCAGACACGCAGTGGCTGTCAAACAGAAATGATTCGATTTACTTCTTGAAACAGACTCAACAGCCATGGAGAACTCAATCTGATGTACATGTATTTTTCCAGCAGATAATGAGGAAGCTGAACTCTGACATTGTTGATCTTTCATTCATATAATTTATCAGGGAAATTAGCTTTGTTTAAAATTTTCTACATAGATCTCCCATTTCAATTGAATGCCTGTGACAGCCTGCTATAAAACATCGATGGGTAAAAAAGTCACTAATACTCCAAGTAGTTTTATAGAAGAGTACTTTTTACTTTTACTGAAGTATTTTTTATAACACCAGTAATTTTACTTGTAGTTGAGTAATATTTCAGTAATGTAACAGTACTTCTACTTGAGTACAGACTTTCAGTAGCCTACTTCTTCCACCACTGTTGGATAGTCTGCCTACAGAGAGTCTACATTATAACATTTACAAAAAATAATTAAATAACAGAGATGGCGTTGCCTTTCAAGGGCATAATAGCAGGTGCACCACTTTAGATCTAATGTGTGTTCTTATTTGAACATAGGTTTTTATTTCTGGCGTCAGTGGAGTGACAATTTGAGTCATTTGCAATGGCATGTTCTCTGCCCAATATGTTGTTGGAGAGCCTGCTCTCTCCACGGGCCCCTCTACCCCAGGGGCCCCAGTGCAACCGCACTGCTTGCACTGTCTACGCCCCTGCCCGGGGCATAGACCTGACCAGGACCAGGTCAGGTCAGTTGAGAAATACAAAGCACAAAGCCTGCAGACTTTGATTGATGTTTAGATTGCAGCAGTGTCACAGAAACACTTGAATTATCTACACAGACTGGTTAAGTTGCTTCAAGTCTGAGCAGCAGCTGAGACTGCTGAGTAACCCAGGCTGGGCCAATTAAGAGGTATTGTACAAATAAACTAGTCTATAGGGATATTGGGATATTTCACTGATAGGAGATTAAAATGCCAGTAAGTAGCCTATATTGCAGTAAACTCATTGAGGAGCCAGAAACCCAACATACCATACATCGCTATTAATAGAGACACTGCATGAAATAGGCCACGCCCATCACGGGGGGAAAGCGCTCCATTCACTCCCATACACCAGCATCATTTTGCTTGAATTAAACATGGCTAAATAATGTTGTGTGGTGGGCTGCGCAGACAACAAATGTAAAAAAAAAAATCGTTTTTTTGTACTCGCGAGCCATTGAGAATTGGCGACAAGAAAAATGCGGATATACAGTAGCTGTCAAGGAAGTAAGTTGGAGTGTTCATCTTCCGTATATATGATCCTTGTGTGCAACACGCAACCATGCACGCGACATAGGAGAACGCCAGGATTGGGCGGGGGAGTTTTTAACAAACAGACCACATACAACAGTCAACAACAAGAACAGAGACACTCCATAATTGCACTCATTTCAACAGAGGAAGTGTACACCAAGACATAATAGTTGCAAAGCCCCATTGCACTATTTGTTCAACTCAGACTTTTCTAAGATAACAAAAAAGCGAAGTAAAAAATACTGAAAATCCCTCAGTCAGCATCACATGTGCCGAGGGTTGTGCAAAAAGTGTACTGTACGTGTAGTCGTAGACTGAATTTCAATCATGGAAGACCAAATAAGGCATTAATAGAGCACCCCATGCTGTCATACCCCTCAGCCCAAATGACGTCACTAAATGACGTCACCATCTCCGACGTCACCTTCTCCATGACGTCACCTTTGCAGTGTGACGTCAGTTGCCCAAATGACATCAGTTATGACATCATAAATGCCGTTCTCCCAAATGACATCAGTTATGACATCATAAATGACATCAGTTATGACATCATAAATGCCCTTCTCCTGGTACTATATAAAGCTCCCATCACCACAGCTTAAATCACACTTGTGCAGTCATCACTCACCTTGTGTCAGCATCACGCATTCATCCAGCATCTCCAGAGCAAAAAGCTTCATCCCACCACCTCCCCAGATCACCACCAATGTCATGACTCCTGTTGGAAACAAATCCCCTTAGGGGGGATGTCCTATCTCATACAGCACCGACGCCCTCTCTCATAAGCAAGAGGAGCGTCACATCATGGAGTCATACGCCATACTCAAACCGTCTATTCTGATTCAATAAAGTTTGTTAAAATTATATTAAGAGTCTCTCATGATTGAAATACACTGTGAGGAGATTTCAAACATTGTTACCTCTATGAGGTAGAATAGTAAAAAGAAGAAGAAAGGCCACAACCAAAACTTCATAGGTAAAATTTAAGATAATAAAATAATAAAAGTTCTACAATATAAAATCAGTCAAATAAAAGAGTAATAAATAAGCATAGCAAGAGCTTGACCAAGAGCGTAAGCTACAATACCTCCTTTCCTAGAGATACAGTACCTCCTCCTATCATCCTATGCGATACTACAACCGTGAGGTAGGCCTGGTTGTTTGTTAAGAAGTGCAATTGAAGTTGGGAGGAAGGAGAGCTTAAAGTGGTTACTCTTGTATCGACTAACTCTGTATAGCGTCTGCCAGAAGGTAACAAATCATACTAAAATGTGTGATGGATCCTTCAGAACTCTGTGCTAGACTGATGACCTTTTTCTCAAAGATGGTCTGCAGAGTTAGATGTTCTTTCTTACCTATCACTTTCATGTGCTATCTATCTGGGAGCCGTTGAGCAATTTATAAATCTTGGAAGCAATACTTTCTTTTTCCATTATTATGTTTTGCAGCTTACCTTCTAATTTTGACATTTTCGGTATAATCACTGTCTGGCTTTCTTTACCCTGTAAACTATATTTTGTCCTTGGCTTGAGCAAAAGTGAGTAATTTCCTCCCATGGGGGCCCATCATATCCACAAGTCTTTCAATACCCTTAGACTTCCATATTTCATTTCTCAAAGGCTAGTTGCCACCCTGTGTAAACCTATAATTATCCCACAATGGGGTATCAGGCGAGTTGTTACTCTTAAAACTAACGATTGAAATATTTTAGTGATTTCACAGGAGAACTTGATCGATGGATTCTCGATATTTCTCTTTTTTATGGATGCATACCACAAACCTTCTAGGGAGAACTTATCTTCCATACTCTCCAAAATCTCCTGTTCCATGACTTCCCAAACAGTTTCTCTGGGTTTTAAGCCATAACCCCACTTTAATGGATACCTGGTATTGAAGGCTATAATACTTATAGAGGTCAGGAAGGCCTAGCCCCCATCCACTCTGTCTATATGCATCTTAATCCGGTTAACCCTTGTTTTTATCATTCCAATTGAATTTTCTGAATATAATATTGAGATCCTTGACTAAGCTCTTTTCGAAAGGGAGAGGGATTGCAGAAATGAGAAAAGTCAGTCTGGGAAACACATTCATTTTTAGCGTGTATATGCCCCCATAGTGAAATGGGAAGGGATTTCCATCGGTCTAAATCATTTTTAATGTCCACTAGGAGATTCTTTGCATTACAGTAAATGGGGCGATATCCTGTATGTCCGATTTAAGAGTTGTAATACTTACTACTACTTTTAAAATCATAATTCGTTACGAGTACAATTTGAATGAATGTAAATCCAGACATGCAAACCTAAAGGCTATCAACTGTTCGCAAACGGACCAATGAAAACCATGAAATAGGGATGGCAGGTTAGGTTTCCGCTTTGGAGAGAGGTGACCACACTGACCACAACAGTGCAGGAGTTGGGAGTAATTTTGGAGAAAAAGAAAAATGGAGATGGACAACAGCAAAGTTTTGCACCCTGTCTACTGAGGCTAAGAAACGATCTCAGACACGCAGTGGCTGTCAAACAGAAATGATTCGATTTACTTCTTGAAACAGACTCAACAGCCATGGAGAACTCAATCTGATGTACATGTATTTTTCCAGCAGATAATGAGGAAGCTGAACTCTGACATTGTTGATCTTTCATTCATATAATTTATCAGGGAAATTAGCTTTGTTTAAAATTTTCTACATAGATCTCCCATTTCAATTGAATGCCTGTGACAGCCTGCTATAAAACATCGATGGGTAAAAAAGTCACTAATACTCCAAGTAGTTTTATAGAAGAGTACTTTTTACTTTTACTGAAGTATTTTTTATAACACCAGTAATTTTACTTGTAGTTGAGTAATATTTCAGTAATGTAACAGTACTTCTACTTGAGTACAGACTTTCAGTAGCCTACTTCTTCCACCACTGTTGGATAGTCTGCCTACAGAGAGTCTACATTATAACATTTACAAAAAATAATTAAATAACAGAGATGGCGTTGCCTTTCAAGGGCATAATAGCAGGTGCACCACTTTAGATCTAATGTGTGTTCTTATTTGAACATAGGTTTTTATTTCTGGCGTCAGTGGAGTGACAATTTGAGTCATTTGCAATGGCATGTTCTCTGCCCAATATGTTGTTGGAGAGCCTGCTCTCTCCACGGGCCCCTCTACCCCAGGGGCCCCAGTGCAACCGCACTGCTTGCACTGTCTACGCCCCTGCCCGGGGCATAGACCTGACCAGGACCAGGTCAGGTCAGTTGAGAAATACAAAGCACAAAGCCTGCAGACTTTGATTGATGTTTAGATTGCAGCAGTGTCACAGAAACACTTGAATTATCTACACAGACTGGTTAAGTTGCTTCAAGTCTGAGCAGCAGCTGAGACTGCTGAGTAACCCAGGCTGGGCCAATTAAGAGGTATTGTACAAATAAACTAGTCTATAGGGATATTGGGATATTTCACTGATAGGAGATTAAAATGCCAGTAAGTAGCCTATATTGCAGTAAACTCATTGAGGAGCCAGAAACCCAACATACCATACATCGCTATTAATAGAGACACTGCATGAAATAGGCCACGCCCATCACGGGGGGAAAGCGCTCCATTCACTCCCATACACCAGCATCATTTTGCTTGAATTAAACATGGCTAAATAATGTTGTGTGGTGGGCTGCGCAGACAACAAATGTAAAAAAAAAAATCGTTTTTTTGTACTCGCGAGCCATTGAGAATTGGCGACAAGAAAAATGCGGATATACAGTAGCTGTCAAGGAAGTAAGTTGGAGTGTTCATCTTCCGTATATATGATCCTTGTGTGCAACACGCAACCATGCACGCGACATAGGAGAACGCCAGGATTGGGCGGGGGAGTTTTTGTTTTCCCCCGTTTTGGGCTTGGTTTCTGAATGATGACGCGCTCCACAGTGTCTCTATCGTTATCGCGAGTAGTAGTTGCCTCCTATGACATTGCCCACATCACTGATGACATGACTGATGACATCATCAGTGATGGTATGACATCATTGATGACATCACTGATGACATCATCAATGAGGTCACTATGACATCATCAGTTGCCTCCTATGACATCATTAGTGGGACAACAATTTAAACAAACAGAGAAACATTGCCCACATGCTCCCTTTTATAAGTCAGGGGTGTCCAAACTTTTTTGAATGGGGGCCAGATTAGATAATGTGAAAATACCGGGGGGCTATTCTCTAAGGATTTTGTGGTAACCCTTTATTTTACAGGTACCCTAGTTACATATGAACTATTTGTAATTACACATGAACACCAAATGTAATTACACAGTAATTACCAGTAGTTATAAATGATGTTCATATGTAGTTACATTGTAACAGACCTGTAAAATGGAGTGAGTCTGTTCAACTGTAGTTCATATGTAGTTACATTGTAACGGACCTGTAAAGTGGAGTGAGTCTGTTCAACTGTAGTTCATATGTAGTTACATTGTAACAGACCTGTAAAATGGAGTGAGTCTGTTCAACTGTAGTTCATATGTAGTTACATTGTAACAGACCTGTAAAATGGAGTGAGTCTGTTCAACTGTAGTTCATATGTAGTTACATTGTAACAGACCTGTAAAATGGAGTGAGTCTGTTCAACTGTAGTTCATATGTAGTTACATTGTAACGGACCTGTAAAATGGAGTGAGTCTGTTCAACTGTAGTTCATGTAGTTACATGGTAACAGACCTGTAAAGTGGAGTGAGTCTATTCAAATGTAGTTCATATGTAGTTACATGGTCCCGGACCTGTAAAGTGGAGTGAGTCTATTTAACTGTAGTTCATATGTAGTTACATGGCACCGGACCTGTAAAGAAGCTCTGGCCTGGGACAGAGATTGCTAAAACCCAGTGGTGGATTCGAACCACTGAACTTCAGATTGCAAAGCAGGTGGCTTTAACCTCTCAGCCACGAGGGCTTTCCAACTGTCTTAATGGAGTTTGGGAGGATAACTGTAGGTCAGTCAGATGTAGTTGTCACTTCCTAGCTTTGTTATTATAAGCATAGACTTGGGGGAAAATGTTGATACTTTGTTAGTTGTAGCTTGAAAGACAGGCAATATTGATTAATGTGAATGCATTTCTGCAGTGTGACTGTGCCAAAGCCCCCCCCCCCCCCCCCCCCCATGAGCTGTAAATGGCTCATGGGACTATTTTCACCAAAATTCAGAAAATTATTAGAATGTATTTTTTTATTTAAAATCTTTAAATATAACTAAATGTTTCTAGAGCACAGTGCATACAATTTATTTAGCAAATAGGGGGGAGTTCCCCCCTTATGCGGATTAGGGGATTTATAGACTGGGGGGGGGGGGGGTCTGGTGACCAAAGGGGTCTTTGAGGGGCTTCGACTGGGTCCCCAACAAATTGAGAAATTGGGAAATTGATGGGGAAATGACTCATTTACAATAAGCTAACAATTAGAATGTAGACGAATGGCTATTTTGATTATAGTTTCACTGTTACCTCTATACCTACAATACTTTTATTAGAATTTTTGTATGGGAATTCTGGACAAAATCATACCTACAACTAAATAAAGTATCAATATTTTCCCCCAAGTCTCTGTAACAAAGCTATGAAGTGACAGCAACTACATCTGACTGACATACAGTTATCCTCTTAAACTCCACCATGAAATTTGGGAAGCCCTCGTGGCTGAGTGGTTAAAGCCGCCTGCTTTGCAATCAGAAGTTCAGTGGTTCGAATCCACCACTGGGTTTTAGCAATCTCTGTCCCAGGCCAGAGCTTCTTTACAGGTCCGGTACCATGTAACTACATATGACCTACAGTTGAAAAGACTCACTCCACCTTACAGGTCCGGTACCATGTAACTACATATGAACTACAGTTGAACAGACTCACTCCACTTTACAGGTCCGGTACCATGTAACTACATATGAACTACAGTTGAACGGTCTCACTCCACTTTACAGGTATGTTACAATGTAACTACATATGAACTACAGTTGAACAGATTCACTCCATTTCACAGGTCTGTTACAATGTAACTACATATGAACTACAGTTGAACAGACTCACTCCATTTTACAGGTCTGTTACAATGTAACTACATATGAACTACAGTTGAACAGACTCACTCCATTTTACAGGTCTGTTACAATGTAACTACATATGAACGTAATTTAGAACTATTGGTAATTACTGTGTAATTACATTTGGTGTTCATGTGTAATTACAAATAGTTCATATGTAACTAGGGTACCTGTAAAATAAAGGGTTACTGATTTTGTTTACCATCTGAAAACATTAGTCCTGCCTGTGTTGTTCCTACTTGGTGCTTGTCTACAAACTGTACGATAGTGCTGTCATCATTAGGTGAACGGAAAAATGTGAAGTGAACTTGCTTGATTAACCAATACTGTGTGGAGGGCCACTTAAAATCGGTCCGCAATTGGTCCCCCGGGCCAGACTTTGGACATGCTTGAATTGTAAGTGGACTACTGAAGTGGAGATTTTTGGCTCAAAGTATGAGGAAGGGAAACGTCTGTATACCCTTTTCACCTGTCTGACTAAGCATGACTAGACCTACCTGACAGCTTTCACTTTACTGTCACAGCCGGACCAGGTCGGGTCAGTTTGAGAAATACAAAGCACAAAGCCTGCAGTAGGTTAGCCTACAGCAGTGACAGAAACACTGAATTATCTACACAGACTGGTTAAGTTGCTTCAAGTCTGAGCAGCAGCGGAGTAACCCAGACTGGGCCAATTAAGGGGTATCATACAAATAGACTAGGCTATAGGAATATTGTTGGGATATTTCAATAGATTAAAATGCCGTTAAGTAGCCTACAGTTACAGTAACACAAACTCATTGAATAGCCTACCAGAAACCCACCATGAATCCCTATTAGGATATTATGGTAGTCTAGTGATTTTTTCGTAAGGGAGTAGATAGGCTACATGTAGGCCTAGCTGCACAATAGGCCCTTCTCACAGTGGCCATTTTGTGTTGAAAAGGCAGGATAAACACAGGTGCAAGTAAAACAGTAATGAGGGTTTCCAATTTCCATGATTGGAAGTTGGACATTTTATTTATAAAGCAACACTTTTTTTGTATGTGTGATTCATTTAGGTATGTATGAGCAATTTTACCAAATTTTTCAGTCCCCAGAAACTTATTTTGGAAAACAATCAAGTATAGATGTTAGATATTTATTAAGAACTCTACAGTCTATTTAAGTCCAATAATTAATTGAGATGAATAAATAAATAAACAAATATTTTATATGCGATTTTCTAGCATATCGGACATTCAGTATGATTTGGGGAGAAATACATAAAGCAACAAACAAATAAATTTGGTTTATATGAAGAAGTACTTGGACTACAAGATAAGGAGGCGTGCAGAAACTGAAAACTGGTTGATTGGCTTCACAAGCAAGCACATTACGTCATCATCATCATCTAGCAACCCTGCATTTTTCAGATGTCATGGAACAGTTACTGGGAGTTGACAGACATCTGTTGCTCATGTGCTGCTGCTGTTAGCTAAGCTGTCTCTCAGAAAAAGCACAATCATACAGCATTTCCTTTAATAGTTTTCGAGCTATGGCACACAAAAAAGTTTATTTAATTGTCATTATCATCACCACCACCAGGAGGGTTCTTATAGGGACATTTCAGCAGTATATTTGGCATCAGGTCCAAAAACAACAAACTGCATATGAACACTAAAAAGCCAAACATTAAACAGGCATGCGACACTCCCAAAGCGTATGACAAAGTAAAGCGGGCGTCAACACCTGTTGCAAAATCACATTTATCTCACAGAACTATAATGGCATATTTGTAACTGAAGACAAATCTAATTCAGATGACACACCCTTAGTTGCGCCGGCACACCTATTGAACAACCTGGTGAATGAGTTATGGTATATTTGTCTAATTTCAGGAAAAGCTAGTAGGCTACCTCTGATGTAGCCATTTCAGCAAGCATAGAAAACAACACAGGAGGCTTGTTGGAAGGCAGTGACACCATGTGTGCGGTTTTATTGGTGGATCAGTGACTTACTGTGCAACACTATACTGTAGTGTCATATTGTAAATGTGTTACACCTTTCAAAATATATCTAGCCTATGAGAACTATGCAATGCTCCAATCATCAGCCTTTGTTAATAAGGTTCAGCTTATCTCCAAATTTAATCCTGACATTGAATTTGCAAATCCTGCTAGAAGCAATAAGCCAATCTATGTACAGTCCATTTACTGCATTATCCCTGTTTTAGCATGCATTTGGGTGTTGTGTTGAGCACCACATCCGTACACACACACACATTTCAACAAACCAATGCAATGGAGTATAGGGCTGTGAATCTTCACTGGCCTCACGATTCGATTCGATTACGATTCAGAGGGCTACGATTCTATTATCAATGCATCTCGATGTATCTTCAATCGATGCATCACTTTTTCACCCAATACATGATTTATTTTTTCTCACTGTGTGGCTACTTTTAAAATAAAAGTGCATTTAGAATTGCATTGTATTATGATGCAAATAAACAACTGCATGTACTTCCATTATATTTCATTCGATTATTAAATAAAATATATATATTTTTTTTATTTCATCGATTTTTGACATTTGTGAATCGATGCAGAATCGTGCACGTCCGCATCGCGATGCATCTTATAATCAATTATTTTTGACACCCCTAATGGAGTACACTTGCAAATGCACAGGTATGCAGACAGACACAAATACATATGCCGCGTGGCGCGCGCGCGCACACACACTCACTCACTCACTCACTCACTCAATCAATCAATCACATCTAGACTTTCTGTGAAGGCGTTTCAGTGAGGTCTTTGACATTATGCTTCAATGCAACAAGCATTCAAATCTTTCGGACCGGCGTGATTCAGATTCTCCCAAACAAGTGGAGTAAACAGTCACAAGACACTTGGAAAACACCCACTTGCTTTTCAACATACATGCCCAGAAACGGGGACATACAGTACGCACAAACAAAAGACAATGGCAGTGACTCCTGCCCCGTGTCTGATCAGAGCAGGAGGTCGCTGACTGACGGCAGCAGCTCGGCTAACTCGGTCTGGAAGTTGGCAGTCTGGGTGACGGGGTTGCCGCGGAGATCAAGGCTTTTCAGCTTGGGGCAGGAGGCCAGAGGTTGAAGGTCTGCCAGCTTGGATATTTCTGTGCATTCAGGTTAATGAAAATCAGTACTAAATGGTCAGTAACATTAGTATCAATCAATCAACACAAAACAAACTGCACCTATTCTCATTGTGTTGCTAACACTGACCACTGACGCAGCAGATAAAATGGAAGAATGAATGTGTGTGTGTGTGTGTGTGTGTGTGTGTGTGTGTGTATGTGTGTATGTGTATGTGTGTGTGTATATACAGTATATATATATATACAGTATATATATATATATATATATATATATGTATATATATATATATACACACCAGTGTTGGGAGTAACTAGTTACTAAGTAACTAGTTACTGTAACTGAACTACTTTTTTCAGTAACTAGTAATCTAACTAATTACTTTTTCAAATTCAGTAACTCAGTTACAGTTACTAAAATAGTAACTGGGCTAGTTACTAGTTACTTTAAGACATGAAAATAACGGACAACTTCAGAGGATTACCCAGTTTCTGATCCTCAGACCTAGTCCGGGGAGAGAGCTGCAGCCAGAGCCCCAGAGGCTAATGACCTTGATAGGTTATAAGCCTCCCCAATAAGAGAAGGTTCAATGCCACACTGTGGCACAGCAACACTAACATAATGTGTGCATTAATAACAATCGAAGCAGACTTTTAAAAGTAACGCAAAAGTTACTTTCCCTAGTAACTAATTACTTTGAAGTAACTGGTAACTTTAAAGCAATTAAATTACCTTTTGAGAGAAGTAACTAGTAACTGTAACTAATTACCAATTTTCAGTAACTTTCCCAACACTGATACACACATATATATATATATATATATATATATACACATATATATATATATACATACCGTACATACAGTATACATATATATACATACAGTATATATATATAGATATAGATATAGATAGCTAACGATTTTCACACTTAGCCAAGCAGAAGCCAAGCAGTTCAATAACACCATGATCCAGAATATTATAGGTCAAAATAATTTATAACAGGAAACCCACTGCTATAACACCTTATTATAGCCTGCTGCGAGATGCTGCTATTGCATCTCCCGGTCAAACCAACTGAATCCCACACACTTGAACCCTCTGACATCTATGTCACATGACTAACACACACAACCTCACTGAGTCAACAAACTAAAGAATATAAATATTTGATTTAAGGATACTGTTATTCTTTAAGATGACTTCCTCCAGTTTGGGAAGATGATGCACTCCTTCCAAGTTTTCTATGGAATTGTTATCAGCCTCCAAGACCTGGAGTGTGAAAAAGTCATTTTAATTCAGAATGTAATCAATATATAGATGCATATTTCCTATGTTAATCTACCAACAAAATAAGAAATTAAAGACATTCCTTGTATAACAGACAATTGGATTGCAATGACAGCTTTATCACCTCTAGACACTGTAGCATCGCAAACTGAGGGGGCAGCCGCTGCAGCTGATTGGACGACAGATTAATATGGGTTACCAATAACAGCTGATCCAGGTGGCATAAAGTGGTGAGGGTCTGTTGTGAAAGAAAGGGGAAGACCAAAATCACTTTACATTAGACATAGATATTCTGACAGGTCTGACAAGTTAAAATAATGTAATTATCATAATAATTATAAACCAACCTTGTCAGAGATACTGAAGACGCGTACTTCTGCATACTCCATTTTGAGAATGGTGTTTTCAATCATAAACTTACTGCACAGGTCACTGTAATAGGCAGAGCGCATGGAGTCCACCTCCTGAGGGAGAAAGTGGGACAGTTCACTCCTGTACCTGCACTATGCACCAATGTAATCTATCAGATGGTACTCACTTTGAGTGTTTGGAAATGAGCCAGGGTCTCTTTCTCATATCCCAGGGGGTCTAGCGCCCTCATCAGGAGGATGATGGTCAGCAAACACCCTGCCAGAGGGAAGAGAGGATCAACAACATGATCAGGGGCAGACAT
Organism: Poromitra crassiceps; assembly: GCF_964638095.1. Classification (NCBI taxonomy): domain Eukaryota; kingdom Metazoa; phylum Chordata; class Actinopteri; order Beryciformes; family Melamphaidae; genus Poromitra; species Poromitra crassiceps. Next base: position 21,485,460 of record NC_139632.1, read on the forward strand.
CATTGTGATCTCTTTACCAGTATATGCATGTGTGGTTGACCATTTGGCTCTGAGAAAAAATAAGGAACCCTGTGCATGCAAGGAATATAAAAAGCACTTACACTTATTCAGCGGCTCCATTTCTTGCAGCTGTTTGCAAGATTGTAGCTCAGACTGTAACACTGATGTCTTCTCCACTGACAATTCACTCCTACAGAGAAAGGTCCCACTCAATGCTTATTCCTCAAACAAACTACATGATACACAGTCATCGTGCAAAGGCAGTACCTGAAAAGTTCCTGATCAGTAGCAGAGTCCCGACACCAACTCTCAGTTCGACCTGGGGAAGTTACATGACATGACATTTAACCTAAGAGTATATGACATTTAAATCCCAGTGGATACACAATATGCATCACCTGTGTAGAGAGCACAGTCTCTGCGAGTGTGTTTTTCAGTCCAGTGGACAGTCAGATTATGTTCACTGGTGATGTCACTTATCGTCCCAGGAGGAAGATCACAGATCTGAGCCTGAATTAAGGTTCAAATATGGACAACACTCCAGATGTGCTTTAGTACAGAGCATAGACATAAATAATATGGACGTAGTTATCCCATTAAATTTCTTCCCCCTGGCGCAGTTCAAACGTTGGCCGTCACCATCTTGATTTTTCGTCAGCACAGTGGGAGGGAATGGGTTGAGTCCTTCCGCACCTCACGTGAGATGGGAGTTTCCGCAGCTCCACCTGCTATTGGTCCATGTTCGGCAAGCTGCGCAATCACTGGACAGGTGATCTGTCAATCACCCCCTTTTCTATCGTCTATTTTACTCCAAACCGGCGAGTTATATAAAAAATGACCCCCCTACAGTTGTTATGAAAAGGTGACATTAGCTATATAGACCAAAATCGTGTTTTGCCCCTCACTGGAAAGATGTTTAATCCTGTTACAAAGTGGGGCATTTGAACATGGAATGCCTACTGCCCCCGAGGCCTAGTGGCCATTCGAGGAACTACAGCTTTTCAATTCACTTCCGAATCATCAGAGGGAAGGGGGTGGGCTTGCCCACTGGTACAGAGACATTTTTGCGATACTCTACACACACTATTTATTCCTTAAGGAGAAATGCTATTTTTGCTTGATCCCTTCAGAGACATAGAACAGCACTCTGGGAGCTGGGAGGGATTCAGTGTCTTGTTAAAGGACACTTCAGCAGAGCGGATGCTTCTTAAAAAACATCTTAAAGCTGTTTGACTTCTGTGCTGCTCTGAGGTTGAAGAAGCTGACAAAGAAATGATAGACAGTACATTCCAGTGGTAGCGATAATAACCTTGCATCACAGTGCATTGATCAATGTTACGGTCTAATCTTTCTCCGCCATGCTCTTCATTGTTACACACACCATAGCAAGGTCTTATCAGCAGGTGGCATGTAAGGAATGATGTGAACAGAATGTTAAACCAATCGGTATCTGGTACAGTCAGCAGGGTGCAGTGAGTCAACATCAATGGGCGTGGTTATGACCTGTGTAATACAGGGAAGGATACCCACACAGGGCTGTGTTTGAAGCGTGGGTGGACACTCCTCCATTCCAGTCTCTGGGGCAGGCCGTCCAGCACCAGCATCAGACCCCCAGACTGCGCCTCCGAGAACAAAGGGAAATACGATAGGAGAATGTATGGCACAACCAGGGTATATGAATACTGGATTGAGAATGAGCCCACTCCTTTCATGAGACTATAACCTTTTTTCTTTTCTTTTTTACATTATTTCTGGGGCATTTTTGCCTTTATTGGATAGGACAGTAGATAGACAGGAGTACTACTCACATTGACGGGCCTGGAGAAGGCCACAGCCACTCTCTCCTCATCCCGACTGACATACACACAGCTTATCATCTCCTCACGTTCCGCTGTGACACAGAAAGCTAGACAGCTTAGGTGTGAACAACTTGCATGTGACAAATGAACACACCAAATACACACAGCATATAGACACGATTAAAGAGACACACACCTCAAATACACACAGCATATAGACACGATTAAAGAGACACACACCTCAAATACACAGAGCATATAGACACGATTAAAGAGACACACCTCAAATACACACAGCATATAGACACGATTAAAGAGACACACACCTCAAATACACAGAGCATATAGACACGATTAAAGAGACACACCTCAAATACACACAGCATATAGACACGATTAAAGAGACACACACCTCAAATACACACAGCATATAGACACGATTAAAGAGACACACCTCAAATACACACAGCATATAGACACGATTAAAGAGACACACACCTCAAATACACACAGCATATAGACACGATTAAAGAGACACACCTCAAATACACACAGCATATAGACACGATTAAAGAGACACATACCTCTGCCTAGCAGCCACCGATAGTAGAACCAAGCACTCTGGTCATTGGGGTCGGTGAAGAAAGCATTCTGTACGAGCTCATATTCTAAGCAAAATAAAAACATGAGGAAATGTATATTATTACATGCTAATTGTAGTAAGTGGGATTTTGCAGTGTAAAACAGCTACCATGCATGTATGCCGTTATCAGGCATCACTTGTTAAGCCAAACTATAATGCCTACAGTGCCTGTGAAGATGCAGACTGCCCCCTGTCTGTCTCTAATCAGTATTGCCCAACTACAAACAGCTGACTAGACAATATGACCATTCATTTGCTAGGTCATGATGTGTACCTTTGAGCAGCTGCTCCTCACAGACGCGGTGGGAGTGGGTTTGTGGGGAGGTCGGAGGGGAGGAGTGGGGGCGCTGGCGGCAGGGCGAGGGGGGCTCCGGAGACACCGGGTGGAGCAGCGGCAGCAGAGTGCTGCGGTAGTGCCAGCTGGAGTAGTTGGAAAAGTTGGAGCCTATGAGACGATCAGTGAACTGCAGCTCCTTATCCACGGGCACGCCGGACATCTTCACTACCATCCGACGATAGTCCCAGCAATGAACTAGGAGATGCGAGGATATAGTTTGAGAAGTGGATGGAAATGTAGGCAAAGAAATAGTGCAGTGTTGTGTTGACTAAAATGACCCCCCCCACACACACACACACACACACACACACTACTCACAGTTGCGGTCATCCAAGCTGAGGCAGCGATCACACAGGCTCAGTTCTCTAGCCCAGTCCGGTCGAGGCAAGCGGTGCGAGACCCACCCTCGGTGGTGCCAGCTGCCGTAAGACTTGGGGTTCACCTTCAGACACGACTCCAGAAACAACAGCTCAGCCTCGTACATTTTCTGCACGTCGTCCTCCTCCCTGAAATGAAAACATCATCCTGCTGTGATTTCTCAAGATGATTTATTTGTCAAAACACGTTATGCAGTAAACTATTTGGAAGCTACAGTATAACTGACAGTAATCTAACCTCACAGTCTCCAGGTGCATAAGAATCTCTCTTCTTTGGTTCCAGAGGGTCCCAAAATCAGGGTTGGATGACAGTAGTTGCTGGGTCAGCAGCAGGGCCTCGTCATCCCAAACACCCTCCTTCCTCTGACAAACACAACAAGGCGAGTGAGCATGTGAGAAAAGCAAACATACGGACAGCAGGGAGGGACATGAGACAAATGAGCAGAAGTGGATTAAGTGATTTTGAATCCTAATTTAATCATCATAATTATCTTTTCTTTATGGTGCATAATGTGCATTTCTTTTGAAAGAACCTTAGAAAAACAGGCGTCCCGTGCAGCCACATATATCTTCAATTTCTTCTCCCGCTCCTTTCTTTTCTCCTCCTCCTGCTGAGCTGTGGATTTGATCTTTACTCGACCATGCTGTCAGTGACAGAAAGAGGGGAAGTGGTTAACAGTTCATTATGATGAATACTTGACTCCCCAATATACAGTAGCCTATGCAGGCACACTGACATACAGTGTATGCATTTTAACATAAAATAAATGAAGAATGAGTCTCTTACCATCCTTTTCGCCTGGAGAAGACACTTCTCTAAAAATCTATGTAAAGATATAGCATAAGAGATTCTAGGTTAGGCTTAGGTAACATCAATATTAGACAGACGCACAGATAGCTGACAGATTCATATGGGCTCAAAAGTTGTGACTAGTAAATCTTATGAGTCCTGACTCCTGACGCTAGTTGGCAATCGATGTGGACGTACCCCCTGCCCTCAATGACAAACAGCACAGCCACTCTAAGCAATTTAAACTTAGCTTCCTTCGTTAGCTATGTTACTAGTCAACAACCCTGGGTTTGGCTGATTCACTGTTCATTCACACCGGAGTAAGGTTAGATGACCAGGAACGACAGATAATGTATTGTAATCATACATTTTGTAAATCGCTTTACTTACCTAAAAACACACGACTGTTTTAACCTTGTTGGCTTTATGATTTCCGAAATACGGTTAGATTTGTCTGTGTCACTGTTCTAGAGATTCACAACTACAATTTTTACTTCCGTCTCGTAAAATACACGTCACGGAAGGTTCTATAATCATGATGTTATTGCGCTCTCTAGTGGTTAAATCAGCAAACAACAGCCTAGAGTTTTTGGTCGTGCACACTGCATAGTTCCCTGCACAAAGAAGGGATTATTGTTATTCTTGATAATAATAATAATAATAATAATAATAATAATAATAATAATAATAATAATAATAATAATAATAACAGTGACAAAAATGATGCTTTCTGATGTTTTCAAATCCTCAGTTTAATGTGAACTTAATATACCGTAGATTCAAGATTCAAGAACTTTATTGGTCCCCAATGGGGCAAGACAGCTTTCTTGCATGCTTGTTTGTTGTAAAGATCCCGCAGTTACCTGAGTATAGTGCCAGTATACAGTCATTTTGTTACATACATTAAGCATCTTAGTTTTGTGTTTGACCTTAAGAGACTGAAACCACTACCAGCATAAGAAAAAGTGAGCACAGACTCAATAAAACGGTAAAACATTGTCATCAGGGTTTTGTCGACCTGTAGTTTCCTACACACTACAGTACTGTATTACAATATGATTTTACTGAAATTGCTTTGACATAGTAAAATATGTCTTTATATTAGGCATGCATGCACACACAAAAGACTGCACATACAGCATAAGATAATTTATTTATTCATCAAAATCATTTGCATTTAGCTCATTTGAATCACCATCTAAATGTGTATTTGCAAAATATTGAGAAAACACAGAAACAAAATAATATTTGTGACTAACAGGCAGAGATGCTCACAAGTCATTTTTTGCAAGTCTAAGTCTCAAGTCTTTGGTCACAAGTCCAAGTCAAGTCTCAAGTCTCTTATGTATTAGCATTCTTTCATCTGCTCCATGCCATCCAGTCTGCTTAGAACACTGCATAGCTAAAACTAAGGAATTCAACGCATGTACTGTATTATCATCACTCCTTTATCTATTAGCATGCAGTATCAGCATTAATTATTATCACATTAGTAGACATTTCCTTAATGTTAATGTGCCGCCGCCCGCCCCCCCCCCCCCCAAATATATATATATTATTATTATACAGTCAATGATATATATATATATATAAATAGTCCCAAACTTCAAGTCCAAGTCAAGTCTCAAGTCTTTGAGGACAAGTCTCAAGTCTTTGAGGACAAGTCTCAAGTCACTGTGTGTGGGACTTAAGTGCGACTCAAGTCCAAGTCCAAGTCCCAATCTCTGCTAACAGGTACTGTAGGGCTAATGCTATTGGTGAAGTTACATACTTAATCCTTAATACTTAATACTTATACTGACATCCAGAAGTAGGCCTACCCTTAAACACACCACTGAAACACCCATGTCATCATCACACCTTTATCTATTAGCATGCAGTATCAGCATTAATTATTATCACATTAGTAGACATTTCCTTAATGTTAATGTGCTGCCCCCCCCCCCCCCCCCCAAATATATATATATTATTATTATACAGTCAATGATATATATAGTCGTGGTGTGGGTTGTCTTTGCTGGTAATCCTGTACATTTACAACAAATGTATATGTATTGTATAATATTGAAGTGTGCCTTTATTACTTTTCAAATTAGTAATAATGTGAATTATTCCGAGTGTATTTCATTTAAATGCATTGTCCAATTGCTGGCGCTGTTCAATGGCGACACGGTTTTGCCGACTCTGAGAGCGAACCAAGCAGAATTTCGCTCGTGATACTTGTACCATGAAGTGACAATAAAGTTTATCTTATCTTAATCTTAATGTAAGTGCAAAGTAAGTACAGCTTCACTTCACTTCACTTCACTTATGCCTGACACCCCTCCAGGGGTATTAGGCCGTCGACAAGGGACTTCAAGGAAGTGCAGCGCTATAATGCGATTTTCATTTTCAACAGCCTATTTTGCCTGCAAAGACAATGGCCTCTCACTTCATTCAAGATCAGACATTTCTCTGTTGGGGTCAAAGAAGTCTTTGCCTGGCAGGGATCCATATCCTGATGTCTGAGAGAAGTTGAGGGTCAGCTGGTCCTCTATGTTTCTGCTGATTTGAAGTGTGGACAGCCAACTCAGGACATTCTCAAAGTTGCTGTTTGACTTTTGTCTGTCCGGTAAAGATCCAGCTACAGATGCCGGCGGGCTGTGGCTACTCACTGTGAATCAAACAAAGCACAGATTGATTTTGGTGTAATGGTGAATGTTTTGGTGAATGCTACAAACCATAAAACCATATTTTTACTTACTGGTTGGGACCAAGAACTCCTTGCTGTTTAGAAGAAGAATCGAGGATTTCAGTATGTCCTTATCCTGTTTTTCAATTTCCTGGCTGATTTTCTTCTCTAATAATTGATCAGAAAAATGAAAGATTAGAAAATAGAGAATTTATGTTAACATGAAACAACATATTGATCATCCCAATCACAGCATAATACTCACTCAGAGACTTGTGCATCACGCTTCCCCTGATCTCAGCTTGCAGGTCGAGGAGTGTTTGCCTGAAGCCTGTCATCAGCTCCAGCTCTCTCCTCCTGTACTCCTGCTCCAGACGTTTCTTCAGCACCTGCTTGAGCTCCTTCCTCCTGAACTTCTCCTCAATTCTCCAGTGGATGTCTTTCATGTCTGGGCAGAAAAACTGGCCACCGTTCCCTGCCACCATTTCCTCTATCTTCTCAAACAGCTCGGTAACCTGGATAGCGTCCATCTTCTTTATGTTGTTGAGGACGTGGTACTTGTTCTCACACTTGTCTACCAGCCACTGTAGAGAGGCTTTCTCCCTCTCGATGTGCTCCTCGATGGATTTGTCTTCTAGCCTGTCTCCATAGGTGAAGACAAGCAGCGTGTGTTTCCACACACTGGCATCGAGCAGGCTCATGTGTTCCTCCATCGCTCTCTGTCGAGCTTCTGTGAATGCCAAGTCCAACGGGATGACCAGCAGAACAGCATGGGCTCCCAAAGGGCAAAGAGACAAACCTTGGACGATTTCTTTGTCCTTCTCCTCGGTGCACTGGGAGTGATCTTTGTACCACCCTGGGGTGTCGATCACTGTGAGCAGTCGGCCTGCAACCTCTCCCTTCTCCACTTGACATTGTTCATTCTGACAGATGCCGAAGACTTCTTTGCGCAGGAGGATATTTCCCGTTGCACTCTTCCCAACCGTCTTTTGACCAAACATCACCAGCCTGAGCTCCTGTAATTTATTTCTGGGACCTGAGAAGAAAATCATCTGAATCTGTCAATGTATCTGACAAGGTGAAAGACAGTATCACATAGACACAGTATGAAACAGTGGGGTGTTGTTATACCACTACCATACATTTACCAATAGCACATTTACTCGTGAATAAAAATGGTGACGCTAATGTTGGAGGGGAATCTGAACTCTTACCTTTGAAACTCGCTCTTTTGGCTTCAATTTTCCTTTGCCTCAGTTTTGCTCTTTTTTCCACTTCCTTTCTTCTTTCCTCAATGGTCAGAAAGATCTGCTCCTCTGGGACAAAATGGTTCCAACCATTTCCAGCGACGATTTCACTGACTTTCTCCAGCATCTCTGTGACCTGAGTGCCATCATCTTTATTCTTATTATCAATGACATGGTACCTATTGCCACATTTGTCAACAAGAGACTGCAAGGCCCTTCCCTCCCCTTCGATGTACTCCTCGATGGTCCTCCTCCCCAGCCAGTCCCCTCTGGTGAAAACTATCAGCGTGTGTTTAAACACATCTTCCCCCAGCAGCTCCAGGTGTCCCGTCACTGCGTGTCGGTGATTGGCGTTAAAGGATGCATCTGCATCGATCACCAGCAGGAACACATGAGGCCCGGGCCGGCAGAGAAACATGCTGCTCATAACTTCCTGTTTGATGGCTTCAGGGGTGTCAGAGGCCGGGAAGCCTTTCCACCAACCTGGAGTGTCAACCAGAGTTATAGCAGCTTTGTCCACATAACCCCGCCTGGCCACTGAGTGTGCGGTTCTATTCCCATCCTCTTGCTCTTTGACTCCTAAGACGGTGTTCCCTACTGAGGTTTTCCCCACGTTTCGACTTCCCAAGAGAACCATCCTGAGTTCTGGGATCGGTTTCTGGTTTTCTGTTGTCAGAAAAATCAAAGCATATAGTTAGCCATTGGTCATAGATTTTAATAAAGTGTTGACAAAAAATATTGTAAACAATGATACAAGAGCTGCAATGTTTGAGTTTACCTGGAATTAGTGCTCTCAGTTCCTGCCTTTGTTCCTCTGCCCTCTTCCGTCTCTGATTTGCCCTTTCCATTGTTGCCCCTTGCTTCTCTTGAATGATTTGAAAAGTAAGTTCATCTGCCTCATAGCAACCGCCGTTGTTGCGCCACACCATCTCGTCTATCTTCTCCAGCAGCGATGTGACCTGCGATGAGTCACTTTTATCCTTGTTATTAAAAACATGGTACCTGTTCCTGCACCTCTCTACTAACCACTTGAGCGCCACTCCCTCGCTCTCGATGTGCTGCTCTATGGTCTTCTGCTGGAGGAAATCCCCGCAGGTGAACAGCACCATGGTGTGTTTCCAGACCCTCTCTCCCAGGAGCTTCATGTGCTCCTCCAGCGGTCTCCTCTGCTCCAGGGAGAAAGCAGAGTCTATAGGGATGACAAGGAGAAAGGCGTGCGGCCCTGGAGGACACTTGGACACGTTGAGCTTGAACACCTGTTTGTCCCCCTCCGGGATCTCAGTGAGGGAGTGGGAGCTGTTCCATCCCGGGCCGTCGACCACGGTGAGCCTGCGCCCCTCCACATCTGCGTTTCTCCCTTCAGACTGAGCTGTCCTGGTTCTGCCACACTCAAACCTTTCCCTCCTCAGTATGGTGTTGCCAGAGGAGCTTTTACCAGACCATCGCCCACCAATCAGAATGATCCTGACCTCTGGAAGGGCAATGCTACCTTTTTTCCCTGTGAGGCAAAAATTTAATAAATAAATAATGAAAATCACTATTATTGGATCAGAAATATAATGTAGAAACAGTGAATATTGATGCTGTTGGTGGTAACGTTATATCTCCAAATCCTAGTTAAAATTGGCTAAGTGGGCGGGCAGCGGTGGTGTCTGTGCCGGCGGTGTCTGTCACGAGTGTGATGTCATCAGTGATGTCACTTGAGCAATTGTGATATCATCAGTGATGTCACTTGAGCAAATGTGATGTCATCAGTGATGTCAGTGATGTAGTCAATGGCGCACGGTTGCACGATGGCGCCTAGGTGGGTGGGCGGTGTCTGTCTGTTTGTCTGTCTGTCAGCCACGTTTTTGGGAGCCCGTGGAGTGGGCGATTTCCATAACTGCAGCTATGGCGCATCATCTCCAGAGTCTCCACCCTAGGAAACGAGTGTGATTCCTATAATTAAAAATGCTATGCATTTTTGGCATTATCCAATTGATTTTGAAAGAGTTTCTTAAGCTCCAAGAGGCCAGAGGATTTTCTCAACAATAGAAAATACTTCCGTTGAAGTAAAAACATGAAAATAATCTAAATTGGGAATGACAAGGTTCTCACATATTTCTACTGCTTTAGAATCTAACACTTACAGTAGATGATGAGTTAGATGATGATGTATAGAAAATAAATGTTGGAAACGTGTTGCGTTGTTCCTCATCAGTTATTTCTAGGGGTTATTTTTGACTTTGTATATCCTTTTCATTTGGTAAACTGAGTCATGCTTTGAAAAAATCTGTGCGGATGCCAGTGGAGAATAACAACAATGGGAAACAAGATCAGCAGCACAAATGAAATATTTTTAGAATGTAGCTTCTTACAGCTGAATCAAAGCAAATTATGTTATGTGAAATGAAACAACAACAACAACAACAACAACAACAACAACAACAACAACAACAACAACAACAACAACAACAAAAACAACAACAACAAATGAGCAAACAAAAAACTTCAAGGAACTGAGTTCAGTGGAATCAGCTGATTTCCTTCCTGACATTTCACTTTATCTAAAAAATAAATAGGGTAGGTTTATGAACAGCAGGTTTTACCTTCTTGGAAGCCTATTTTGGGTGACACATTGAATTGTGTCGTTCTGGGAATCATACTTTTCCTCCAACCTTACGGGCACACGGGAATCTGGTCTAGCTGGTTTTGTTTGGCATTGTACCAGAGCCTTGTTGTTGATCTTTGAATGCACTCCTCCCATTTAGAGACTGCATGTTTTTATTGTATCATTACTGCGTTTATTGACCAAGGCAAAGTAAATGGTCTCCACACATTGTTGACTGTTATACAACAGTGTAAAGAATGATCCATTTAGTTAACAAATATGCTGTCTGTCTGTCTGTTTGTTTGACTGAGCTGACTTTTAGCCCACAGTAGTTATGAATGTTACATATTAAGAAAAATACACAATGTGGATATTTTATAGTGGTAACTCTACAGTCACAACACATCAGAGTACTTGATAATTGCACTTAACTTAAAGTAGGCGTAGGCCTGAAGAAAATGCCAGTAGTTTGTGGATATTAGTGGGATTTTTGGCCAATCTAAAAGGGGGCTTAATTGTGCCCTAAGCACCTTAAACTATACAGCTACTAACTCACCAAGCTTTGCCTCCATGTTGTCTGGTCCGCTTCTCGTCCTCAGCCGGAGGCTCTCGGCTCAGCAGAGGTCAGTGAGGGACTGAGGGTGAATGCTCTCAGAAGTTGACTCTCAATTCAAATATGTTCAGACCACGGGATTTGCTTCTATAGGAATTCATCAGAGTTCCCTCGCCGTCGCCCGCCGGTCTATGCTTCTGTGACTGTGTGCCATGTGATAGATCTTTTATAGTTCCAGCTAAACTGGTTTTACCAGTGGCATGGAAAACTGAGATGTTTGTTGACTGTCTCTAACACAGCACATACTGTATGTAGGTCGAATAAAAACAACACATCAATTACAGTGGATATACAAAAGTCTACACACCCTTTCAATTTTTCTACTGTTATTGCATTGAGGTCTGTTTGGGGGAACAATACACACGTATACTGTAGAACACATACACACATATACTGTACACTGTAGAACACATACACACCTATACACTGTAGAGCACATACACACATATACACTGTAGAACACATACACACATGCTGTATACACTGTAGAACACATACACACATATACACTGTAGAACACATACGCACATATACACTGTAGAACACATACACACATATATACACTGTAGAACACATACGCACATATACACTGTAGAACACATACACACATATACACTGTAGAACACATACGCACATATACACTGTAGAACACATACACACATACCGTATACACTGTAGAACACACACATGTGCACTGTAGAACACACACACACACACACACACACACACACACATACACTATAGAACACATACACACATACAGTATGTAGAACACACACATACACTAGAGTAGAAAATCTCTGCAGAATCTATGGGAGTGAGGTCTGCACTCTGACTATGCCACTCCAGGATACTGATACTCATTTCCTCCAACAATTTCTTGATTGATTTGGCTGTGTGCTTCAGATTCTGGTTATAGGGCCTACTGAAAGATTAACGTATTTAAATTGAGCTTTTTGTTGTTAAGAAGGGCAACAGATTTTTCCTCAGGATATCTTATTTGGAGTTAATAATTTCCCTATCTATCCCCTGTGGAGAAACACCCTCACCCTCATCAAGCTTCACAGCATATTGGTCTCTGGGTGAGGAGGAGCTGCGTTGGCACGGCACCAAAATATATCTTCTGGAATTAAGACCAAAAAGTTCTACTTGGCTTCATCAGACCATAAAACATTTTCTCACAGACTGACCATCTCTGCTTGCAAAGAGATGAGATGGCACTGGATGTTCTTTTTAGTAAGAAGTTGCTTTAATCTTGGCACCCACAGTGCAGAAATGTGGAGTGAAATGTGAAATGGTGTCTCTCGCTCGCTCGCACGCACCCGCGCGCACACACACACACACACACACACACACACACACACACACACACACACACACACACACACACACACACACACACACACCTTGGAGTCCTGGAGATGCCAGAACTCCTCCACTTCTTGATTATAGTCTTCACTGTTGCATGGTGTATTCATTTTAAAATAACTTTTTATATCCCTCACCTAAAACATTTCAACAAGGACATCTCAAAGTGTTCCCTCCCTGTCGCCCGTAACCTTGCAAGGCAGCTGGATTCGCGCGAGAGCATGAGATCAGGCCTCAAGGCAATACAAACTTGAAAGAGTGTTTAGACTTTTCATATTCACTGTAAATAAAAAGCCAGCTTTTTAGAACAAACTACGTGCAAAGAAAATATATGTTGTACACAAATATTTATTTTAAAGTGGTACATTGTACTTCATTGAAATTTAATATTCAAATATGCCCTCAAAACAATTGACATTTGCTAAGCTTTTCAGAACATAGGAGACTTTTGAAGCATTTTCTGAAAATCGCGTTAAAAATGCATTTACGCTTCAAAAGTCATAAAAGTGGTCCTTGTTTGTGAAGATTATCCTGCTCGACACAAATTTACACTCCCATAAGCTTGTGTTAACCACAGACCTTATTTCATGCATTTAACGGAAATCCCCATACTAAAATCCCACAGCCTTTTCCCCTTAACATGGCGGCAATTTCTGGGTAAGCCTGAATACATCATCCCTGCGGTACTCCATAACAGGAAAGGGGAAAGTTGGCCTAGGTTCTGAGAAGGGGTGGGGCTTAGGAAAGGTCATTCAGGATTGTGTGTCTTAAACAAGACCCAAGAGCATTTAAATTCAGATTTAAAATTGACATTCATAGTGTAGTAAAAAAAAAAAAACAGTGTTGATTATTTTCTAGACATGTTTCAGGTGAGAGTCAGCCTTTAGCTGTTGGGGTATAACTTTTTGTCCAGCAGATTGGACATCTCCATCCAGGACAGATCCCACTGCACCTCTGTCACATCCTGCTTGGTCTTGGGAAGCTCCACTGCTCGTAGGTCTTCTTTACACAATAGGCCTAATTGGTACCTTCAACCAAATAACAAACATTTTAGTGAACGGTTTGACTTGTGATTGATTGATTTGATAAACAAATACATAGAGAGAGAGAGTGTTAAGTAAACTGAGCCAGTTCTACAGGTGCTGTAACTGACCTGTACTGATAACCCAGCCAAACCATCAGAGGAATGAAGAGCAGGAGTCCGACAATCCAGCAGGATAGAATAATCCAGGTCCAGGTGTCTGATCAAGGAAACAAATCATATTTAGCTATACACAATATTCTGCACACTGCACCGTCATCTTAGTATAGGAAAACAACATGGGCTGTGTATAGGAAATACATGTGACATCATGGAGATACTTTGAATATGCGTCACAATGTACCACACCTGGTGAGTAACTGAAACTGCATCCCTTGTGACTGCAACACAAGGTACTTTTCAGTGTGTCTACAGTAATGTGATTTGTAAGTCTTATGATGTCAGAGTAATGAAACATGAGCATCACAATTTGAAAAAGCAGCTCGACTGAAAACCATTTGTAATGAACCGATTTCATTTCTAAAGCACAAATACACACACATTACATCCGGCATCAGGTGAGCACCTTTTCAGAGGTTGAAATGGGTGTAAAACGCTCTCCAACACTGCTGCTACAGAAAATGTGAGTTAAATTGAGCTTTGGTTTGGCTTATGCATGCAGAAGATAATTCTCTGTGATGTGCAGCCTTACACCACTGAGTTATATATAAGATATAACAAACAGAATTTTAAAACATTATACTTGGTTTATGCATAGCCCAGCCCACTGTATGTCTGAAACCATGACATATTTTATACAAAAAGTAACCAGAGGCTAATTTTAAAAAGTAATACAGTAACATATTTACACAACTGATTACTTTTCTAATCTTTTTTAATCATCACAGTTTATTATATCAGTATTCCATTTAAAAGTAGTGGGTGTATCAACAATTTTAAATCAGTTTACCACGAGTGGAGACTGTTGTCCCATCTACTACTGATGTTGAGTTGCCTAAATCAGAAAACAAACCACATCCTTTCAAAGATTCACTTTCGGTGAGGCAAGATAGAATGTTAAATATTTTAATGAAATGGAATAAATTAAACAATGGCCATCCTTCCTCACTTCCCACTGATAACCAGCTCTCTGGGCTCTCCATGTTTCTGTGCTGGGAAGCACACTTGTAGATGCCTTCGTCTGCCCGCGTCACATTGTCAATCGTCATCCCTATGACATTCTCTGAACTGTCAGAGCTGTGAACTTCCACTCCATCTTTGAAGAAGGTGGTTTTGCTGCGGTTGCTGTTCCAGTACTGGCAATACAAGACCACTTGAGCGCCCTCTGGAACAGTGAAGGTGGGGCTCTTCATGATGATGGTACCATCTGTTGGACAGAGATTATCATCATGTTTAAGAGATACCTTCATTGTCGCTCATTAAAAAATACCTCTACATATCAATCATTATTATCATAATGTTTTTTATATATCAAATACAGTCTCTCTATCATGTCACACATTTAAAGCTTAGGATTCTTTGCACCATCTACACTCCAAGTTAAAAGTTTGGACACCACATTTTCTTTCTTTCTTTCTTTCTTTCTTTCTTTCTTTCTTTCTTTCTTTCTTTCTTTCTTTCTTTCTTTCTTTCTTTCTTTCTTTCTTTCTTTCTTTCTTTCTTTCATTTTATTTAGACAAGCGGTAGCCTAGACTCTTCCACAATTTACCTTTGACTGACAGCACAGTTAGTCAGAAAGTGGTACGCCTGTAGGGCACCTCACTGTCCCCTCTGGTGGTGGCCCTGGTGGAGGAGCCACTGCCATCCCTCTGCTTAATGTATAAGTTTAGCAGGGGTGGTGCAAGGCCATGCAATGCCTGGCTTATAGCCTACATGAGGCAACCAATTTTGAAACATTTTAAATTCTCAAAACTAACTTATATTTCTCAAGAATATTACAATGCTGAGAAGGGAAGGCATCAACTTCATTATTTATATTTGTCGAAACAAATTCCAAACACTGGCATCAGCCTTTAGATCAAAGATGATGACTATATTCAATCAGCTGTGTCCAAACGTGACAGACTGGAGCAGTGTGTTTGTGTCGTGGATGCACTTTGTTTGTTTACACTACAAAAGACTCACAGCTTATGGTGATGTTGACTGCGTTGTGTTTACACTACAAAAGACTCACAGCTTACGGTGTTGTTGACTGCGTTGTGTTTACACTACAAAAGACTCACAGCTTACGGTGATGTTGACTGCGTTGTGTTTACACTACAAAAGACTCACAGCTTACGGTGATGTTGACTGCGTTGCTGCGGCCCTCGGCACTCTCACACCAATACAGTCCACTGTTGCCACTGTACACCCCGGAGAAGACACACGCGTCGGGAACGTCCACACTAACGGCGCCCTCTAGTGGGGAACACGTTCCAGTCTGGAAGTCTGCTGCCCTCAGCCCAAAGTCGTGAGAGAACTGCCTCAGTCTCCAGCCAGAGGAGTTGCTCCGAGACTCGGGGCACTGCACGGTGAGACGCTCCCCGCGGAAGAGCTGCCTGCTGCTGGGAGTCATAGTCAGCAAGGGAGGGGGTAGATCTGAGAGAGAGGGAGAGAGAGAGAGAGAAAGAAAGAGAGGGGGAGAGAGAGGGAGAGAGAGACAGAGAGAGAGCAGAACGCAATGGGATGCAGTAGTAGCCTACACACTTCTGTTGCCTGACATGACACATGGTTGCATCTCCTAGGTTTTACCTGCATCTGCATAAATGTAGCCATTGTGCCTATAGGCTGCTGAGTAATGGAATACATACGCTACACTGCAGACTATGAGAAATAAAGTGCACATCATTACCGTTAATAAGAAAAACACTGCATATAGATCAGAGATGCACTAATAATTACTTAGTGGATTACACACATGATTGAAAAGAACCTGGTCTTTTGACCGTGAGATAAATACATTTTCACACAATTAAAAAGTATAGATGTAAATGACAATAATCATTCAAACTCAAGTCCAAAATGGAAGGACAAGGACATACAGTACATCTGAACTTAATTGGTTGTGGTATGTATTTTGGGGGTAAACTAATGTAAAAAGCACCTGCAAATAACCAGAGTAGGTTGTTGCGTTAGAATAATCCCATAGATCACATTACTAACTGGAACTGTGCGGGAATACATTTAGAAAATAACCTTCCCATCCTGCTGTGTTGTGGAGTGTATACGAAACCCACACCGCAGAGCCTGTGTCTGTTGGTGGTCTGTTCCTGGAGCTCACCTGACACGGTGAGCCGGGCTGCGCCGCTGTGCAGCACGGTGGTGGAGTTGCCGGCCCCCCATCCCCCTCGCCCCTCCGCCTGGCACCAGTAGCTGCCCTCGTCCTCCCTTGTAACCCCCGTGATGGAGTAGCTGTCACCAGAGAGCAGGTGTCTGGGGTTGGGGGTCGCAGCTGTGTGTGGCTTGTGTCTGAACCAGCGGTAGGTCCACGACCTGAACCTAGAGCCCGGCGCCGGTGCCACGCCACACTGCAGCAGCACACACTCGCCGGGGAAGACGCTGGGCCCTGGAGGCCAAACAGACAAGCTGACCTTGAGAGCCTCTGCAGAAAGATAGAAACTCAATCTTTTCCTGCGCTTTCCCCCCGCTTATGTCAAATGTGCTGCGTGCAAACTCTTTATCAACATGTAAGTCAATTGTCTTTACCTTTAGATGTAGAAATGTGGATGAGAAATGCCAGACCACCTGAACAAACAGAGAAATGTATTGGACACAAACCCAGGCAGAACCACAGCACAGTAGCAGTCAGAGGTTTGGACACACCTGATTGAATGTACCATTTTGGTCAAAAGGTTTATGCTTAAATAGTGGGAGGCTGGCCAGCGAGACTAATGCTTAAATGGCTGAAATTAGTTTCTTAGACAAATATAAATAGTGAAGTTGATGTATGTCTTTGCCTCCCCATCAATGCAAATAGATTCTACTGTAAAGAATCTAAAAATAAATTGATTTTTTTGGTCACTGCATAATTCCATTGATGTTATTAGTTTGAATGTCGTTGCTATTATTCTACAATGTGGAAGATGGTAAAAATAAATATAAATGTGATGTGTCCAGTCTTGTGACTGGTAGTGTGCATCACTGACATACAGAAGAAAAGCCAATCTCTGCTGTTGGACCATAAAGCGCAGACCCTGAAGCCAAAGGTGTTCCTTTTCCTGTGTCCCTCCCTGCAGCCGCTCCACCAAAGCTGGCTCCTGCCACCTCGCTGCCATTTTGGGTATGTGAGTCCCAAGCGCCTGTCGTCAGCTCGGGCCAATCAGAAGTAGGCTAATGTATTAACATCGTCAGCTCGGCCAATCAGAAGTAGGCTAATGTATTAAAATGAAAATCTGCTCAAATGGCTTGTTACCAGATGGTGGCACGCCAGCCGAAACTAGTCAATTATCTAGTGCTGATTTTCAACCATGTGCGTTACATAACCAAGACAATGAAATGTAAAGCCCCAAAAAGGAGTGAATCTGCATGTGTGTGTATGTGTGTGTGTGTGTGTGTGTGTGTGTGTGTGTGTGTGTGTGTGTGTGTGTGTGTGTGTGTTAGGTCTAGACTAGACACCATTGCAATATTCCCTCATTCTGTCAAGACTTGGCTATAAAAAGACATGTCCAGGCTGTATTGTTTACATGGATGCTCATACTGTAGCCTTACCACACACACACACACACACACACACACACACACACACACACACACACACACACACACACACACACACACACACACACACACACACACACACACACACACACACACACACACACACACACACACACACACAGTGACAGTGGGGAGCTTAGCATTTCTTAATGAGACTGTTTAGACGTTATCATCCCCATGGGGGTGGGAGGAATATACACACACTCACTGTATCTTCCTGTCAGACAGCTGTAGCATCCACAGATAATATAGTGCTGCTGCAGTCCTACAGTCTGGAACATAACTCACGTTCGTCAAAGACGTCATTTGATTGGCAACGATTTGGCAGCCCAATTTCCATTAGGCCCTATTCAGATTGTGGCTGCTGAGCATGATTTGAAGTTAGCACTCTCTGAAATGCCCTGTTGTAGGCTGCACTCTCTGAAATGCCCTGCTGCAGACTGCCCTCTCTGAAATGCCCTGTTGCAGACTGCACTCTCTGAAATGCCCTGCTGCACGCTGAACTCTCTGAAATGCCCTGCTGCAGACTGAACTCCCTGAAATGCCCTGTTGTAGGCTGCACTCTCTGAAATGCCCTGTTGTAGGCTGCACTTTCTGAAATGCCCTGCTGCACGCTGAACTCTCTGAAATGCCCTGCTGCAGACTGCACTCTCTGAAATGCCCTGCTGCAGACTGCACTCTCTGAAATGCCCTGCTGCACTCTGCACTCTCTGAAATGCCCTGTTGCTTGCTGCACTCTCTGAAATGCCCTGCTGCAGACTGCACTCTCTGAAATGCCCTGTTGTAGGCTGCACTCTCTGAAATGCCCTGTTGTAGGCTGCACTCTCTGAAATGCCCTGTTGTAGGCTGCACTCTCTGAAATGCCCTGCTGCAGACTGCACTCTCTGAAATGCCCTGTTGTAGGCTGCACTCTCTGAAATGCCCTGTTGTAGGCTGCACTCTCTGAAATGCCCTGCTGCATGCTGAACTCTCTGAATTGCCCTGCTGTAGGCTACACTCTCTGAAATGCCCTGCTGCAGACTGCACTCTCTGAAATGCCCTGCTGCAGACTGCACTCTCTGAAATGCCCTGTTGCAGACTGCACTCTCTGAAATGCCCTGTTGCAGACTGCACTCTCTGAAATGCCCTGCTGCAGACTGCACTCTCTGAAATGCCCTGCTGCAGACTGCACTCTCTGAAATGCCCTGTTGCAGACTGCACTCTCTTAAATGCCCTGCTGCAGACTGCACTCTCTGAAATGCCCTGCTGCAGACTGCACTCTCTGAAATGCCCTGTTGCAGACTGCACTCTCTGAAATGCCCTGTTGCTGACTGCACTCTCTTAAATGCCCTGCTGCAGACTACACTCTCTGAAATGCCCTTCTGCAGGCTGGCAGTCTAGTAACATCTGTATCCTTGCACAATGTACTACTGATACTGTATCTATATCAAACAAGAGAACATAGCCTAAACCCTAAAACAGTACTCTGACAGCTGAGACATGATATAAGTAGGCCCCTCTTAAAGTGCAAACAGACTAAAACAACTAGTCTACAGTTTCCTCCACCAGTGGAGTGTGCTTTGAACTGGATTCACTCAAAATGTAAACATATGTTTTTCTGTTTGTATGCTGCACAGTAGCCTATTCTGGCCCAACTCCACATAAATAATGCATTTAGTTTTCAGTTGGTACAAACAAAATGCAGAGCTATACAGATAGATAGGCCTGTGTGAATTAAATCATTCATCATCAGCAACAAAGAGACAGCTGTGTGCATCAGTCAATCTGATTTAATCTGCTGTTAAATCAGATTTAATCTGCTGTTAAATCAGATTTAATTTGCTGTTAAACTCACCCAGAAGCCTGGAGATGAGGAGGATGTTCATTCTATCAGGAATTGAATGGCCAAAATTAGACGTGGAGTTTGGCACAGTTATTCTCCTCTATGTTTCTCTGTAAAGAAGAAAGAATGTGATAATAATCAGAATATCTATCCCCCACCTGAAATTGCATTATATTCAATAAATCCAAGGTTCTGATCCATGGGGTGTTTATAGAGGCTGTAAGAGAAGAATGATGATCTGTTAGGAGGAGCTTCGACTCCCTATCACAACCTTACTACAGAGATGGCCATCTTGGTGGGGACACTTCCTTCCTCTTTTATCCAGTTAGCAGGCAGAGCCGGAGACAGCAGAATCCAGAGGCGGAGAGGAAGACAGCAAGGTGAAGCTCCCTGTGATGAGACGCCCCAAACCACCATGCAGCCAATTTAAAATCTGATGTGAAAATATTTTTCATCTTTTTCATAGTGCACATTTCTGACATTAGTTTTCTGTCTCTGTAGGTTCTGCTGCTGATGACACTGCTGCTGTTCTGCACATCTTGCACATGCTGGAATCCTTATCTTTTTGCCGTTCACATTTTCATTTATACAAGTGGTTGTTGGTTGTGTCTGTTTATGCAATCCCCTCTCTATCATTATTATATTATATCCTACTTTGTATTGTTATTTCCTGCTGCAATAGCCCAATTAACCCATGATGTTTAATTTGATCTAATCTACTCCAATCAGTTACAACCAGATCTCCAATGAGTCCAATGAAGTAACAAACAATTGTACAATTCTTGCATTAGTCGTTATACTAGTATGAATATGTCATAATAATTTAATACGAATTTGCAGCCAACCTACCTATGCACTAGCCTACTTGTGAATGTCTCGCTGCATGCATCTGTGCTTTCAGGTAACTATACTGTCTGCCACCTCATTACTCCTCAATGATCTCCCAGCCTCCCGACCATCCATCCCCCCCCCCCCCCCCCCCCCCCCCCCCCCTCCCGATCCCTCCCTCCATCCTCTCCCACTAGCCTCCCACATCTCTACATCCATAGGGTTTCTTCCAGGAAGCGAGCTGGGCAGTCGGATGCTCTGTTGGAATGCCTGGGAGAGAGACCCTCCTTTCTGCTTTCTGATAGCGGACCAGACATGGCTTCTAAAGAGATAACTGCCTCTTGTTTCGTCAGTGTCAGCAAGGATATTACAGGTGGGTAAAAGACAGCTGTTTCTTTATTATTATTATTATTATCGGGCTATGACTGGTATCTTCCCTTTAGTCTTACCATGCCATCGCCTCCTCAGCATGTGCGACCGGAGCTCACAGGATGCTTCCTCCGCGCGTCTGGCGGAGGCTGCGAACAGAACAGACGCATTGGATGATTATCATAAAGCAACACCTTACATTCTGTCCTAAGCTATCAGGCATGGATTTTCACTGAATGTTGAATGAGTTCTCAGCGACTGAATTATTTAGAACGTGTTGTGTGTGTGTGGTGTTGAGAGGGGGGTACCCTACTCCGCTTTAAATATGCCACTCGAGGATCAGGTAATAAAAACCCTCGCCTTAGGCCAGATAGGAAAAGGGGCGTTGTGAAAATAATGGTGTGTAGCCTACTCGTGGCGCGGGGCTTCTCAGCGGTCTGTTCCCGGCTACATTAATGTTGTGTTCTGCTGCTTCTGCATTTTTATTGTCATATTGTAACAGAGAGTAACCCCCCCCCCCCCCCTGCATTGAGCGTGAATCTTTAGAATAGTATCTCTGTTTCTTTGCAGCGTAAGCTAAGCTAGCGCGCAGCATTGATTGTGTGTGTGCACGCGCTTGTGTGTGCACTGTGCACGCGAAAGTGAAAGCGAGAGAAATATTCATTCCTTTATCACGCACGCACGCACGCACAAGCACGCACGCACACAGCTAGGGGCGCGCGCGCGCACACACACACACACACACACACACACACACACACACACACACACACACACACACACACGCACGTTCTCTCCACATAGCCTACTCAGGATAGCAGGGACTGCTGTGTTAATTACTCGTAATGGCTCTATTAAGCACACTGTGATGATTAATCCGGTGGAATCCCTGCCTGATCCATTCAGTCACCTGCTAGGCGCAGCGCCCCCTCCTGGCTGCCCCCTCCTCTCCTCCCGCACTGCCATCACTGGCTGGACAGTCCAGAGCCTGCGGGCCACCGCCGTGGTCCAGGTGGCCCACAGGCGGCACAAGGTCATCCGAATGAGATCTGCTCAGCCGCGGCCCATCTCATCTCTGGATGGACTCAGATGATTGTCACTGCTGTCGGTTCAGTCTTTGTCACTGTGCCCATCACCAGCTCTGTTAAACAGACTCCCTTAAACCCATAGACTCCTAACTGTGCAGTGGTGCTGAGGCAATATAATCTACAAGCCATCCAGTAGGTGGAAAGCTATTCTATTTTTTTAGGAAAGCATGTACTGCTCTGGGGGGGTGTCTTCTTCTAGCTTACCTATACTGTAGTTTGATACTTTACTGTGATGTATATTAAGACTTTGCCTGAAGGTGGAAAAAGAAAAAGGTACATTTGTCCAGTGCCTCCACCACCATGGCACAGCTTACACTGGTAGTTCATTCATTTCCACTGTGTTCATCCAGGACGTCTGATTGGTTGAATCATGTAGTGACTGTAGTCCTATAACCTGTCAATGAGAGACTTCCTCAGGCAGGGGTTACACCGCTGACAGCAACATCTGTCAGTGGATCACAGACACTGATGCGTGGACACGTCATGCTCATATTTTGTCTGTAAGGAGGTGATGACTCTAACTTGATTTCAGCACACAGCCAGAAAGCATAATATTGTTAACTATTTGGATGGCACCACAAGTCAGTCCACCTAGAACTGGGTCAAGGAATCCAATAAAGGCCTAAAAACTGCTCAGGATAGAAAGACAACAAACACAACTAGTTGAAAACCATTGTCTTTATATTTGTGATATATATATATATATATATATATATATATATATATATATATATATATATATATATATATATATATATATATATATATATATTATGACATAAATTATATGGCAAGTCGTTTGTATGGGTTTATAATGAAAGAAGCAGTCTTGTTAGTTATCAGATTGAACGATAAGTCTTATACACGTGTCACATGCCGGCTCCAGACAAATGGGCAAATGCAGATAAGCATATTTATTTAAAAAGGAGCAATAAATAACAGAAAGAAGGTGGAAGTCACTAGTCATGTCAGCATGTATGCATGTGTGAAGATGTCTACAGCAAGAGAACAAAACAATGGCTGTACCCACAACAGGATAAAGTTTTTTTTTTTTTTAATCAGTCACCACACCGGCCCAGGTGTGGCTCATGAAGCTGATGACGACCTGGATATCTCGCAAACAAAGTAGAACAAAACAAAAGACACAGGACACCTAGTGGAGTGGAGGGGTTGTCACAACAGGATCTACTCGGTCTATTATCGTTCCGTAATATGCTTAGATCTTCATCACTGTCCTGAGTGCCATTTGTGGCATTACAGTCACTTCCACACACACAAAGGACTGTGCAAGACAAGTTTTGTCTTCTGCATGAACACCTCTGGATTGTGCAATGGGTTTTACCCTGACATCTGACCAACTCTACCACGGCCTGTGGGGCAGGTGGAACCGTCCGCCATCACGCTCATTCTGATAATAGCCATGTGTTTGAGTGGGTCGAACAGGCGTTGCCACATCACGGTGGCTTGGCAGTGGCACCACACCCTGTACGCATGCACACGTTCAGTGCGCTCCTCAAGGGCACCAACTGTAGGAGGTAACTTGCTGCTTTCTACCAGATGTTTGCAGAACAGACGCCACCTTAGATCAGGAATACCTGTTATACAAGCATTAGTTTGTGCCTGCCTTCTTCAGTGGGACACGCTGAAAATAAACAGGATAAATATAGAGAATTCAAGCATGATTTAATGTTTTGTGTGTGACCTCTATATTCTCCACCAGTTGTGCAAAGCATCTCCATCTCCATCAATTAGCGGCTGAGGGTGGTTTGATTTTTTTCCGTTCAGCGTGCTTCTTGAACAATATAGAGAAAAAATACAGAAATGGCCTTGATCCATATTGGTAATTTGACCTCTAAGGAAGAAAAGTGTTGACAGTAGGCTACACGCAAACACATTCCACCTTGCCAATGTGCCAACTTTGCCAATCCAAAGCCAGAATGCATCTTCCCTCCTGACTTACTGGAGACCTAAATTGTCTCCTCTATACTTGCAGAAAACGTGCAAAAGTGATCGTCTTGCGTTGAAAAGATTTGTAAATGTCATCAGGATGCACGCAGATTCAGAGGCCGCTGGATTGTTTCGCTGTCTGAAATGCCACAACAAGTCTTTTCAAATCACATGTCTGCCTCAGCTGCCCTCGGTTGGCAGATGGGCTGGATAAAGGCCCGTCCACCCAAAGGTCAAGCTTGTTTACTGCTCTGCTGTGATTTGAACTGAGGTGATTTGTGTGCTCATCTCATCTCTAAACCCAAAGGATGGAGCCAGACAGTGAGAAGAGAGAGAGAGAGAGAGAGAGAGAGAGTCCCCTATGTGTCTGTGTGTTTTGCTAACACTATATTTGTGTCATGGCTTTCATCCACAGAAAGCATCAGGAAGATTATTGATAAGTCATCAATCAAGTTTGTACGTGGCATTAAGCTTGACACCAAAAACGGCAAAACAGAGGACAGAATATTGGTAAGTTGAATCAGTGATTTTGGAGCTGGACTGCATGGATGGCTCACTGAAATCATGTTATTTGTTGCATGTCTCCCATTGAAAGCATCTTCCACTGGATCTCTGTGACAGTTATGATATGTCCTACAGTATAATGAGCACAGACGCAGAAGCAGGATGGCAGGGCTTAAGTGCGAGTGAATGTCTTTTCATCTTGCGGTCACTGACACTTCCTGACTCGACTCCAGTAGAACTGCTGGCCCTCTTCTGTGAGATGAATGAAAGCATAGACAGTATCTGTGGGGGCGGGGCATGTGGTGGCTTCCTGTGAGGTTCGCTCTCTCTGAGCCCCGCTGTGGAGGCAGTGGGGGGGCTGAGCAGCTCACCGTCTTTGATTCCGTGGCTCTTTCATCAGAGAATATGGGCCAGAGAGCGATATGAAATCTCTATTTGAGTGAAGTCCTGCCAGCTATCTGGACAGAATCCAGGGGCAAGGGGCTTCATCACTACGGATCAGAACCTTATACAGGAACAGGACATTGGAAGTTTGCATTGTCATATCCTAAATACACACCTCGTGCATGGTCAGAGGACACACACTGTGTAGCTCCTCCCACACAGGGTAACATACGCACACACAGAGTCCGCTGTCGCCTATTGATTCGCTTTCTCCTCTACCACGTGTTTGCATAAGCAAGACCAGCGAGGCTCTTTGACAATTCCCTATCCATCTGCAGTGCAGCCACTGTGCTGCTTTTATTCCCTCCATAGACTATAACTCCAACTGCCCCGCCCATATCCCCTGATGAGCCAATGAGCTTTCACCCGCAGCTGAGCACACTTTGGCTCGGCACAGCTCCGTGCACGCTTGCATGATTCATCGTGTGTTCATCATTTCTGTCAGAGGCTCCGCCCCCCAAAACAGTCAAACAAGAGAAGATCAGAATGTCCGTCCCGCAACTGCAATCATGCATAATTATATGCAACAATAAGTAGCATGCTGTGTGTTCAGGTCTCCCTTTGATGTGGAAGACTTTGATATGGGCCTCGCCCTCTCTCTCTCTCTCTCTCTCTCTTGCTCTCTATGTCTCTCTCTCTCTATCTCTCTCTTGCTCCATCAGCAAGATTTACTCCTATTTACTCATACACACTCTCTAGCTGCCACCCAAACCCCCAACTCATCACCGTAAGTAATGTGATACAATCTGGCCTTTTTAATCAACTCCTTCAGACGGTCTGTGAAGTGAAATCCAGAACCTCTACTCTCTCTCTCTCCCCCTCCCTCTCTCTCTCTCTCACACACACACACACACACACACACACACACACACACACACACACACACACACACACACACACACACACACACACACACACACACACACACACACACACACACACACACACACACACACTTTGAGTGACTACATTTCAGACACCTCCCTTATTGTGTGGGTGTAGAGGTGGTCAGAAGGTGTGGTGCTGCTGACAGGCCTGTGTCCATATACTCCTCGACAAATACAACAGGAGTGGGAGTGCCATCATTAAATTACTGCTTTTCATTGGACAGAGAGAGAGGTGGAGGGAGGGAGGGGGGGAAGGGGGGGGGGGGGCGGTCCACGGGGAGTGTTTTCGAGAGAGAATGGAGCAGATGATTGGGAGCGACGGAGCAGAAGAGGAGGAGAAACAGAGCAGAGGGCAGCGCTCAGGGGCAGGTGGAGAGCCATCAAATTACCCTTGGCTTGTTTGTTGGGTAAAGAATGTTTTCAGCTAGGTTTATGTAAGAAACTTTGCCACTCGCCATCGACAGTCGGCAACATAATCACTTTTGTATGACAGGAAATGCACCTTGACGACAATAATGCAGACACAGAAATCAGCTCCCAGGTTGCTTTGAAATGGCCAGGTTCACGATATTCCCCTTTAAGTTAGAGATCCGGGGAGATGGTGCTGAACGACTCCACACTGTTGGTCATTTTAGCCCAAAGCCATGTTGTATCCAAAATTAGATACAGTAGATGGCTTTGGTTCAGCCACTGTAGACCTTCACAATGGATACTAAATGATAAAGGAGGACAGATGCATGATGGGATGATTCTATGTTGGCTAGCTGATACCTTGAAGGTGTAGGTGTGTGTGTGTGTGTGTGTGTGTGTGTGTGTGTGTGTGTGTGTGTGTGTGTGTGTGTGTGTGTGTGTGTGTGTGTGTGTGTGTGTGTGTGTGTGTGTGCGCAGTTGTGAGCGTGTGTTTGTGTCTTAACATGTGTGGGCTTGTGTGAGATATGTAGGCTATTATATTATGTTACTGCATGAACAGTTTTCTAGACCAGGAGGGGATACAGAAAGAGAGAGAGAGAGAGAGAGAGAGAGAGAGAGAGAGAGAGGTGTGATAAAAAAAATAGTACATCTGTTATTTGTGAGAATATGATATTAGACCATGGCGAAGAATATGCAATATGTAAATCCATTGTACACACTGTAGCATCAGAGGACGTGTGTCCGACATAAAGGGCTTTAGCTGGATCAAGAGGACTTCTCATTTCACCCTCATTACCATGGTAACTCACAAGAGCATTTTCTCCCCGTCCGTTTGCAGTGAACTTTTGCTCAGTCTTGATTCATTTTGCTTCATTCCCTTTGTTAGGTCCTCACAACATGGCGGCTCTATTTCCTGGTGCCGAAGGTTCCTACAAAGGTCTCTGTCTCCCACAGCATGAAGCCTTTTTTTATGGTACCCACTAACATCTTTATGTATTAACTACAAAGGCGTCAATTGCATCTTTGGCTGCAGGTGGAAACCACATTCAACTTCTTGGAGATTCGAGCCTTGAATTCCCATCCAGAACATCAGGTGAATTTTAACAATTATATTCTAATCTGTAATATGCACTCAGCTAATTTATTGTCTGAACAGTCATATAGGCTAATCAAGTGGTTACATCATGTTGGCTGTCAAGGAAGGAAGGGATGCATTTAAAGCATTTATCAAAACAGCCATTTTCTATTTTTGAAGATAATCTATTCTAAAGCCAGATAAATCATGGAAAATCATCTACGGGTTTTGTTGTGGATTTGTGTGCAGGTTATCATCGACACTGACAAGTCCAGCTACTCGCTGAGGTTTCAGTCACGCCAACACCTCAATCATGTGATCAGCCACGTTAATTTCACCCTGTCTCGAATATTCAACAACTCTGTTTTTGCGTAAGTGTCTCGCAGGAAGGTCAGTTTCACTCTGAAACATCACATACCTCTCTTTTTAGCGGGCGATACAGTAATTGCTCAATCTAAAGAACCTGATCTACATTTATTTACTTGATTATCAATAGATAAATGATTCTTTCTTATATCTCATACTTCTCTCTGTGTTTTTCTTTCTTTCTTTCATCCTTGCAGCCCTTCCATCTGTCATTCAGACAGTGACCTTTCAGAGGGCAGCAGGAAACACTCCCCCAGCTCCGAGACCTCAGTGGAGACCCAGAGGGCCTGCGGTAAAGGACATGGGGACTTTACACACACACACACACACACACACACACACACACACACACACACACACACACACACACACACACACACACACAGTCGACACTCGCATGTGCATGATGACACATACACACACCCAGATACACGCAGAGGCACAGGCATCCTATGACTTGGCAGACTGGAGAGAGGAAGCTAGGCTAGTGCGTCTCACAAACATAGACCGTCTAAAAAATATGGACAGAGTCAGGGTGACGTCACCCATTGGTTTTGGACTCCCATTTTGAAGCCTAGTGTGGCCGTCGCCATCTTGGGGTTCTTGCGCAGCTCGCGTGAGGCGGCACGAGACCAGGGGTTTCCCAGAGCCACAGCTCCGCCTGCTATTGGTCCACGATCGGCAAGCTGCACAATCACTGGACAGGAGTCCTGTCAATCACGCCCAAAACATAGCCTTTTCTATTCTAAACGGGTGAGTTGCATATACTTAATCCTGTTGTAAAGACAAGGATTTTAACATGGGGCGTGAATGCGGAATGACTCCCTTTTGGAGCCAGTCTAAAGTGGCCAGTCGAGGAACTACAGCTTTCAATATCACTTCCGCTGCTACCTCTGTCAAACCCCAAGCTTGCCGCCTGCTCACAAATAGTTTCCCAGATGTTCTTGTTAAACTGCTCTGACTGACAAATTCTTATTATGTGTGACGTACCTCCTCCCGTTCTCTCCCCACCGCTGAAGGAAGCAGCTGTTCATCTAACATTCTCTCCCTCTCCTGTTTTTCCTCCCGCCTGTCTCGTCTCAGGAGGCTTCTCAGAGACCTATGCCGCTTTGTGCGACTATAATGGTATCAGCTGCAAGGAGGAAGTGCAGTGGGTAAGATCTGTGGGACTGTGCCTGTGTTGATGTGAGTGCTTTTTACTGTATGTACAGTATATATGCAGCACCGTGCACAACATTAGGGGGTCATATACTCTAGCAAATAGGCTCATGGGGTAATCTTGCTCCTAGGATGTGGACACCATCTATCACTCGCAGGACAACCGGGAGTTTAATCTGCTGGACTTCAGCCACCTGGAGAGCAGGTGAGGGAGGAGAGCCAGAGTGATCGAAATATATCACGTCCCAACCTGGTACCTCATCCCAGATTCATCTCGATGAGATGCAGCGTTTGATTTATTTGTATCTTTTGCAGGGATCTGGCAGTTATTGTTGCGTCCATGGCCTACAACACTTGGTTCACCAAGCTGTACTGCAAAGACCTGCGGATAGTAAGCATCCAGTGGATGGCTGTTAAATCCCTCTCCGTTTCAGCTTGAGTAAAGGTTTTAAGTAGGATCTCTGCCAAACACAAACAGGTGAAATGTAATGTTTCTTGCCTCAGGGGTCAGAGGTCACGGAGCAAGTCCTGCACACGCTCAGTAAATCCTCCAGCCTAGAGGAGATCACGCTGGAGAACGCTGGGCTAAAATCGTGAGTAGTTGAAATTCAGCACCTCTCAGTTACTTCCCGTCCATTTTCGGTTCTATAAACTCTTGTTTGCTTATATGTTTGTCTGTGTATGCAACGTGTGTTTGTCTGTATATATATGTTGTGGACCCACGTTACAGAGACTTCCCACAGAAGATGTCAGTTGCTCTTTCAGAGAATCCTGCTTCTGTCATCCACTCGCTCAACTTGGCCCACAACTCACTTGACAACCAAGGTATCATGAACCATAAGCTGCTCATGGTTGTCTGATTCAGTGGTTCCCAACCTGGGGTCCAGGACCCCCTAGGGCCACTCCAAAGTCATTTGGGGGGTGGGGGGGTGGTGTGGGTGTGGGTGGGGGGTGGGGGGGGGCACAATGCCTCATCAATCTTTACGTAAAAGACCAAGATAGAGAAAGACCAAGAACTCTGTTACATCTGATTATTATATGTGTTATTTGTTATCTGGTTAAATAACCAAGGACGTCAGCAAATCCAGATTTCACTGACTTTTACTGGTCTAGAAGATGACAGAAGATGAAATGTGTGTTTGAAAGACATAAATGTATGAACCTTTTGGCCCTGTCTGTATTGTGGTGAGTTTGGGGGTCCCAGAAAAAACAGCTTGGAAACACTGATCTAGGTTACGTTTGGGTGTGATTCCGGGCTTTCTTCATCCAGTTTATGTTTTCTTCTTCTTCATATCTGTTCCATGCAGGTGTGTCCAACTTAATCCAGCAGGTGTGTCGCCTCAGCAAAGGGCTTCGTCTCCTCAACCTCTCCAAGACCTCGCTCTCCTCCAAAGGTTCGGATGCTTCCCTCTCTCTTTGTTTCCTCGCTTTCCCCATCTTGTGACCATTGAGATGGTCACAACATATAAATATTTAGGTATTATTGTTGATCAAAACTTGTCTTTTAAAGCACACATTGAAAATCTTGTTTCCAAATTGAAACTTAAATTAGGTTTCTTTTTTAGAAATAAAGCCTGTTTCTCGCTCCAGGCAAGGAAGCGCTTGCTCTCAGCAACATTTTTACCCTTATTGGACTATGGTGATCTACTTTTTATGAATGCACCTGAGCAGTACCTGAAGAAATTGGACACTGTTTACCACTGTGCTTTACGTTTTATCACTGGTTGTGGCAATCTCATGCACCACTGTACTCTGTACACTACTGCCCAGTGTTCTTCCTTGTATGCCCGCAGACATACACATTGGTTGGCTTTTATATATAAATCTCTTCTTAGGCTAGTTCCTGCCTATTAGTCTGTTTACATGTGTAGAAAACAAAATCAGTACGGTCTATGCTCTCACAATACTCTTCAGATGTTAGTCCCCAGAGCTAGAACCGAATTAGGCAAAAAGGCCTTCAAATATGCCGCCCCTTCGTCCTGGAATAATCTACAGAAGGACCTGAAGTTATCAGAGCTGGTAACTTTGGGGGAATTTAATGCCATTTTGAAAGATCGAGAAGAAAATACTCTTGATCATTGTAACTGCCCCTAAATTGTTCTCCCATGTATGAATGTATTTCTCTGTTTGTATTGCTTGTGTTTTTGTTGTACCGTAAATTGTTTTTTATGCTGCCCTCTTGGCCAGGTCGCTCTTGAAAAAGAGATTTTAATCTCAATGAGACTTTACCTGGTTAAATAAAGGTTATTGATTGATTGATCTATCATCTATTGATTTCAATGAAGCCGCCTCACCACAGTATTAAGTTGTCCTGCAATTGACAAGAAGTCTCTTCTGGTAGTTAATGCAAGATGGTAACTCACTAGTGCAGGAGCAATTCAAGTGGAATGAACAACTACAACTGCTGTTATGAAGCCACTGATTGACTAGTCCCATATGTTTCCGCTCTGTTCTCCGTTCCTCTGTGATCCACTCTGAACCAGCATCACACATCCTTCCATGAGGAAATTGGGCGGCTCGGGCATTCAAAACGCTCTCCTACCCCGTCTGGGGTCTTTAAAAGTCTTTAAAAGACTGCTTTTAAACGGTTGTATATAATAATTTGGCACAGGCTGTGGAAAGACTGCTTTTAAATGGTTGTTTCACGCAGCAATATCATTTTAACCCCCCCCCACCCCCGCCTAAATTACTTATTATATTATTATATCTTCGGATCTGCAATCGGACGTCGGAGACGTGTAGGAGAGCGTTTTGAACGCCCGAGCCCCCCAATTGACTTATGTAAGGCTGGTTCAGAGTGGATCACAGAGGAACGGAGAACATATGGAACATATGCGGCTACTGATTGACCAGCTATCAAAGCCTGTGTTATATAGGTTAATGGGATATAAACCTCAATACCCCCAAATAATTCTCCACAGAACAGCTTGGTTTCATGTTTCTGTCCTGCTACAGTAGCACAGTGATGTATGATCTTTCCACTGCCTACCATCCTGCCCTGCAGGCAGCACGCCCACGTTACTGTCTCATCTTACCTTGTGCCCTGTGGAGAATTTAAATATTAAATTGATGTCGTCAGATGCTACACACTGGTTCACATTACCTCTGCTGCCCCCTGCTGCAGATGCAGTCAGATGCTACGCACTGGTTCACATTACCCCTGCTGCCCCCTGCTGCAGATGCAGTCAGATGCTACACACTGGTTCACATTACCTCTGCTGCCCCCTGCTGCAGATGCAGTCAGATGCTACGCACTGGTTCACATTACCTCTGCTGCCCCCTGCTGCAGATGTGGATGAATAATGCAGGGACGCAAAATGTTTTCAGAGCGTTCTCTGTCTTTTAATAGTTCGACAACTCCCATGTCTCTCTGCCTTGTTCTCTCATCCCTTTTAACTGTCCGTCTGTCTGCTCACCTTGCCTCTCTCTCTCTCTCTCTCTCTCTCTCTCTCTCTCTCTCTCTCTCTCTCTCTCTCTCTCTCTCTCAGGAGTGGTGTCTCTCTCTCAGGCTCTGTGCTCCAGCGACGAGTACTCCAACTCTCTCCTGCACCTGGACCTGAGCAAGAACCCGGGGGTCCTCTCTGGGGAGGATGCCTCGGTCAGAAAGCGCAGCCCATCTGCAAACATAACACACAACGTTCCATTTATATGGAAACATGACGCACACTGCCTGCATTTGTATGGCCCTTCCTCTGCTTGGTTTTGACGCTTTTCTATCTCCCTGTCTACTCTGCAGAACTTGTATCTCTTCTTATCTCAGCCCAACTGCCTGGTCCATTTGGATCTGTCTGGCACAGATTGCTCTGTGGACACAGTAAGTAGTTCATGGCTTGGATAATGTCATGTTTATTTGCAATGTTTGGGGGGGAATGCATTTCTCGTCTGTCCAGAATAACTCTTTCCATCCTCTGTCTCATGCAGTTATTTGGGGCTCTTCTGAGGGGGTGTTGCGCTGATCTCTCCTTTTTGAATCTTTCCAAAAATTCCTTCTCTCACAGGTTAGTCATATATTTAGTCATATATTTAGTCATATATTTAGGATCACCTGTCCTTTCAGTAAGATTTGACAGAGACCCACTGAGCGGAACTCCAAATCTAATCTTCAAAACGATTACCTTTTATAGTTCACCCTATCCACCTTATTTTTGAATGCCCCACTGTAAAAAATGATCGGTCCGGTTTAACGCGACTTATTGTTGCAGCTTGCCATTTCCTTTGTTATACTCAGCTGCAGACCCAAATTATAAACCGGAAGCTGGAGGACGTTATAAAAGTTATCAATATAGTCACGTTATAAACAACTAACCAATGCTGGACTGGGAGTCCGTATGGAAACAGTGTTACTCGAAATGGTTAAAAGTTAAATCAATTTGGTCATTCAGTGGCGTTTTACTGCCATGTAACATAGCTAGCTAGCCGCTAACATTAGCTACAGTAGCCGACTACCCACAATGCATTACGTTATCCCAGCACCCGAACGACACGGCTGTAGAGCAGAATGGCTCTGCTGTAAAAGGGTAAAATCCTCATAGACGTTTTTTTTTGTCAAGTTAAAACCATAGACTGTAAAACAGTCTATTACACCGGAAGCGGAAGAAGCACCCATCAGGCATCATGGCAGCTAGAAATAAGGTGGATAGGCTTCATCCTTCCAACTATCTGTCTCTTTCTCCCTCTCTCTCTCTTTCTCTCTCTCTCTCTCCCCCTCTCTTTTTATCTGTCCTTATCTTCATCTCTCCTTTAATGGGAAATCAGAAATGAGCTTTGTAGGGAATCACTGGAACATTGTGTCCCCTCTCTGTGGGTGTGTCTAATGCCGTTTAAAACGAGAACTCTCCGCCGTCTGCATAGATAAGACTCATGAATATTTAAGCAGAACTATCTATCATTTGACCCCACGAGCTGCCCCTCTTTCACCGAAGCAATTTTCACTCTATTTCTCATTCAGTGTCAGTACTCTCCACTCAATCGTGCACTCATATTTACCCAGCATGTCAACAATGTGAGCTCACCTCTTCTGTGTAGCTAGCCTCGCCCCCACTCTCCCAGTATCTCTATACTCTCGCTGCCTCTATGCGTCCTCTCTTTAACACCGTGTTTCTTTGATCTGACAGAAAGGTGAAGGATACACTGCCACTGTTCCGTCAGTTCTTCAGCTCAGCCTTCAGTCTCACCCATGTCAGCCTGGCCTCCATGAAGCTGCCCCCTGATGTTCTGAGGTCATCTCCACGCCTCCTCTCCTTCTCTCTCTAAACGCCTTTCTTTTCATCCATCCTCCCTCGCAACCCGAGGCAGACTTTAAGTGTGAAATGCTACTAAACCCACTTCTTCCTCTGCCCGTCTTTTCTCCTTCACTCACTGCTCTTCTCTCTATCTCCACAGGGCTCTCCTGACGGGCTTAAGCTCCAATCCGCATGTGAACGACCTGCACCTGGACATCAGCGGCTGTGAGGTAGGACTTCATCTAGTCTGACTGGGTTGAAGCAGCATGGTGGACTTAGCTCTCCCATTGGTGCCGACCATTTCAGTCGGTGCCGGATGGAAATCCCATTCCGCTCCCTGCAAGCTCTGCAATTGGCTCCGACCCGCTCTGACTGCGGCTGCGACCATATTTGGATTTCCTTTCCACGGCCCCCGTGTCGAATCTGTATGCCTCTGCTGCTGTACGTGTCGAATCTGCCGAGCTCGAATGCCTGCGCCGCTGCCTTTGAAACAATAACAACAGCAGCTACACGCTGAAAACGATTGATTATGGATTATGGATGGATTATGCAATGAAGCCAGCCTGCATGGTACGTTCGGTGGATGGCTGTAAAGAGACTTTTTCCCGTCTAGTCCACAGTGATGAAAGCCTTCCCCAGCCAGACTCTCCCAGCCCCTTTGCTGGGAGAGTCTGGCAAGCGAGACTAGAGTTCATCTGACACATCTAAGGGCTGGTCAATTCACCTAAAATGCCACTGATACATGAATGATAATCAAAGGTTATTTTGAGAGCATCTTCTTGCTTCCTTAATTATATAATAATAATGACAGACACCACTTTGGAAATTTTATGTATGATGATGATGATGATGATGATGATGATGATGATGATCTCTCTCTCGCTTCTCTCTCTCTCTCTCTCTCTCTCTCTGTCTCTCACCCCAGCTCAGGTCCCCAGGTGCTGCTGTAATCCAGGAGCTCTTCCCCAGAGTTTCCTCTATCGCCACTCTGGACATCTCAGACAACGGTAGGGAGGCACTCTGCAACACTCTCGCTCTTTGAACTAGACCTCTTAACGTGCCCTTGACTTTTTGTCTTCGGGCCAGTGAGGCCTATGTGGGCTGTTAGTGGAGCACACAGTGTTGAGCTGTGTGTGCATCCATGTGTGTGTTTGTGTGTATGTGTGTACGAGCACGCGTGCATGCGTGTGTGTGTGTGTGTATGTGTGTGTGTGTGTGTGTGTGTGTTGACAGGTCTTGATGCAGACCTGCTTTCAGTACTACCAGCCCTCTCCAGACACTCCTCCCTCAAACACCTTCATCTGGGCAAGAACTTCAACATCAAGAACAGGTACTGCTGCAGTTATTTGTGTTTGTTTGTTTGTGTGTGTGTGTGTGTGTGTGTGTGTGTGTGTGTGTGTGTGTGTGTGTGTGTGTGTGTGTGTGTGTGTGTGTGTGTGTGTGCGTTGCATGTGCATCTGAATGCCAGTTTGTGCTTGTGTGCACAACTTTCTTCCATTTTCCAGAGCGCCTGTCATTCCTCAGGCAGGCGACATGCTAGCAGCAGGAAATTGCTTGTGCAGCCAGCTAATGCAGTCTCGTCACTCACTCTCCTCACTCACTCACTCTCCTCTCTCTTTTCCTCTCTCTCTCGCTCTCTCTCTCTCTCTCTCTGTATCTGTGTCCACGGTTTAACCTGCAGGCTTCTGGACGAGGTCCTGCAGAAGCTGGTTCAACTCATACAGGAGGAGGAATGTGTGAGTGACAATCAACACGCATGCATAAGAACACATAGCCTGCTAAACCAGCCCGTCACGTGAACTCACATTTAATTTGGTTCTCCGTGACGGTCTGGCCCCGGTGCCATGGGGGGGGGTTAGCAGGGGCGGGAGCATGGGCGGGCGTAGTTGCCTTGACAGACAACTCCTTCAGCCAATCCAGTCAAACCCAAATCCACTCGGGAGAATGGCAAAAATATATTTTCCGCCGAGAAACTCTGCGGTTGCGGCGATACTCCTGTACTTGTTTAATTGTTGTTATTGAGTCTATTTCTGCAATAACTGCACTTTATGGCTGTTTAAACTAGACAAACGCTGACATGACTCCTCGAGACGATCAGGCAAAGGAGGCGGCCATTACTGTTTTGTTAGTGCAGTGCTAGTGGCGTTCCTGATTGGCCAACTTGCGCTGTCAATCACAGCGGAGTCGCTGATTGGCTCTTCCGCTCTGCAGCTTCTGCTAAACCCTCCCCATGGCGCCGGGGCCAGACCGTCACGGAAAACCAAATGAAATGTGAGTTCACGTGACGGGCTGGTTTACCAGGCTAAAGAACACATACTGTGCACTGCAAATTTGAAAGGTGTGCCGGAACCGCTGCTTGAAAGTCCATAACAAATTGTATGAATGAGAAATGGATCTGCTGCAAAGACACAGACAATTTCACTCCATTACCTTTCACTCCATTATGCATGAAGATGAAAAATAACAAAGACAATAATGAACCGATTGAACTTTCTGTGGATTTTCTGTTACCTTTGGCTACGGCCGGTGCAATGTAGGTAGTTACACATTCATTTAGCCTACTCCAAGTGAAAGCATTATTACATTAGGTCCATTTAAAACTCCTCTTCAATATTTACACAGTGCAGTTATTATTCTGGATTCTGCGATACAACATTTTGATGTTACTGTAGCCATGGCACTATTACTATGTCTATGATGTGACATCTGATGATGACGTCACTGATGATGTCACAATGTTAGTGGGAAGCAGGGAAGGGATGGTGATGATTTCACATCCAGATGGACACACAGCTCTCCAATTATACAGTAGTAGTAGGATAGGCTACTCCTTGCATGAAATATCTATACACACATTGTAAATAATGCATACACACACAATGTAAATTCATGTTCTGATCACGGTCACAGCACTTAGTAACCTTCCTCACTTCAGCTCTCGTGTTTAGTCCCGCCCTTGCTCTTTTATTGAACGATATGACATATTGTGCTTTCTGAATTATTCACTCTGTTTTCAAAGCTATGACACATTGTGCCATGTTCATGTAGCTTTTATATTTCCCAGGCCTTAGCTCTCACCTCAGCTCCCGCTCTCTGTTTCTCTGTGCTCTCCCCTCACTTACCCTTATATCACCTCACCCCTCCTCTTCCTCTCCTCACCCTCACTTACCCTTATATCCCCTCACCCCTCCTCTTCCTCTCCTCACCCTCACTTACCCTTATATCACCTCACCCCTCCTCTTCCTCACCTCACCCTCACTTACCCTTATATCACCTCACCCCTCCTCTTCCTCTCCTCACCCTCACTTACCCTTATATCCCCTCACCCCTCCTCTTCCTCTCCTCACCCTCACTTACCCTTATATCACCTCACCCCTCCTCTTCCTCACCTCACCCTCACTTACCCTTATATCACCTCACCCCTCCTCTTCCTCACCTCACCCTCACTTACCCTTATATCACCTCACCCCTCCTCTTCCTCTCCTCACCCTCACTTACCCTTATAATGTATCCCCTCACTCCTCTTCCTCTCTTCACCCTCACTTACCCTTATATGGCCTCACCCCTCCTCTTCCTCACCAGGCGCTGCAGTCTTTGTCCCTGACTGACTCGAGGCTGCGCTCTCGGGGGACAGTGCTGGTCAACGCTCTCGGCAGCAACACCTGTCTGAGGAAAGTGGACCTCAGCGGGAACAACATGGACGACATCGGGGCCAAGATGCTGAGCAAAGCGCTGCAAATCAATACCACGCTCAGGTAAAGCCAGAGAAACAGAGGCACTGCTATAGGGATGCTGTAAGCATGGGGAGGGGGGGGGGGGGTGCCTGTTTCTGCAGCCTAAGCTGTGTTCTGACACAAACTTTTGGACTCGGTGCAACTCACGACTTTGCCCCGCAGGAGTGTGACATGGGATCGCAACAACACTTCCGCAACGGGATTTCTTGATGTGGCCCGCGCACTTGAACAGTAAGAGAACCTTTAATTTGTATTGTACACCAGAATTTAGGCAACAAATAAGGCAATATGATATCCTATAATATAGCTGTATAGCTATATTATAGCTGCTGCAATAAGGATAATGTCTTTGAGAAACTGATATCATTTCCTGCTATTTTAGAACATTTAACCACATTGAAATTTTTAGCATGAACCGAGCAAATTTCCACTTTGCTATCTTAAATGGTCCAGGCCTACCTTTAGGCTAAGGATTACATGGTTGCAAAGATCAAAGTATTACTCACTTATCACAGCATGGGAGGGATATTTCGGTACCAGTTCTGTCCACTGGGGATATTAACCTTAACTAACCCCTGAATCTGTAACCCACTTAATCTTCTCTCTTTTTAGTCCGTTACTGTCTCCTATAATAACTCACCCCCTCCCTCTGTTCTTCCTTCCTCTTCTGGTCTTTCCTCTCAGTAATTTCACCTTGCAGTACATGCCCCTACCCCTCAGTGACATCAGCCAGGCGTATCGCAGCGCCCCCGAGAGGACAGAGCAGGCACTGACCAAGGTTGGCATCTGAGACCAACCCACTGTCGAAAGGAGAGAGAAAAATCTACCCAGAATTCAAAATTTAATCCAAAAGGCTAAATAAAATTGTAGCAGCTTTGAAAAAAATCATTCTGATTTGTGATAGAAGTACTTTTGTGTGTTTTAAGGCAGAAAATATCTTGGATATGAATGCCTCCAAAACAAGTTTCAGTTCTATAGCTTTGAACATTTGGGGTATTTTAGCACCCTGGTTCTAAGGGCTTTGGATAAGAGATGATCAGACATTGAGGCAAATTGTATACTGATGAGATATGAGAGAGAGAGAGAGAGAGAGCAGATCTAGTCCTCCATGTGGGATCAAAGGACAGATACTCCAATCTTGTCTCATGAAGGGGTCTTTGTAACTCTAAAAGCCTGCCTCTGGAGAAATCAATACACTTCTATACAGACAGGTGGCACTGTCGGATTCAGCTTATGAAGTCATGACCAGAAATGTACGATGCGAAAGGATTCTGGGGTGACTTTTCCTTCATGTCTTTAGCCTCTTCTCATCTTACACTGCACTCCGCTTCTTCTGCAACAGTCTGGCCGTGGCGCCCTCACCTCCCTCTCTTCCGCCTCTCCTCGTCATGTGTTTTTGTGGCCACCATTACATTTGTGATAAAGACAGTGGGTGAGCGCACCTCTGCTGTGCCCCTTCCGCTCCTCAGATCCAACGCGCTCTGCTGAGAAACAACCAGACCCAGCGCTTCTCCCAGAGACAGGCTCTCCGGCTGCACCAAGGCCTGGTCACTAGCACTGCCGAACAGGTACTGTTTATCTGTATGTGTGTGTGTGTGTGTGTGTGTGTGTGTGTGTGTGTGCGTGCGCGCGTGCGTGCGTGCGCGCGTGCGTGCGTGCGTGCGTTGTGCGTGCGCGAGCACCAGCCAACTTGTAAAGAAAGCATACCACTTGTTGTGAGTTTGTAACACTTCTCCACCTGTCTGTTTCCAAGGTGATGGAGCGCCTGTGTGTGCGTGTCCAGCAGCAGGTGTGTATGCTGCGAGGTGTCGGAGAAATGGAGGAGATTCAAGCTGCTAAACAAGTGCTAAAAGAAGCCAGGAACTCCCGCGCCGTGAGTGATGTGAAATGTGTTGTTTGTTTTGCGACGTACAGTATGTGTATGGTATTTTGTATGTGTGAGACGATACTGTCGCACCATAAATAACAAATTAATATTTTCTCTCTCTGTTACTCCAAAGCTCTACCCTTCACTGTGTGAGCTGGCTCACGTACTCTCTGTGGACGGACCGGTCAGACAGAGACTGGATTCTCTGGCCGGGGAACTTGCCAAAGCTGCAGACAAGGAGCTGCAGGTAGTTTTGATTTGACAAAAAATACCATCTTACCATCTTATTCATTTGCCAATCTAACTGCAGGGCTGTACAGCACAGTGTACTGCACGGAGAGTGACGATAAAAGCATTTTCTTTCTTGTTCATGTATGGGCAATATGGCAAATAATGTAGGTGAATCTCTCAAAAAGTTGGCCTAACCCTTTAACAAGTCATTTAGTCTATTATTGAGTTATAAGATCATCGTTTTCTTAAAATAAGTGACGAAATTGCAGAAAGAACTGATCAACGTAGAATCAACGTACAGATGTTACCTGTTTCAAAGTAGCCTATTGCCGCCCGTCACCTAGCAGTAAGTGTTCTTCTTCAACTGCTAGTTCAGTGAGTTTTGGGCGGAGAGTGATCAGACTAATACCATTGGAATCTGTCGGACTCTTACTGCTGCAAACAAAGAGGAAAGAAATCCAACCATTGCCTCTATGACCGCGGCAGTACTTTCATGGTAATAGGGTCTTGTTTCAAGATAGTGACATCATTTCTAGGAAACTCCTGGAACAAATGAATTTCCATTGAAAACAAATGGAGTTATCTCACCTCACTGGCAGAATGTTTCTCTGAGACTATATGACTCGTTAAGATGGATGGTTTATATGACTTGTTAAGATGGATGGTTTTTGCTATTTACATTGTGACCCATAACAGATGTTTTGGTTACTAATGGATGGATGCCTTTGCAGGTCATTGTTGACTCCATGGTGTCCCTCTGTCGTGAGCTGTGTCCCTTATCGTCGTCTGCGGCAGAGAGACTCAGTCCTCCGCTGTCATCCGTCTCAGAGCAAGTGTCCATTCCTCGCTCTGCTATCCGCACAGCTCTGATGGAACGAGCCGCGCAGGATATTCACCGAGCCCTGGAGTAAGAGAGGGATGGAGAGAGGGAACAGGGAGTGCAGTAATAAGTCTGAATTTGATAAGTAGGGTCTTGATTTGCTCTCTTTTTTTTTTCTTTTTTTTTACCAAACTCTTTCCCTGTCCGTCCCCCCTCCTCTTCCCCAGAGAAGTGAAGCTGTCGGTGGTCTCCTATCTCACCAACTCCATCGTGGACCAAATCTTGCAGGAGCTCTACGCCACCCATAAGACGCTTGTAAATACACAGCAATTACTGTAAAGGTTATTGTGTGTGTGCGTGTCCGTGTGCATGTGTGTGTGTGTCCGTGTGTTTGTGTGTGTGCGTGTGTGTGTGTGTGTGTGTGTGTGTTTGTGTGACTTCAGGGACTTCAGAGTATTGTGTGTGTCAGACCCGCCAGGTGTCCCAGGCGAAGCGCTGGGACGGGACATGCGAAGGCGGAAGCAGCTGGAGGTCCCACAGACACAGAGACTCCCTGGACATCACTGATGAGGAGCTGGGCACCAGCATCGTGAGTGCTGCTGACGTGTGTGTGTGTGTGTGTGTGTGTGTGTGTGTGTGTGTGTGTGTGTGTGTGTGTGTGTGTGTGTGTGTGCGCGTGCGCGTGCGCGTGCGTGTGCGTGTGCGTGTGTGCGCGCGCGTGCGCGCGCGCGTGCGTGTGTGTGTTTGTGTGTGTGTCTGAGCTGGGGAGACTATCTGTCTGTGTCAACAGTAAGATCTCAGGTGATATATCAGACATCACAGGGGAGGGATGATGGATTTTCACAGTGTTCCAGGGTTACACAAACTCACACTGATTGGCTTGATGGAGATGCTGTCATTAAAGGTCACAATTTAAAAACACACCAGGTCACATTGAAACAACACAAACACTGACACGCCCACACCATAAGTCTGTTTGACATGAAATTCACAGACATCACCAGACGATTTTTGACAAATCTCTGAGAGCGTTTTTGGCACTGATCGGCTGCCTGGATCATTCGCAGTGGATGACATGTTTCTGAATTGTGTATCTGATTCTAATAATATCCCTCAGCCTCTCCGTATCTCCCTCTTCTCTTCCAGGACACAATAGCCATTAAGAAGCACAGCTCTCGAACCAGACGGATACGACCCGTCTCCACCAGGCTGAGTGAGTACTGAACCCACTTTCCTCTGGTGCTCTTTAGCCCGTCCCGTCTCCATTAGTGTGTTTTTAGCTGCTTCTTCTTTTCCTCTGCACTCTCTCCCTCCCTCCATCTATCTCATCTATCCTATTAATGGCTGCTTTAATCTGCCAGAGCCCAGGCCCCACTCAATATATTTCACAGCAGCCGGCAGTTGTTTTCAATTTGAAGTTACATGTCTTTGAAGCAGAGATGATAGCTCCCCGTGATTTCTACCCCCCGTCTGCTCCGCTGCACCTTTTCAAATTGTCTTTTCCTTCTCTGCCTCTCTCTCTCTCTATCTCTCTCTCTCTCTCTCTCTCACACACAGACACACACACACACACACACACACTTAACCCTTTCCTCTCCGTCTGCTGTCAGGCCTGTGTGACGACTCCAGCTCCTCTCCGCCCCCCTCTGTGCCGTCGTTCTCCTCGCCCCTGTCGCGCTCTGCCTCCTGGGAGGGTTTGTCGGAGTTGCCCACGCAGGGCGTACCACTCCATCACGTCACCCGGGTTCGCCCAAGGCCTCCGAGGAGGCACAGAGCAGGACACATCCCCTCTGAGACGGTGAGGCGGGGTTGATCTCAGCACCCTTTTAGACATGACAATCTGATTGTTATACATGGGCAATCTGATACTGTGTGTGATATTCCAATATATACACTGTCGGTACCCAGTCTAATAGATGGCACTGTTTATGTCAGAGATAATTAACCTGCAAATTATACATGTAAATACTTAATTACATACATATATCTATCTATCTATCTATCTATCTATCTATCTATCTATCTATCTATCTATCTATCTATCTATCTATCTATCTATCTATCTATCTATCTATCTATCTATTTATCTCTCTCTATCTATCTATCTATCTATCTATCTATCTATCTATCTATCTATCTATCTATCTATCTATCTATCTATCTATCTTTAGTTCCATGCATAATTCCCATCTGTCATTTCCTAATGTTCAGGCCTGCTGGCAAGGGCAATGCGCTGCTCTATTTTTCAGAATGATTCCTGCCTTTGTCAGGCATAATCTATACAAAGTGGATGGTTGAAAGTGGGTTATGTCATGTCTCTGAAGCCACTATAATGTATCCATTTGTATTATTGCATACAGAACATTTTGCAAATGAAACCCAGTGGCTACAAGTAAACTGACCTCGCCAAAAAGACATGAATGAATGTACGCCAAATCTGTGTGTGTGTGTGTGTGTGTGTGTGTGTGTGTGTGTGTGTGTGTGTCCAGCACTGCAGAGAGAATGGAGGAATAAGTCCTCTTGATGATGGACTCCCAGATTTCTACACTAAAAGAGTCCTCCCTGATAGGTAAGTGTCCCCTTTACTGTTCTCTTTCCTCCAGCGCTTCTAAAATTGTCCGAGCAAAACTCAGGTGAGGCGTGTTTAATTGAAAGCAGGTGAGCTCCACCTTACGGCACTTTCCATAGAGATAAGAGCCATCATGTTTGTCACTTTGGCTGGGCTCAGATGAGAAATAGTTGCAGTGTGTGGCCCTCTGGCTGCCACAGCTTGTCAGAATAATGTTGTTCCCCCTCCACACACTACACTGCCCATCATCTGCTTAAGTAGAAGCTTTTAATATTATTACATTGATCATCATCATGCACCGTAGATTAGGTGTGTCACGATACACTCAGTTCACGATACGATACGTATCACGATACTGGGTTCACGATAACGATACGATACGATACGATTTTAACAATATTTTTTTAAACTTGAATAATGACAATATATGACTGGAAAAGTAGTATTTTATTTGAAATGCACAAATACAAAACATGCTGTTGTGGGAAATTGTTATTACAATAACAACTAGAAAAAACATGAGATTGGAGAGATAAGGCTTATCTTGAAATAGAATGAGTTACACCGTCACTTAGATTTACTTTGAACTAAAAGGTTTCTCAGCAGTATAAATTCTCATTATGCATCTTCAGTTTTTCTTCAAACTCAAACAACAAGACTTTTCTTAATCTATTTTTTATGCATCTTCAGTTTTTCCTGTCAAGTAAACAGTTTTGCCAGAAACTCAATTGAATGGTTTCTCTCCTGTATAACTTCTCATGTGTCTCTTCAGAGACTTGTTCAACTGAACTACTTTCCACACATTGAACTTCAACAAACAAAGACGTTTCTTAGTCTATTTTTTGGAAAAAAAAAAAAAAAAAAAAAAAAAAAAAAAAAATTCGATATGAGATTTCATCTCAACGATACATATCGTGACGTTTTACTATCGCGAAATTTCGTGGGACGATATATTGTGACACCCCTACCGTAGATAAATCATTGCATGCCAAGAGGCGTAGCCTAGCAACACTCAAGCCGCTGAGGTAGTGGACGCAGTGGGGTGTAGAAACGCCGGGCGTGACTGGCTATGAATAACTACAATTACAGGTCTTGATAAATGACCAATCTTGTAACAATGGCGATGACTCATGTGTGAACACAATGACGAATGTATTTTGTGTGTGTGTGTGTGTGTGTGTGTGTGTGTGTGTGTGTGTGTGTGTGCGTGTGCGTGCGCGTGTGTGCGTGTGTGTCCATGTGCGTTCCACCTCTCTCACCTCCTCCAGTCAGCTCTCCTCTCTACACAAAGCCCACTCTCTGAGGAGGAAGACGAGGCGCAACATGCTCGCCATCTTCAGCTTCCGTAAAAACCGCAATCCAACCGCGTCCAATCAGGGGCCGGAGTCTGGAGGAGAGGTTCATGAAGAAGAAGAGTGTCACAACACTGTTGCCACAG
The DNA here is from genome assembly GCF_964638095.1 of Poromitra crassiceps. Classification (NCBI taxonomy): domain Eukaryota; kingdom Metazoa; phylum Chordata; class Actinopteri; order Beryciformes; family Melamphaidae; genus Poromitra; species Poromitra crassiceps. Next base: position 21,530,412 of record NC_139632.1, read on the forward strand.
CGCCCACAGGGTTCGTGTGTATCCTCCCCCCTACACTCACACACACACACACACACACACACACACACACACACACACACACACACACACACACACACACACACACACACACACACCCATGTACACACACAAACACAAATGCAACTCAGTCTGTAGCTCAGGGAATTACCGTTGAGAAAGGAATGGCCTTGAACACAGCACATGGCCGGGCGATGTGTCAGATACTAATACTACACCGTGTCACAAAGCACTGATCCATTTTCCCTCCCCCATTTTATTCTACACCTTTTCTATTATTTTACACTCTAATGGCTTCTGTTTTTCACCCGTATAAGGACAATGAGCATTACTGAACTCCATAAATACTCTGACAAATAATGCTCTAAATCTCCCTTTTTTTCCTTTGTCGATATGAGAAATGACTGATAGCTGCCAAAGTGCAGACAGGCTGATAGCAGATCCAACAGAGTGATGACAATTCAGCCCAGTGACGAGAAATGAACACGTTGCACACGTCTCATACAGATTGTGATAGCAAGATGGCTGATTTCTGGGAGGAGATATGACACAGCCTAATTATAATTCAGTTCAGCATGATAGCAGCAAGCAGCCGTGTCCCTCTGTATTACATTACATTACATTCTGTATTCATATCAGCAGACTACGTGGCGAATACTGCATGCAGACTCACTTCTTTAATTGACTTCCGATCTCAGGACAGCCACAGAGAATGTGTACACGCTCCTGCAGCCTCCGAGGGGCGCTGCCCGAGTGGGATCTCCGGGAGACGGGGCTGACGGGAAAGTGAAAGATCATCAGGGGAAAAACGCCCTCGTTTTGAGCCCACCGCCAGTGCAGGGCATACCGCATCCAGCCATGGGGGGCAGCAAACACCCATTTTACTTTCCCAAAGAGGTACAGTCAGTGTAACGTGAGTACTCACTATACTGTAGCTTTACATCGGGTGTGATCTCTTTTTCTCTTTGTCTCCTTTGTCAGAAAGCTGAAGAGGATGCAGGTCTTGAACAACCAGTAGAAACAGAGACAGAAAGGCACTGGGCTGAGGACAAACAGCGGACAGAGGTGCCGCACACAGACAAGCTGTGGATGGAAGGCAGACAGAGCGATCAACATCCTGAGACACACGCAGAGAGACAGCCCAACCAGCTGTGGTTAGATGACAGGCTATCAGAGAGAACTTGTGCAGAGGTGAAAACAACAGACAGGTACTGGACTGAGAGCAGGCATCCGGAGAGACGCTTGGAGAAGCAGTGGACGGTCGACAGACACACGCAGAGGCAGATCGACAGGAAGATGGAGAGACAGTGGACCATCGGCAGACAGGTGGACAGGTCGTGGTCAGAGAACAGGCCCACAGACATACATCTTGATCATCAGTGGCTGGAGAGCAGGCATCTAGGCAGGAAGACGGACAGACAGGTCCAGGCGGTGCATCTGGCCCAAAGGCCCCTGCCGCCGTACCCGTCGGACAGGACTCCCTCGCCGAAGCAGGAAACGGATCTCCCGAAAAGCGCTGAGGCGACCGTGGCGGACTGGCATCCGTGTCAGCAGGAGGCGCAAGCGGATAGACACGCCTATGCGGACGCAGTGGGGGGGCACGCGGAGGGCTGGAGGGGCGGGGGAGGGGCGTTGTCTGGTCGAGCTGCTCCCTGTGCGCCCAAACCCAACCCTCCTCCACAAAGCAGCAAACCCAACATTCCCAGGCTGAGGCTGAGGCATCGACTAGAGAGCTCTGGTACTCTGCCAGGTACTGCAACATCTGCCACTAATGTGCACCATGTAAGCTCACAATTAAGCACGTACACAAATCATTTTCACTGAACTAGCTACCGGGCAAACTGCCAGCACCAAATCTATTTTTCTGCTCTGTTCTGCTTCTGTCTTTTTCACATTCAAAGGAGCCCCAACAAAGACCGAGCAATCTCTCTTCTGGCCAGCTCAGATGGCAGCAGTCTAATTTGTATGTAGCGCTTTTCAACCCAGATTACAATCACTTCTCTGTCATCCGTAGGTGCAGAGGAGGAAGATGCAGAGAGGGATCCTGGAAGAATAGACAAGAAAGAAAGAGGAAGAGATTCAGAAGGTCATCCGCCTCCTATTCCAGAAAAGGTGTGCAATTTGTAGTCATCTATATTTGGTCGGCAAGCCTCATCTGCACAATTTGTCATGTTTCTAACAGCGCTCTGGTTTTGTCTTTTGTGTGAAAGAAATTAATCTTGATATACTACTGTGTGTGTGTGTGTGTGTGTGTGTGTGTGTGTGTGTGTGTGTGTGTGTGTGTGTGTGTGTGTGTGTGTGTGCGTGCGCGTGCGTGCGTGCGTGCGTGCGTGTGTGTGTGTGTGTGTAGGTGTGTGTGTGTGTGTGTGTGTGTATATGTGTGTGCGCTGACATTGGCAATTATTATAAACTACAGCATGTTTGCCAGTTGCTAACGTCCTCTTTGTCCTTGTGGTTTATTCATGTTTCCTAATCTGGATTGATGAACAGCCAAAGACGTCCTCGTATGTGACTTTTCCAAAAGAATCAGCCATTGAAAGGGACTTGCCCCCTCCTCCTGTGCCCCCTCCTGTCAGCCAGCCTGTTCATGGACTGCCAGACAGAGCTGCAAGTCAAGGTACTCGTACAACTTCAAAAAAGTTACAAAGTTTACAAGTACAGAGACATCCATTCTTCACCCAGTTATTTAAGTAACCTGCTGTTAGTTAAACTTTGGCGGCAAGCTTACTCTTATTACAGGTATAATTTCTTCCGTACAGTACAGGTGGACACAGGAATATTCTGTTTGTTGGTTTATTGATGGCAACAGCAATATTCAAGCGTACTCAGGATAGCTACAGCTCAACCCGAAGAAGACCTTAACCAAAGGATGGCCAATAGTCAGTTTCCTCAGTGCATATAAACATAGCAAATGATTGTGTGTTTGATATGTGTGTCGTTCAGGTGAAGAAGGAATGAGACCGCAGGCACCAGTGAAGCCACAGAGGAGCAGAAAGGCCATGTCATGTGACACAGGTACGCATGTGTCTTATCAGTTATCTAACAGGGTGGAATATACTTGTGTTGGGTATGCATGTCTGTTACTCTGTGTAAAGCATCTGTATCTAACTGTTCACTTGTGTTTCCTGTCCTCACTCATCCCAGGCGACAGGGATAGCCCCAATAACCTTGAGAAGCCCCCAAATCGCAAACCCCCTGTGAAAAAACCTAGGCTACCCCAAAACAGAAATAAATCCCTGGACTTGTCTGGTACATGTCTCTCATTTTTACATGTGCCCTGTGTGTGTGTGTGTGTGTGTGTGTGTGTGTGTGTGTGTGTGTGTGTGTGTGTGTGTGTGTGTGTGTGTGTGTGTGTGTGTGTGTGTGTGTGTGTGTGTGTGTGTGTGTGTGTCTGTGTGTGTCTGTGTGTGTGTGTGTGTGTGTGTGTGTGTGTGTGTGTGTGTGTGCGCGCGCGCGCGCATGCGTGCGTGCGTGTGTATGTGTGTGTGTAGGTGTGTGTGTGTGTGTGTGTGTGTGTATGTGCGTGCGTGCGTGCGTGCGTGCGTGCGTGCGTGCGTGCGCGTGCGTGTGTGTGTGCATGGGGTGGGGGTGGGCAGTATACTGGGTAACAAGTGGTAATCAAATACCAATAGTGAGTTGATAGCTGCAGCAATTGAAAAATATGATTATTATTACTATTTATAATCTGAAATATAAATAGACAAGTGTAAATATACGTTAGATAGAGATTTCATGGGTTTCTATGTTTCTCGATGAGCGAGTACACACCATTATCTGTATCTGTTTAACCAACTAAATTATCTGTATCCATATCTGTACAAGGAGGAGGTGTGGCTTAAATCAAAAGTGGGTTTAGACTGAAAGTGGGTGTGGCTTAAGTTTTGTTTGTTTGTGGTTGTTGTTGTTGGCAGTTCAGCGTGCCGAGATGCCACCAAAACGTTCAAAGTATGGCTAATTTTTTATTAGCCATATTAGCCAAGTTATTTGTATCGGTATCACTTTAAGGGTATTTGGTTTGGTTTGGTTTATTTGACAATTAAAAATACATGCTACACAACACATGCATGTGAAAAATAAAACATCAAGGATATCACAAAAAAGTGAAAGACTTGTTTCCATTGTGGTCCTTGGTCTCGACAGACAATATCAAAAATAAACACAGTATAAACATCACTGGTATTGGTACTGGTATCGTTCTTTTTTAAACGATACCCAGCCCTAATCACAAGTACAGATATTGACACATTGTACTCGGATGGTACTCGTACTCGTAAAAAGTACATTATCTGTACTGGGTACTCATTTCATCCAATCCGAGTACTCGGCTTGTCCCTAGTTTCTATGGATCCCTAAAGATCCCTAAACCATTTTTGTCTTATTTTGTCCTTTAGCTGTTTTGTCATGCTGATAGTACCCCCTCACTCATGCGTGTACTTTGTACCGCAAAGAAAACACTGTGGCTGCGGTGGATCCGTGGACGTGCAAGTAGCCTAAATCCATACAGTACAAAACATATTTGTCGCTGAACTGCCGGTGTTTGGGCTTGGCCTCTTTTTTTCCTTTTGTCACCGAGCTTCCCTAAACCTGAATGTGGAGTGACAACAACTGGACGTTTGAGCCATTTATCTATGCTGGATGCTACTGTACTGTAGCTAGTTGGTTTGCACGGTTTGACATGTGAACGTGACCTCTTCACAGAGGAGTGTATAAGTTGACACCTGCTGGAAATAAATTGTAATCCCCAATCTTTCTAAGTACCTCCTACAAGCTGCTCAAGTACCCCTAGGGGTTTACACCTACCCCTGGTTGGGAAACACTGCTTTAGCTTATGAAAACCTGTAAAAACCTATTGGATAAACATTTTGGAGAGGCACGGTTACAGCAGGAGCAATAGTTACTGTATCGGTTATGTGGTTGACTTGCTGCCTAGACAGCGTTAAGACAGTTTCCGATAGTCCCCACTTGGGACAGTTATTATCCTTAGCACAAGGCTTAATTGATCACCAGTCACATCTATTAGTTCTGCCTAGTGGATTCTTAACCATTCTTTCTATGTAACAGTCACTGTCACTGTCACTTTGTATGTAACAGTCACTGTCAGTGATCAGGAACCTGTCCTCTGCTACATTACAGACGGTATCAACTCAGCACCGGGCCACAGTGAGCTGTTGTGATGGCCGAGAAACTCACCTGCCACTGTCCAGCCAGAGCGTCGTCATGACAACTGTGTAGCGTTTCATCAACGGTGGAAACAAAGAAACGTGTGTGTGTGTGGGGGGGACTGGACCTGAAGATAAACATTGAATGGCGCCATATGACAGATATCATAAGCATCACTTATCTATGTTGGACTCTCACTCCTTAATGAGCTCTGTCTCTGTCTCTCTCTCTCTCTCTCCCTCGACCTCCTGTTTGCATTCCTCTCACGTGAACCCAAACCTGCTGAACTCTTTTGTCACTACAGTATCTGAATGGTATTTGCTACTTTAGAAAACCCAAAATGATCATTGTCTGATTGTTGCCACTTTTGTGCTATAAAGCCAATGGACGGAGCCAAATGCCTGAGCATTGTGGCTAACGCTAGGAGAGAAAATGTCTTTATTAGAATGTTGTTTCTAAATTTGCAATGCATTTTTGACTGCTGATACAGTTGATTGCCTTGGTTGACACTTGAAAATTAGTTGCTTCTTATCAAATGAAACTTGATGATTTATATCTAGTTTTGCTTTCAGGAACTGAAAGGTAATATATTTTATAGAAAAATTGAATAAGATATTATGTACGAGTACCCTCACTGTATGAATAAAACACTGTAACAGAAGAAGCGTGAATGTCTTTGTTCTTTGTTGTATTGTCACCTGATCTCATATATGAGATTTATTTTGAGATGTATTTTGTCACAGTTGAAATATACTGGAAGACAGCTGTCACAATATTAATACAGTACTAACCTGATAAATATGAAACACTGCATCACTGTAATTAGTGTCACTATGAACTCCCAATGAAAATGCAGCATTCAATGTAATAATTAACCTGACAAGCTGAGAACTAAAACACATGAAAAGTATGATTTTATGTAACCTCAGTCATAATGATCCACCGGAATAGTTTGATTTTCATAATAGAGAGCTAAAGTCGCGCCCCATTCCAGCTTAGGCATAGAAGGAAGGGATTTCATCTGCCATTCTTCTTTTAATAGATATTTTGTAAAATGCTTATCAAAATACTTTTACTTGGTCAAACCAAGCAATTCAGCTATATTTAGGATCAAGAGAGACCATAGAACATTTCACTAGGACCAAAACACAAAAAATAGAATGTGTTTCCTACGTTTTGTTTTGAAATGCTTGGGTTGACCAAGTAAAACTATTTTTATAAGCATTTTACAAAATGTCTATTAAAAAAAAAGAATGGCAGATGAAATACCTTGGATTGTATGCTTAACCTGGAAGAGGGCGTGACTTTGGCTCTCTCTTGCAGGTAAATTCTAAATTTACTTCCTCAGTTCAGAAATGCCTCCCTTGGTTGGCATGGTAACCGCAAGTATTCAGAAGTCAATCTGAAACAGCAGGGGGCGACTGATCCCTACAAATGAGGGAGGCGCTTACACACACACACACACACACACACACACACACACACAGAGAATACACAACTCATCTGAGCAGAGCAGCAATGTTGCAGGTTGTCAATAGCAACCATGCCATGACCTTTTTTCTAAAGATGCTGTAATGAGTCAGATATGGCCTGGGCTAGAAAACTGGCATCAACTGAGCAAGGAGATTTTCTTTGCAAGTTGTTGAAAATAGAGATTAAGAGGCCATTCCAAGTCAGTAATTATAACTGCTAAAGAAATTTGCTAAAGAGATTTCTCAAATGACCTAAACTCTTATTATTATATTATTATTATTTTGTTCATCAAATGTTGCATGCTACTACATAGGCTACTTTGCATTCTTTTAGATGCATTTCTGCTATGCAGTTCAAACTGTTTTCTCATTTCCATAAAATAGATTTTTATTGCTTGGTGAAGACAGACAAAAGATAAGTGAGATAGGTGTGGCGATTTTAATTGATCTATTTAATCATTGGCTTTCATGCCTGTCAGTTAACTGCAATTTTGCGGATAAAATATATATATTTTTATATCTTGTTCCATTAAGGGAAAATTCTCTCTAGATCAGACAGCTTAGATTATTTTAATCACTCGTTGTGAAGAATTGGCAATGCTCCCCTGATACATGAATATGAAGTCTCAATTTGATGTACATTATGTGTGGAGGAGCCTGGAGTTGGTGCATTGGCAATCTGTGCAACAATGACTTCATAACAGAGTAATGGAGTCATAACATAGTGACTTTTGACTTTTACACCCAAACCACCTTAACTTTATTATAGTGTGACACTGACAAGTTGTAAAGCCTCTCATATCCTAAGAAGTCTAAAGTCTCATTCTTTTTTAATTGTCAGTTGCAGAGAGTGAAGCTCGACACTTCAGTTTGCTTTGAGTGTTGCTTTCTTCCAGCACTGAGAGAGAGTCATGACTTTTCTATTGCTTTTTTTAACTTGATCTTTTCAAGGATTCCCCCTCTGCCTGCCAAGCATTCTCTTTTTCTGCACCATCCAGCTTCACTTTCATACAGTCACATCAGGAAGCTCCCCGGTGCGACCAAAGACTTGTTGGCCACTGAGGAGGTGGGTGTTCAGTGCCTTGCTCAAGAGCGCCTCCACAATAGCTGTCAAAGGCAGCAGAACATTACTCCTCCACTTTCTCACCTAGATTTTCAGCCACAAGTCTCTTCCCTTTAACACCCCACTAACCATCATTAGTTTGAACATAGAAACCCCTTTCCCATTACAAGTGAATTAAAAAAGTCATGAGTTTGTCAGCTCAGGTAGCACCCAACACACAATTACTTTGAAAACACACGGTCAAACAACAAGTTTCCTTCTGCACTTTCTGGCCTATATTGCGCAGTATAGTATAGTATGCACATCACATCACACAGGAGACACCCCAACACATCCTACTCTTCTCATCATTCTTTTGCTGTTACCAAGCAACATGATCACAGGAAAAGCCTGAGCAAAGAGAAGGAGCCAGGCAGAGAACATGTGTGGGTAGAGGAAAAAGATGTGGGGAAAAAACAAACATGAAAGCAACCCAAAGCAATGTGCATGTTGTGCTCACATAATAACCCCCACCCCATCCTCAACCCTTCCTTACGGGTTGAAGAAGGATCTACTGTATGTACCAAAAAAAAAAAAAAAAACAGGCTCAAACTATACTAGGCCTAAGGCTAGATTCACTCATTTCATGTTGTAGTGTGCATGAGGGAAACTGTATGCAAATTACTCCTCTCCTACATCTATATAAACAATGTTAGATGAAAGATTATGAGTTGAGGTCAAATTCTTAATTTTAGTCCTACTTTTTTGTACAATTTAATCCATGCATATGTATTTCATTCACATTTTTTGTTTGTTTGAGCTTGTCCTTAGCCTTTTGATATTTAAGAATCAATGTTTACTGTACAAATGTGGCTTGTCTTATATCTTGCTTTATTCATATTTGTCTTTCATGCTGTGGCCCATATCAAAGTCTAATTTGAGGTATTAGTGTATCCTGGTTTTAAACTTTGTGCATTTGATTTGGATGTAGCTACAGTATATAGGCCTATTGTGTTTTAGTGGGAGGATGAATAGCTGACAGGGGGGATCATTATTAATAAACAAATCCTTATCAATAAACATCAATCAATAAACAAGCTAGATATAATTATTTTTCCTGAATAAAGTTGCTTACTGTTGCAACTGCACATGTATCGGAGGAAGCATTATGCTAGTCTACGGCTCTCCCCAGATCAGCAGAGGGTGTGGAGCAGCGACCGGGACAACAGGGGGAATTGGCCAAGTAGGAATTTGGGAGAAAAATCAGGGGGTGGGAGAAGTTTCTTAATGTCTTCCTCCATGCTGCCACAGTATCATCAGGCTATGAAAGTCTATCTGCTGTTGGATAGGCACAGCACAGCACAGCACAGCACAGCACAGCACTGCACAGCACAGCACAGCACAGCACAGCACAGCACAGCACTGCACAGCACTGCACAGCACAGCACAGCACAGCTGGTGGATGATATTTGTGTTACAGGGGGGATGGCTCATGAAAGCAGGCAATGATAAGATGTGCTGTAATCTAATGCAATTACAACCATGGTCTACAAAAGGTCATCAGTGAGCCGTTCAGCCAGGTAGTCATGGGAACCGTCGCGCTAATAGGTGACATGGCTGCTGCCTTTGGAGCCACCTCACAGCATCTTTTTCTGAGCGGGGGGGGGGGGGGGGGGGGGGGTGAAGCTCACAGACTGTCCTGTGTCAGTGGTGGCACACAGGGGGAAGGGGGCGGGTCCTGTGTCAGTGGTGGCACACAGGGGGAAGGGGGCGGGTCCTGTGTCAGTGGTGGCACACAGGGGGAAGGGGGCGGGTCCTGTGTCAGTGGTGGCACACAGGGGGAAGGGGGCGGGTCCTGTGTCAGTGGTGGCACACAGGGGGAAGGGGGTGGGTCCTGTGTCAGTGGTGGCACACAGGGGGAAGGGGGCGGGTCCTGTGTCAGTGGTGGCACACGGGGGGAAGGGGGCGGGTCCTGTGTCAGTGGTGGCACACAGGAGGAAGGGGGCGGGTCCTGTGTCAGTGGTGGCACACAGGGGGAAGGGGGCGGGTCCTGTGTCAGTGGTGGCACCCGGGTGGGGGGGGTGAAGCTCACAGACTGCCCTGTGTCAGTGGTGGCACACTGTAGATCCTCAGGCTGCAGTGACTGAGAGACGCTGCCTTGTGTGCCAACTAATCAACAAGAGATTAAGCGTGACACGCCCCTCCCTGCTGACCCACAACACATCTATCCACACTGAAGGCAATGTTTCATGGTTCATAAGGGCAGAATTATTTAAAGGGAAATGGGGATATGGCTGTGCAACAACAACAACAACAACAACAACAACAACAACAACAACAACAACAACAACAACAACAACAACAACAACAATACCTTTGTTTTAATGTTTCATTAATTAATTCAAATGGGGTTGACGGGCATGAAATACAAAGGTAGCCTATTGCCAAAGGTACTTATCATAAAGGGCACTTATTGGTGCTTATTGTTTCCTTAATTAAAAGCATTGTTAGCCACAAGCACCATTAATATTCATATTCCACATCCACACACATGCATATCCACATGCATGTACACACTCATAGGCCTACACACAGTAATGCACATGCATGCATTAGCCCACACAAACACAATTACAAGTAAGACCATGTCAAATGCAAATCAACATTGTGTTTCCATGTGAAATGCCTTCTGAGTGTCTGCTAATTTTGCAGGCTGCACTGCATTGTGGATAAACTGCAGTGGAGCGCTGACAGTGGCGAATGCCTCCTCCACAGAGCCACATCCCGGCAGGTCACATTACAGTAGGCTACATGTTAACGCCTCCTTAGCTACAGTGCATCATAATTACAGTGAACATCTACCTTTAAATGTGGTTATCACAGTTCCCTGTAATTGTGTCCCTGTCTCTCTATACAGCATTGCCTTGAAACACCAATTTCCCTATCATTTTTTCTCCCTAATTTACATGTGGATGAAGATTTAGGAAACGTCATACAGACTTCTATGAAAATCAATCTTTGACTCTAGACTCTAGACCAGTCAAGGACTTCTTACACATTCATAATATTGGTATTTGAAATTGGGTGTGTTTGTTGCCTAATAATAATAATAATAATAATAATAATAATAATAATAATAATAATAATAAAATAAAAATACTATAATAATCCTGAAAGAGGTGGAGGGAGGGGTGAAGAAACAGAGCAATGCTATGAGGAGGAGAGGCGGGCGGGGCAGGGCGGGGTGAAGGGGTGAGAATGAATTAACAGCTTTAGTGTCATCTCAGTCTGGGAGAGGAGCCAACGTATCGACCACTCTAATCCGCTCATGGCTGCCTTCCTAACCTCTGTCTCTGTCTACTGTGTGTCTCTCTGTCTGTCACCCACTGATGGTCATCTCTGTTTGTCTGTGCTTTTTGTCTATTCAGATTACAGTCCTCTAATGCTTATGTTGGTTTGAAATCTAAGTCTGCGTGTGTCCCTGCTGGGTGAGAGGTTGCACCCACTCTAAGCTGTCTGTCAGCTTTAGATCGTTCCTTTTTGCTGCACTGGATTGACGGTCATGAGTGGTGATGATTTATTGCAGATTGTTTAGTATCACTTGTAACTTGTCAAAGCAAATGGGCCGGTGATTTATTTATGCTATTTAGCAAATATGTGCTCACTGAATATTTCATAATTATGATGGCAAATAATTGACATGCAGCCAAGTGACATCTAACATTAACATCTGTATGAACTTCAGTCAAGATAAGTAATCTTCTCCTCACCCTGTTTAGTCTCCCTACAGCCACAATACCTATGGGAGTTAGCTTAAGCACCTAAATGTCCTGATTTTAACCTAAACATGACCCCGTTTGACACTGTACTGTAAGTATTATCATGCCAAGTGACTCTGTTGATCTGAGTGGGGGGATAGACAGTTGAGGCTGGGGTGGGTGAGGTAATAGCAGGGGTACCAAACAGCTTATTGTTTATTAAGACACGGGTATCTGTTAATCTGATGCTAGTTACAGGGGGAGAATCCGCACTAATCCCATGACTAGCCTGATAAGTCCACTCATAATGAGACCCTGAGCGTGGACAACACCAGTAAACACACACACACACACACACACACACACACACACACACACACACACACACACACACACACACACACGCACGCACAAACGCAATCAGAAGTAAGATGGTCTGGAAGGTAAATCAATGAAAGACAGTAAACGGCTTAATAAGTATGAAATGTGCAGTGTATACAGTAGCTACACAAGCTGAGAGAAAAGCTTAAGTGGGCAATTTAAAGTTGAACAGTTGAAGTGATGGATTAGATCCCTCTTACAAAAACATGGAGATTAGAGACAGCAGAAGGGGGTAAGGTGAATTGAGGTGAATGATAAACTATGTTGTTTAAGGCAGAGTGGATACTTATGAAGAGACCGGATAAAACAGCATTTTTAGGAGTGTATTTGATTATAGTGGGGGCTTCACATTGCATTACACCTGTTTTTCCTAAATTCTTATTTCTCATTTAAAACAGAAGCAAAGTAAATCATACTGGTCAGTGTGACATTGCAGTAATGTCTCAAATCAAAGAAAAACAAGAGGGAAAGAAATAATTTTCCTACATTTCTCTAAATAAACAGAGGGGACTACTTTTTTTTAACTTGGTCACAAGCTACTGCACATCACTTTGTCACAAGCTACTGCACATCACTTTGTCAGAAGATGATCAGTGTGATTTGTCAAATTGTCATAATCTTATCTTTGACCTAAGTTACACATACTTTGTTATTTTTTATTCAAATTTAGACACAAACAGCACATTAATGTAATAATTACTTTAAAATTACTTTCAATACTTTGCTGGGATTGTCCAAACGTTTTGGCAATTTAATTATCTTGTCCTTTGTGGCAAACCGCACCCATCCAGGACATAAATGGGCTTAATCAAATAATGAGAACATAATTGGCTCAGGTGTGATTACCAGGGTATATACTTTTTCTCACTACAGTGCCATTTAACAAACTAGCTTGGTACAGCCTTTGTGTAGGTGCGTGCATGTGTGTGTGTGTGTGTGTGTGTGTGTGTGTGTGTGTGTGTGTGTGTGTGTGTGTGTGTGTGTGTGTGTGTGTGTGTGTGTTTCTGCGCGTGCGTGCATGGATGCGTGTGTATGTGTGTGTGTGTGTGTGTGTGTGTGCGTGCGTGCGTGCGTGTGCATGTGCATGTGCATGCGGGTAGAGAGTGAAGGAGACAGATCTTCATAGGGAGGGAGGGGCCCCTTGTGAGGTGAGACGTGTAAGCTTGCTGCTTGTAGCAGAGTTACTCAGGATTAGGACATATATCTGTGGGATAAGGTGGAGTTAGTGGGACCCTAAAGGCCACAACCTCGCACCATCTGTCCAAACAGGCCCGACCCGTCCTCAACTCTGCCACTCTCTCACCACCTCTGCTCTCCTCTCCT
>NC_139632.1:21548565-21553565 GCF_964638095.1 Poromitra crassiceps
AACATTACATTATAATTATGTATGTATGTATGTATGTATGTATGTATGTATGTATGTATGTATGTATGTATGTATGTATTTAGGTACAGTATGTATGTAATGTATGTATGTATGTATGTATGTATGTATGTATGTATGTATGTATGTATGTATATGTATATGTATATGTATATGTATATGTATATATATATATGTGTATATATATATATATATATATGTGTATATATATATATGTATATATATAATTAGACTAGATCAAAATGAACAAGATCATGTTGAAATGTCTACACTGAATCATTATCGATCAAACATATTTATAATCAATATTAACTTTAACTAAAAGTTAGCATTTCAGCTCAGACTTTAGAAAAATATGTTTTGATTGTTTTAGAAAGTGTTGGGCTCTGGATTAAACTCTAATGGATTTAGTCACCTGGGACTTGTGAGACTTTCTGTCAAAAATGATTAAGCCTTCTGAAATCTTGTGCCTGAGTTGGTTATGTTTTCAGTAAATTGATATTTATTCGTTTGATCTATTGTGAAGCTTCATTAGGCCATTGACTCACAATTATCCCTGTCTCATAATGGTGAATGCAACTCCAAGATAGGGAGGAGGTTGTTCTTTTATGTGGTTGGACAAAGTTAGATATAACACAGTTTTCTCTGCATGCTTTACAGTCAGAAAGCATGTGGCCAGTGAGGTATTAAAATAGCACATGCAACAACTCAGTCTTCACAGTTTGTACTCCCCTTCACAGGAGGTGGGCTAATCTTGCGTTATGAGCTAGCAAGAGGCAACATGAGGTCGGATCATGTTTCATCAGTTATACAGAAGCAAGTGACAGAAATGAACTGAACATGCACAGCAGAGGTTGTGCTAAACTTTCTCATTTGTCATTTAGGGTCATAAAAACTCTGTCACATTATTACCTGTGTTAAAATGACGGAGGCCTTCAGATTTATCTGTCATTGTTAAAACAAAATCCGTAAAAGACAGACCACTGATGCACAGTATGTACTAGTTAGACTGATATATAAAGTTGTAAAAGGTGAGACCCATAAAGTCATGTCACAGACTTTTGCACGTGTATGTGTGTGTGCCTGTTTAGAGATGTGCGTACAAGGAGTTGATCTGTAGCAGATTAGCATCTTAACAATTTAACACACAAACAGCCGGCCAGACAGACAGACAGACAGACAGACAGACAGACAGACAGACAGACAGATAGACAGACAGGGACGCATGTGCTTGTGCATGCACGTTCGCTCGCACACATGCACGCACGCACACGCACACACACACACACACACACACACACACACACACACACACACACACACACACACACACACACACACACAATCATGTTCCACAATGTCAGAATGACACACACACACACACACACACACGCACGCACACACACACACACACACACACACACACACACACACACACACACACACACACACACACACACACACACACACACACACACACACACACACACACACACACACACACACACACACACAATCATGTTCCACAATGTCAGAATGACCTGTAATTATCAGAGATTCTATTGTAGAATCCTGCTTGGAAATGAGTTTCTTGGACTGTGCTACGAAATGGAAAAAAGGCTTCTTTTCAGACATCCATAAATTGGAAATCTTGACATTTGTTTTATTTACAGAAATACTTTTTTATAGCCTAATTACAGTCATGTGCTTTGAGAGACAATCCTAATACTTTGTTAAATAAATATCAGTTACAAAAGGAATGCAACATGTATGTAATGAAAATAGTTTGGAGGATTATGACATACTAATACTGAATGTATTTTCCCTTGACTGACCCTGTCCCCCTCACCCTTTCTTTCCTTCAGGACAAGGGAGAAAGAGACCAGGGCACGGGGAAAGACCATTTCACAGGGAGGAACCTCAGCGCTCAGTCCTTCTCCTGACATCACTCCTGCTGTCGTCTATGAGCTGCTCTGAGGCAGAAGAGTGGATTTGCAAACAATCCTGACACACGGACAAGCCCCGCTGAACCTCCGTTTGCCGCAGCCACAGACACCATGTCGTCTCCTTCCCTCCCCATGCCTTCTCTCCCCCCCAGTCCTCTGGCCATGGAGTACCTAAACGACTTTGACCTCCTGAAATTTGAGGTGAAATCGGACACTCCTCCGCACCCCTCTCCCTGTACGTACCCTAAATCCGGCCTCCCCCACGACCCCTCCAGCTCTCCGTACACCGGCCACCCTCCCCAGGACTCCAGTTTGAGCTCCAGCCCGTACAACTCTCTGCCACCCTCGCCCACGCTCAGCGACGGCCACCCACCTCCTTCGGGCTCTTCCTCCCTCTCCTCGTCATCCTCCTCCATCTCCTTCCCCCTGTCCATCTCCAACAGCTTCACCTCGGGCATCAGCTCCGGCTCTCAGGGGAACGTGGAGGGCAGCCCGGGACACGGCGGGCCTCAGGGGCCCAACCCCGCCTCTCTGGAGGACCTGATCTGGCTGGCGGCGCTGCAACAGCAGTTCGGGGGCGAGGTGACGGGATCTGCGTCGTTGCTGGGGGCCTTGGGAGGGGGGCCAGAGCGAGGGGACAGAGAGAGGGGCCCGGTCAACAGCTTTCTGGGTTGTGAGGATGCGGTGGAGGCGTTACTCAACTCTGCTGCTGCAGCTGTCAGCTCACAGGTAACAGTCCGTCTCATCGTACCTGTGTGTGTAATGGTTATGGTTTGTCTGTCTTCTCTAAATGGACTCTCTCTCTGTTTCTTCAACACCGTCTCAGTTTCCAGGCCTGTCTCAGAGCTCCAGCAGTAACCTGGGCGACTCGGGCAGCGACAGTGGAGGTGACATCTCCTGCGCCAAAGGTCCGGACATGTGCCATCGCCCGCTCGTCTTCCTCTCATCCGCTCCCACCTCGCTGCCCAACGGCGCCCCCGCCTCAGCACCCTACCCACAGCCCCCCAGCCCCCAGGGCCGACTCCATCACCATCAGCATCACCATCACCCGCACCACCCCATGCATGGCCATCATCACCATCACCATCACCATCACCTTCAAGTCAGTCAAGTAGACGAGGCAAGACAAGACAGCCATGTTTAGCACAGAATGTATCAAACAGACTGGGTGGGAGGGGCAGTTGCGCTTGGTCACACTGACGATGCTGAATAGAAAGTGTAAAATGAAGCAAGGGAAGTTAAACGAGGGCAGATTGATGTATAGAACGAGTGCCGCTACATCTTTGTCTTTGTCGTTAGAGCCACAATATGGTTTTCTTCCTTATGTAAATTATGGGTTTATCCGATATTCCGATTATTGAGGGAATCTACTAGCTACTACCACTTATACACACAATCTAGTTGCTGATGGAGATTTATATCAACTTCAGGCATTCTGTACTTCAAAACACTTCTGAGTGCTATTATGGGCTTTTCATGTTTGTTCATATACAGTACATACTTTTCTGTCAGTGGCTCTCAACCTTTGACCCAGTTGGCTAAATAATTATTTCAAAACTACAATGTCAAATGCACCATGGGAAAAATCAAACACTACTAATATGCAGCCTGGGATGCTCAATTCTGAATGGATTTTTAATTGATAATTAAGCGCTCCTCTGTTATCCACAGTAGGCTATGTCTGTTTTCTCTGGTGTATCAAGAGGTCTGCATGGATCTCTCCATGCAGTATGTGGAGCACAGTGTGAGCTTATGATAATATCTGCTATTATTGCCGTGCATAATCCTGATCACTGTCACCCACACTTAGTCAGATTACATGACAGATTATGTGGTGCTGAAATGTTCCCCCTGACAGACACATGACATGTACATCACATGGACAAAAGCCGAAATCAAAACATCTTTCTTTCTTTGTCTGAATCTGTTCTTGGATACATCCTCCATCAAAAATGCCACCTCATACTCATTCATATACTCCAGTGTTTATCAATTTTACTATGGCCAATTAACAAATGATGTTCCCCCCTCTCTATCTGTTTAGTGTGGGGTGGATGAGCGTTTCTCTGACGAGCAGCTCGTGAGCCTGTCAGTGCGGGAATTGAACCGACACCTGCGTGGAGTAAGTAAGGACGAGGTGGTGCGCCTGAAGCAGAAGCGCCGCACACTAAAGAACCGCGGCTATGCCCAGTCCTGCCGCTACAAGCGCTTACAGCACCGCCATGCTTTGGAGTCTGAGAAACATGTGCTCACACAACAGGTACGCACACGCACGCACACACACACACACACACACACACACACACACACACACACACACACACACACACACACACGCACACACACGCACACATCCAGGCTCTGTGGGGCCTCTCCATCCTCTCAGTTTCTCCCCTCATTAACTATGCACTGTTCTGAGTGAGCGGGATGCCATGATAATGAGGCGCTGCTCTGATTGGCCGCCTGATTGGCTGGGTGAGGAGCCGGAGGAGGGTGCAGATGTGGAAGAACTCCAAACACTCCAACATGGCAGCTCCTTGTAGAAGAAAACTGTGACAGAACATGAAAAACCAAATTGCAAATCTGCAAATTGCTCCCATTGTGACATCACAACGGGAGCCAAATCAAAATGGCTTTTGTAGAAGCACATGTTTTCCCAGGAAGGAGGCTAGAATGCAGAGGCATTCACTTTTCACATTCTGTGGTTCACATTCTGTGGGGTTGTTTGGTTGAAGGATGACTAAAGAATATGAGCAATGAAAAACTTTAATCATATTGGCCCTTTAACCCTATCCATTACATGCATATCCTAAACATAAATCTGATCTTTCTTAACCTTAAACTAAATCTAAAATATCCCTTTATAGGAGCAGGGTCTAGCAAAATGTCTTCACTTTGGAGGAGGGACTGCTCCTCAAAAGCCCTCACAAGAACAGACATGCACGCACGCACGCACGCACACACACACACGCACGCACGCACGCATGCACGCACGCACGCACGCACGCGCGCGCACACACACACACACACACACAC
>NC_139632.1:21558565-21778565 GCF_964638095.1 Poromitra crassiceps
ACTTTATCCAATCAGGAGGAAAGGGGATTGAGTCAACACGGTTCTAATTCCCAAGTAGTCAAATACTGATGCTTTGGATTGATGTTCTGGACCGGATCACCAACCCAAAGTGTCAGTAGGCCTATTTGACTGCTTGAGAATCAGAACCATGTTGACTCAATCCTTCTTCCAGAATCGCTTACAGCACCATGTTACTCAATATAATGAGTTCTTCCATGTTCCCCTCTCTTCCAGTGTGACAACATGACTCTGTCCAGTACCCCGACTCTTCGCAGAGGGAGCACTCCTCTGCCAATTAAGCACCAGCTCAGACGAGAGGAAGCTGTCCATGATGATTGTGATTGGACATTAGGGGCGGCTGGACCGCCTCCTCCGCCAATCAGCTTCAGCCCGGCGGTGGAGGACTCTGTGCCCGGGGCGGAGGGCCGGCGTGACGGGCCGTTACGCATCGCCCTGCTGGGGCAAAACGGGGTGGGCAAGTCCTCTCTGGCCATTACCCTCGCCGGGGATATGGACAGGACTGCTTCTGTGGATTTCTGAGGGTACAAAGCTGTGTGTGTGTGTGCGCATGTGCGTGCGTGCTTGTGTGTGTGTGTGTGTGTGTGTGTGTGTGTGTGTGTGTGTGTGTGTGTGTGTGTGTGCGTGTGTGTGTGTGTGTGTGTGTGTGTGTTAGGGATGCATCGATTTATCGGCTGTACATCGGTATTCCCCGATATTCACCTTGTTGACTGCCATCGGCCTATCGGCAAATAAGATGATAACATTCACCAATGGCAGTGGCCGATTGATCTGTTGTGAATAGGTAGTTGTATAGCAGGCTAAAAAGGCTTTTTGAAACAGTTATTTTTCACACACAAAATATTTGTCATGTGAAAGAAGGTCATTAAAGTTGTTTCATAAATCTATATTGAATTTGTGCTCATTCAAATATAGTGTGACGAAGGTCTGAAAAACTTTAAAACAGTTCAGTTAGTAAATAGAAAAAAGGGAGCTTCTTGATGCTTATAAAGAATTTAATTAATAAAGAAGTAATGTACAGGTATACTAAAAAGTTAATACACAATACATCTTCATAGGACAAGGGCACAAGTGCTATTATATTGGCCTGCTGAGCTATCTTGTCGCCACTTTTTGACTTTTCCAAACAGTTCAGTTATAAATAACAAAAACAAAATAAACAAACAAACAAAACATTGATATCGGCTATCGGCCAAATTATTTAAAAAATCTGCCCAGAATGTCACAATCGGTGCATCCCTAGTTTGTGTTTGAGTGTAACAAGGTAACATGTCATAATGCAGAGCAGTATTACAGTGTTGCAGTGAAGAGACTGTCCCTTTGGCAGTGCACAGCAGGTAAATACAGTGTTTCAGTGAAGAGACTGTCCCTTTGGCAGTGCACAGCAGGTAAATACAGTGTTTCAGTGAAGAGACTGTCCCATTGGCAGTGCACAGCAGGTAAATACAGTGTTGCAGTGAAGAAACTGTCCCTTTGGCAGTGCACAGCAGGTAAATACAGTGTTTCAGTGAAGAGACTGTCCCATTGGCAGTGCACAGCAGGTAAATACAGTGTTGCAGTGAAGAAACTGTCCCTTTGGCAGTGCACAGCAGGTAAATACAGTGTTGCAGTGAAGAAACTGTCCCTTTGGCAGTGCACAGCAGGTAAATACAGTGTTGCAGTGAAGAAACTGTCCCTTTGGCAGTGCATGGCAGGTAAATACAGTGTTGCACCGAAGAAACTGTCCCTTTGGCAGTGCACAGCAGGTAAATACAGTGTTGCAGTGAAGAAACTGTCCCTTTGGCAGTGCACAGCAGGTAAATACAGTGTTTCAGTGAAGAGACTGTCCCATTGGCAGTGCACAGCAGGTAAATACAGTGTTGCAGTGAAGAAACTGTCCCTTTGGCAGTGCACAGCAGGTAAATACAGTGTTGCAGTGAAGAAACTGTCCCTTTGGCAGTGCACAGCAGGTAAATACAGTGTTGCAGTGAAGAGACTGTCCCTTTGGCAGTGCATGGCAGGTAAATACAGTGTTGCACCGAAGAAACTGTCCCTTTGGCAGTGCACAGCAGGTAAATACAGTGTTGCAGTGAAGAAACTGTCCCTTTGGCAGTGCATGGCAGGTAAATACAGTGTTGCACCGAAGAAACTGTCCCTTTGGCAGTGCACAGCAGGTAAATACAGTGTTGCAGTGAAGAAACTGTCCCTTTGGCAGTGCACAGCAGGTAAATACAGTGTTGCAGTGAAGAGACTGTTCCTTTGGCAGTGCACAGCAGGTAAATACAGTGTTGCAGTGAAGAAACTGTCCCTTTGGCAGTGCACAGCAGGTAAATACAGTGTTGCAGTGAAGAAACTGTCCCTTTGGCAGTGCACAGCAGGTAAATACAGTGTTGCAGTGAAGAAACTGTCCCTTTGGCAGTGCACAGCAGGTAAATACAGTGTTGCAGTGAAGAAACTGTTCCTTTGGCAGTGCACAGCAGGTAAATACAGTGTTGCAGTGAAGAGATCTGTCCCTTTGGCAGTGCACAGCAGGTAAATACAGTGTTGCAGTGAAGAAACTGTTCCTTTGGCAGTGCACAGCAGGTAGATACAGTGTTGCAGTGAAGAGATCTGTCCCTTTGGCAGTGCACAGCAGGTAAATACAGTGTTGCAGTGAAGAGACTGTCCCATTGGCAGTGCACAGCAGGTAAATACAGTGTTGCAGTGAAGAAACTGTCCCTTTGGCAGTGCATGGCAGGTAAATACATCACAGCACCCATCTCTCATGTGAGAGTTAACGCCTGCTCTCCCTGCCCCCTAGGCGAGGGCTATGTTCGCACAGTCACCGTGGATGAGGAGGAGAGCGTCATCATTATCTATGACAACTGGAGACAGGTGAGCCCAACAACACCTCAGCACCTCAGTCCCCAAACTGCCTGCTCCCTCATTAGACCACTGAGCCCTTTATCCGCATATATAAGCACTGCTGCCTCGACACCCAGCTACACTACTTTAGTCATTTGGCATGGCACCTGCCTGTTTGTTCATCTCGTTTAGTCACAGTGTTGCTGGTCTATCTATTACTGCAGACACGCTGGGGAAATAGTAGCAGGGTTTCTGCCTGAGTGCAGGGAGTTATTTGTTTGTGAACAGTAATTGATTGATATGAAAATCTGCAAACAAGGAACACAGATAATACAGTAGCCTACAGCAGTGGTTCTCAAATGGGGGTCCGCGGACCCCCAGGGGTCCGTGGCACTTTGACAGGGGGTCCGAGAAAAGTTTTCAGGTAAAAAAAAAAAAAAAGTAAAAAAAAAGAAAAAAAAAAAAAAAAGGGGGTTTTTTATTTTAAAAAAAATGATACATGTTACTTATTCCTTCTCAAACTACTTCCTACATGGTGCTAGTCTATCAAAAATATATTGGCTGTCATTGATTGTGTTGCATAGTGGTTTTCTGTACTGTTGACAAATTGTGATATTGTAAGTCGCTTTGGACAAAACAAAAGCGTCTGCTAAATGACGTAATGTAAATGTAATGTAATAAAAAAATTATTAAAAAAATTGTGCAAAATCTTCATAGTTCAACGAAAATAGTTTATGCTTTAAATCTAAAATAGTTCATGGATTACATTCTAATAACAAACCTATCAAATTAAAAGTCAAGCACGTTACCGTGGAAACAATTAAGCTTAGCCCAAAATCACAAATCAGAATGAGGGGGTCCCCAGTATATTTTCTATCTTGTAAGGGGTCCTTGGCTGAAAAACATTTGAGAACCTCTGGCCTACAGGGAGAAGATGAAGGGAGGAAACTGATTCAAATGAAAGGGGTGAAAAACAAAATGGATAAAAAAGGATAAATACTGTGTATAGTATATATTGTAAATGCATAGATATTACATATTCATAGTTTATTTCTTGTGCAAATGGCATTTGTTCAAAAATGTGACAACAGATGAGAATTTAACTGTTTTGGCTGCAGAAAGCTCGTTATCAGGTTGTTTTCAACACATTTCCCTCATATCCCTTGGGCTCAGTTCAGAGGCATGCGCATGTGTGTGTACATGTGTGTGTACCTGTGTGTGTGTGTGTGTGTGTGTGTGTGTGTGTGTGTGTGTGTGTGTGTGTGCGTGTGCGTGTGCGTGTGCGTGTGCGTGTGCGTGTGGATGTGTCTGTGTGTGGATGTGAGAGAGAGCGCCCACAGAGCAGATGTGCCAAATGAAGGCATTACAGTATCACATTATTTATGTTTGTGATTGAAGAGGATGTTGGGAAACACCGCATACACCGCAACACCTCTTGACACAATCTGTCTTTTTGCTGTACGCATTTGTGTGTGTTAACTGTTTCTATGATAATGAGTTCTCGTTGCTTTGAGAGAGGTTGTAATGGTTGCCTTACAAGGAATGTGCTCATATTCTCAGAGTATCATGCTCCCTCTCTATCATGAGGCTTTGGTCTGTGCTCAGTTTGCCATCTCGATTCAATTCAAATTGAATGAAAGGCCCGGAGGTAGCACTCCCTTTAGACTGGCTGAAGGATCCAGACAGTCAAGGATATGTACGCTGTGAGGAGCGTCTGTGTGTGCTATTTGGAGAGGATGGTAGCTGAGGTGAATTGTAGTCGCTATGCACAGGAGTAATTTGAAACCACAGGACATTTTAGATAGAGCAATTGTCTACCGCTACACCAGGCTGCTCTTCCATGTTTATATTGCAAGGCTTTGACAACTTTATGAGAACATCGGAAAGCAACCCCGGCCAAATGATCATGAGTTTGTCTGGAAGTTTTTTTTTTTTTTTTTACGACCATGGCGCGTTTACCGTCCGAAATGAAAGTGACTTGTCCATCACCCTCCATGCTTCCCAGCAACACTGAAGTATGATGATGTGAACACACAAACCTTTCTGACCTATATGCGTGTGTTCCATGGTAACGCAGCCCACTACAATGACAGCAGAACCCCAAAAGGCTTAGACATTGCTTTTCTTTTTCTTTTCTTTTTTCAATATTTCAAATGTTGTGTACAAACATCCATGTGGGACAGAGATTAGAACATGAGGTCTTGTTTGCTATCAGCGATCGTCAGACACGGTTAGGCAGGTACAGCTCATCACACAAGCGTTTCACCATTGATGCCTAATGTAAGAGAGAGAAGAAGAAGAAAAACCTACCGTAATCAGTGTCAATTTCCTGTGAGTAGCAGCCCGCGGTTTCCTCCAGTATTCTTCCTCGTATGTCTTTGTAGACAAAGGCTACAAGGCATCTTTTCCATGACTCGACAATGATTGACAAGACCTGTAAAAAGGTCCACAGTAGGGGGGTTTCTCTGAAGCCAACATTTAGTGACAGCTTTTCTACATGTAGCCAAGAGAACTTTCAGGAGGTAGGCAGGCATCACTTTTACATAAGCCTTCAGACATAAGTCCAAGGCACAGAGAGGGGGAAAAGACACATCCTAGACATTATACCTCCCAACATCTTCCCGGAAAGAGTGAATACGTGGACACAGTATGTGTGCAATATGTGTGCATGGTCCACTTGCAGTGATCCAAACTCCCTCCGGCAAAGGTGCAGGGATGCAGTAAATTTGGATCTCTGCTTTGACGTTATAAGAAGCGAATCAGGCTCTTCAGCATTAGTCACAGAGCACTGGGTTTCCCAAGCCTGTAACCACACCTCTTCAGGTGTTTCCACCCTCATGTCTTTTTCCCAACACTGTCTGACATAGTCAGTTGAATTGTTGTTGATTGAGATGATAGTGTACATTTGGGCTATAGCCCTTTTGTTATTTACACCCTTATAAGACTATGAACATCTTAATATTATTATTTTTTTGGGGGGGGAGCAGTCCTTCAAACAAAAAGAAGAAGAAAAAAGTGACAAACATGTAAAAAAAAAAATCCTGTCTATTGAGTTCAAATAATTGGTATAGGTTCAGAAAACTATCAATTCCTAATTTATTGTAATTCTACAGAGTGCAATGTTGGGTCCATTGCCTGTATCTGTGATCATACAATGCTGTTGTGAGGTGTGGATTGTAGATTGTCCAACCCAATACCATGAAGCTGGACTCACTTAACCACCACTAGCCATAGACCAACACGTACGTTCTGTCATTGAAATATTTATTTCACCCCGTCGATACAACAGAACAGACTGAATTGGTGTATCCATCAAGGAAACATAATGTTTTTCCATGTAGCTTCATAGGTTGGATTACACCAAAGTACTAGTGATTTCAGGGTTGAGTATTTTGCTCGAGGTCTCTTTTTGTTCCATATGAATCTAGAAATGTGTTTATCCCATTCCCTAGAGACTGGTTTTCTTATGCACAAAGCCAACTATCAGAGCTGATCTTCCTCTCCCCACATCCTTTCCAGTGGGAGATGTTGCATCATGTGGCTGTGATTCTCTCTCCTTCCCTCAGGACCTGTCGGCTCTGCAGTGTGAGGTGTGTGTTCTGGTGTTTTCAGTGACAGACAGACGCAGTTTCCACCGCACCGCTCAACTCCGACTTCTCTTGAGGGAGAATCAGCCCCAAACTCCCATCGTCCTTGTGGGCAACAAGAGTGACCTGGTCCGCTCACGCGAGGTCACCTATCAAGGTAAGATGATGCTGTATTGTTGAGGCCTTCACTCCTCTATTGTCCTCTTTTCTTATGCCTTTGCCGGCAATAGCCAACGGATACGTATGTCAGGAACACCTGAGGGAATTTCTTCATATTTGACACAAACGTCCACCTGGACTCAAGGACTGATTTGATTTTTGGTGGTCAAAGATCAAGGTTACTGTGACCTCACAAAAGACGTTTTTGGCCTTAACTCAATAATCCATTAGGCTAATTATGACAAAAGTTCACACAAATGTCAATAGGATAAAATGATAAAGTGATGACATTTTAGATCTAAAAGTTCAAAGGTCAACTTCACTGTGACATCATAATGTTTTGATTACCACTGTAGCTGAGAAAACGGTCTTGGATCATTCTACAAAAAGGGTGGAAGTGTTCTCACCTACATTTGTACACACCAAAATTATTTAAGTTGACTTAATAATCACATTAATTATATTGTTTTGGTCCCCATTGTATGACCCCACCTCTTCACTCGCTCTTCCTGGATGACAACCAGGGCAGGGGTCCTCCTGTTCCTCTGGTAGTCCACCACAAGCTGATTGGTTTTGCTGCTATTGAGCTTCAGGTGATTGTCGTTGCACCATGTGATGAGGAGCTCTATCAGTCCTCTGTACTTGTCTGTGAAAATAGTCTCTAAGTGAAGACAACATGTTTCTCACTGGAAATTATTCACTGGAATCATACATTTCAATAGAGTGATAAATTCCATTTCGTTTTAATACCCTTTATTATTATTCCTTCAAAGTCTTCACTACATATATTTTATAAGTCTGGTCAACCTGTCCTGCAACGTGACTTGTTGGCGCAGGCATACAACCACAAGGCAGTTATTTCTAGTTTCTTGATGCTTTCCACCATTGTTGTGCTCCTGTCATCAGTGGGTGTTGACATTTTCAGCTGTGTATCTCCGTAGGGAACCTTGCTGTTGGGTGAAATATAAATATGGGAGAATGTAAATGGCAGAGTGTTTCAGCTCCACCACAGTGTGGGAGTTTGAAAGCAGGAACAATTATAGTTGAAAGCAGGAAAGCCACATTCACTGTGAGGGCACTCCATCATGTCCATATTCATCCAGTTTGACCAATACACAGAATCTGGTGTAAGCATCTATTGTGCTATTCAATCAGGATGAGCACCTACATAGAAAAGACCACATGCAAAGTACTTTCCCCTCCAAAATTAAAGCAGATTTGAAGCCTGTTTACACAGCAAAACATGTACTACTAGACCTTTGGCTAGAGGCGCTCTCTCAAGTCTAACTGGAGTGAATATCTTCACTTTGGTGAGGTCTTTTTTGGAGATCAAAATGATACTAATTTGCTTCACGTTCTCCTAGCAAACACAAACCCCTCACCTCTCCTGTTTTCACCACTTTCTCATTCGTCCCCCCCCCCCCCCCCCCCCCTCTGATATGTTCTCATTGGCTAACCATGACTTGTCTTTGTGCTACAGAGCACACCTGAGAATTTGTAGATCATCTTTCCATGTCTGTTAATGATGGTTAATATATTAAACCTTAACTGCTTACTCTTAAAAAATATCTAACCATATCGGAGATTGTGCAATCTCTAGTTGTCAAATGAGGTTTTAATTAGAGCTAATTACTGTAAGAGAATTGATCTGCCTCTAGCCATTTTTCACCCTTTTGTTTCACCCCCTTCATGGCTTACTTTAACTTGTCTTAGCGTTGCACACTGGGGCCTGTGTGTGTGTGTGTGTGTGTGTGTGTGTGTGTGTGTGTGTGTGTGTGTGTGTGTGTGTGTGTGCGCGCGTGCGTGCGTGCGTGCATGCGTGCGTGCGTGTGTGTGTGTGTGTGTGTCGGGGGGGGGGGGGGGGATTATACTGTATGTGTTTCTATAATCATATCCAATATAATAACTGTTAAGATCCAGAGCAGAGCATGCCCAAAGCTTTTGGTGACCATAAACAAAGTACTGTTTGTGAACCAGAAACACTCCAACCATATCCACAAAATGACTCCAGTCCCATCATAATAATAATTCCATGTGGCCCTTCTTAGCGGCTGTATAATGTTAATGCCACGGGCTGGCTCTGATCCAGAGAAACCTTAATATTTCTGAGGTCGAACGGAGGTGAGCTTTGCTGCATCACGGCAATAAAAGAGAGACAAAATGAGCTTCACCCTTTTACTCATAAAGATGCACTTGACACCACTGCAGTCCCGAACTCTAACTGTAAATAATGTTGAGCCCTGAAAGCTGCCTTCATGCATTGCTGGTGTCTTTCTTCCTCTCCTTTCCTATTCTTTTCACTCATCTTGTCCCTTCCTCTCTGCTCTCTTCGCTCAGAGGCCATGTCCAGTGCTGCGCTGTATGACTGCCTGTATCTGGAGATCTCTGCCTCTCTGGACCACCGGACCCCAGAGCTGCTGGAGTGTGCGGTGAGGCTAGCAAGGGGCCAGGCACCGTGGCCCCCAGGAGCCAGCAGCGAGGACATGAGCGGAGGAGGGCAGCGCGAAAGCATAACCTCCCGTGCCAAACGCTTCCTGTCCAGCCTGGTGCCCCGCTACCCTCGAGAAAGAGAGCGAGAGGCGGGCAAGTTCCTCAGGCAGAAGTCCCGGTCTTGCCACGATCTCGGGGCGCTGTGATCGAGGACGAGGAGCTTAATGGCTAGGCCGTTAACAGAGATAGCCAGGTGTAATGTACAGTGGTTCCCAACCTTGGGGTCGCGACGCCACGTGGGGTCACCTGGAATTCAAATGGGGTCGCCTGAATTTTATTTTTTATTTATTTTACACCACACACAATTTTAAACTACCGAAGAGGATTAGGGTCACATTTGAAAAATGTATTTGAGTTCTGAGTTTAAGTCAGGATTCTGAGTTTAATGTCAGAATTCTGGGGGGGAAGGGAAGTCAAAGTTCTGAGGCGGGGGGAGTCAGAAGACTTCTGAGATTAAAGTCAGAATTCTGAGTTTAGTGTCAAAATTCAAAAAAAGTCAGAAGTCAAAAGGAAGCTGCAAAACTGATAATGCAAAGGCTTCCATCAATCACCATTGTGTTAACTCAGTCGGTGATAGATATAGTGACTTAACAGATATTTATTGACATGAAAATCTTTGAGATTATCACTTTAAAGTCAGAATTCTGAGTTTAATTTAAAAATTCTGAGATTAAAATCAGAATTCTCAGATTGAAGTAAGAATTCTGAGAAAAAAAGTCAGAATTCTGAGTTTAATGAGATTAAAGTTAGAATTCTGAGTTTAATGTCGGAATTCTCAGATTAACGTCAGAATTGGGAGAAAGAAGTCATCATTGATGATGTCACTGATGATATTACCGATGTTGTACCGAAATTTGAATGTCTGGGTCCCTCGATTTTTGTGTCAAAGTGGGGTCACAAGCCAAAAAAGGTTGGGAACCCCTGTAGTATACAGAGAGAGAGAAAGCGGATAATAAAGCAATTTACTGGAGAGGATGAATATAGATAAATATGAGCAAGTTACAGAGAGGAGAATGTGTGAATGTGAAAGTGGCACAGTAGGCTAATGAGAAGACAATGTGCACACAGCAAAGGAGAGTATAGGGAGGAGAATGACAAGGTTGCGGTTACGTTGATGCATAGGATAATATAGAAACTTTGTACACAAGATCATCTGAAGTACTGATGAACACTCATTAAGATACTGTTTTAGAACGCCTGTAAATAGACTGTAGTAGTAATAAAGTTGCCACCCTCCTTGTTTTGAGAACAAAATAAACTGCTTTTATGAGTCTTGAGAAGGTTGCTGTGTGTTTTCCTTGGGTTCCGTTATTACAATACAAGTAACACCACATTCTTATGATTGCAATGAATAATAAAGCAGTCAAAGTGTCAAGCAACAGTACAAGCAAAGGGTAAAGTCATAGTCACACATTTTCATAATTAGTGGGTTAGACTTTGCTGATGATTCATGTTACTCTCAGATAATGTGGTATCCATGGGGACAGCCAGCAGTATAAAACGAAAAGACCAGCAGAGTGGACAGAAAGAGATACAAATTGCACTTTAAGAGCATGAGAGCAGGGAAAGGGATGGAGAGGGAAAAGCAGATTATTGTATGTAGAGTGATTGTTGCCAGGCTACGGTTGTCTAGGAGACCTAGAATCAATCATGACACATTGCGTCCATTTGAGCTGCAACTGAACTCCAAATTTTCTCCATATGTTGCATATAGATTCTGTGATGCACACAGTAAATTGCATTTGCTAATATAAAATGTAACACTGAATTAAAATGTGGAGAATTTCATCAGATATCAGCTGCCCTGCACTCACCTGCACCACTCTACCCTCAGCACAGATCCATCCTCACACTTCTACCCACATGGACAAGACTAACATAGGTTGTTATATTATTTGTTTTCAAAGAGGGACCTCTGCTGTAATTAAAGTAAAAAATAAAATGGTGGCATGATATTCTGACTCATTCCCTTGGCTCCAAACCTCCAACCTCTTGTATTGGGCTTACATTTTGTTATGCTCACGACAGGAGCTGCTCCCTCTTGTGGCAGGATAAAATTGTAACATGTTCAATCATGAGGTCTGCCAGCCACACAGAGAGCACAAATGAGAAATTATTATTAGAGGGATATGTGAACACGGTTCAGATGGTAAATATAAGGGTAAGACTGTCAAACCATCAGTAAGTAATTCATGCTGAACCCTTCTGGCTACCTTGTAGCTTACAAAAGTAGATAGAAATTGCTGGCAAACTAGCTGCAACTCAGAGATTAGGGGGGGGGGGGGGGGTTGCGAGGGCTTTGACATCGGAACAGGAAGTGTGACAGTGATCTGATTTTCTAAAATGGGAGAGCAGACTGGCATGCAGTTTCAATGTACGAATTAACCTGAATTAGGACATTTTGCATCATGTGCCAAGTATGAAAATAGTCAAATCAAACCAGTATGCAGCATCAGCTCTATGCACCTGAGCCATGAAGGGGGAAAAAAGAAAAGACTGGCATGCAGAGACTACCAAGGATGCAGTAGGAAAAAAATTAAAGCTATACTATTCAAAATTTGTGTAGAGAATATTTGGTATTAAAGAACCACAGAAGTTCACTTTATTAATTCTCTCTTTAATGGAATGTAAGTATGTGGACATTTGATCCTAGAGTCAGTACGCTTTTCATGACAAACAAAATACGTGACATTGACAGAAATATGGAAGTCTTGAAGTGTGCACACTAGGCCCATTCTTCAGCCGCTTCAGAGGCTGCAGGCCTGTAACTTCTTGTCCGCCAGCTTGAGAGCCACCCAGGTGTTGAGCATGGAGGCCCTCAGCTTGCACCACACCAGATGGTCGCTCAGGCCGAAGATCTGGGCAGCAAACTGAGCTGCAGCCTCTGGGGAGAGGACTGTGGAACAGCCAAGACCTGCAGGCAGAAGAGGAATGTGACGCTCAAGTCAAATGATACACACACAAACGCACGTGACTGAAACAAGTCAACGCACGAGACCGCGAGCGTTTAGAAATGCGTTTACCGCTTGGCATGCGAAGGGATGACCAGACGTCTTGTGCCCCCCAGTCTGGAGTGAGAGGGGGGCAGTTGATGACGGGATAAGCCGTGTTTCCTGACATCACTGGACCAAGGCCGTTGCTTCTGCCCGCTACAGCCACAAACACGGTGGGTATGCCATCACCTGAGGAAAAGCATATGGAGGAATAGAATACATACAATAACTATGACAAGAGAATCCACCAAAACATATGGCTTAATAGATCAATATCTATGACATGAGATGACAATATAATCCCCCCATTTATGGAAAATCAGCTACTTACTTTAGCACATTTCATTGCACCTCTACTTTTTACATTATCCATACCCTGATTCACTTGGGGGCATGTTTATAAAAAAAAAAAAAGTCCTGTTAATGTTGTTTAAAAAAATTTACCTGAGTGAGCTGGCATGCTATAGTTGATACCCAAAAGATATAAATATACAGATTCAGTACCATCAAAAAATTATTGCTAAAAGCCATCAATTAGTCTGCATTAGTGGATTATGACTTTGGGTAGAAGAGGATGTTTGATCATATTTCAAACTGTATAGAATCCCATGAGCAGCAGAAGACAATTCGATTTTGAATGATTTAGACACACTATGCATCCAGTGTTCATGATGGATCTGAAGCAGTGGAGATTGAGAAATGCTAAAACCAGCCCCAATATACTTTAAAATGAAGTATGCACACACACACCTTCATATTGTGCTTTGATGCGTAGTGTCTCGTCTGGCCCTTTGTGTGCTGAGGTGACTCTCAGGATGCAGGGGATGCCATAGGCGGTGCAGGCCTTCCTGATCTTCTCGCAGTGGGCCATGTCAGAGGTGGAGCCCATCAGAACCACCACCCTGCCACCGGCCTGGGGCTCCAGCAGCAGCTAGGGACAAACAACACTCATTACCCTCCACACAACTATCAGCTCATCAGTCCACTTAGTCCTGAGGCGCAACTCTCAGCTCGCCTGATGGCTCACTGTAAAAGCGCCCTCTTTACCTTACTGTATAAAAACGTGTGGAATCCTGTGTTGGGTTTTTATTTCTGCAGGTTTCGGTAGGGTCAGAAAGGCAGATGGAACAAAGTTAACATATGGGAATCTACTAGGACCTAGGAACACGACTAGGAATCAACTAGGTTTCCGATATGTTAAGTTTGTTCCATCCGACCCTACCGAAACCTTCACAATGCAGAAATAGCTTGTTTTCAGGTGACGTCACGTCAATGGGCGAGACCATTGACTTCACTGTATAGTGGGAGAAATGTGCAGATCATGCTGGAGGGCAACCAGCAGCAAGCTACATTTGCTACATAGGAAGCGATAGGAAAGCCCCGGGCAAATCAGAAAAGTTGCTGGAAAACTCGCTTCTCTTCATTGTATATGGATCATATCCTATATGTTTTGCAATCTTCTGGCGATACCTGCAGCGTGGAGCGGGATCCAACCCTCTTGCATACTCGCTTTCCTCCATTCTCCATAGCTTCTCCATAGCTCTATGGAGGGCTGCTGAACTAAGACCGTCATGTTGATTATAGGCAAACATTAAAGCCTCTTCTGATAACAGGTCACATGGCTTGATCTTGTGGGCTAAAGAGCAAATTGCACAGCTAGAGGGGTAAATAGGTTCAGCGTACCTTGACCCTTTCAGAGACCCACTCAAAGTTTCTCTTCACCATCTGCATTGCTTCTGGTGTCACTTCTTTCAGGTCTCTGTATACCTAGAGTGGAAAAGGCCATTTGTTGAACAGCTATTTACTAGAGGAGAACAGTGAAATACATTTTCTGAGAAGTGTCAAAATCAAAAAAGCAAGGCCACTGGTGAATCCTTACCTGCTTATCTTTTTGCTGGCTTCGGTCTCCGGCTGGCCACAGCCTCCACGAATCATTGTCGATCACATCAGCGAGGACGATCTCTTTGGTCGTCACATTCACACCAAACTCGATCTATATGGAACAAGGAAGATAATCCTGATAATTGGGAAACTACTACAATTGCAGAGTAGCAAAGTAGGTCAGGTCAATCAAATCTGGGGTCCCCTGGGGGTCCTTTAAGGAATTCTAAGAGTAGGGCTGCACGATATGCTGAAAAAAAATCATATTGTGATTATACTGACAAATATTGTGATTGCGATATGTGAAACGATCTTAGTGTGAATGGTAATTTTTTTTCACTTTCACTGAAAAATACAATAAAAATGGGATGTGATTTTTACTGGGATCTGTACCAAACAAGCATGTTCCTTTACATCTCTGGCATCTCTGCTCCACCACAATGGTTCATCTAATGGTATGTTGTTGTGAGACATTTTACCTTTCTCAAATAATTGCAGGATCCTGCGATTTGGATGTTGCGTTTTCGATTTGATTAATTGTGCAGCCCTATCCAGGGGGTCTCCAGAAAGATTTGCAACAACTTAATCACAATTATTTCACTGTGGACATTTGCACAATGACATAAGTATAAGGATGGTCATGTTACACATAGCTTTCACTCTTCACCCTGTTGGTATCCCTTTATTCTACACTCATTAACAACATTGGACAAAATCTTAAAAATCTCATCAAATGGGCTCTCTGGACTAATGCAGATCCATGTTGGAGGTGCTTGATATGAAAAGGTCTGTGAAGCACTGCTCTAGGACACCATGTTCCCAAATGACCAGCAGAGGGCAATGTAGCCCTATGTACCTTCATATCCACCAGTGTGCAGGTCTGTGTGGCCCAGGCTTTCTCCAGGATCTCAAAGATAGCCACAGTGCTGCGATTCATGATGTCCACCTCACACTGGCCAATAGTGAGGCCAGCCAGAGAGAATTTGGTCTCCAGCAGCTGCTCCTCCGACCACTGGGGATCATTGTTTGCATCATCCTATATCAAGACAATAGTGACAATGAACATATTAGACCTGAATTGACATAATATGGAAAGCGACCAAGGCAGGTGGACAGGTATACTTTTTTACTATGATTTGATCTCAGTGACTTATATCATCCAGTATGGCCTAAGGCAGGGGTTCCCAACCTTTTTTGTGCCAAGGACCGGTAGATACATGGAAAAAAAAGTTGCGGACCGGTTGTCAATTTTAATGGATTTAGTTACATATATATTTACTCACCAGGTGGCGACAAAGGGTAAATAACAGCCTTTTGTGTTGTACTGAATGTAGCCTATACAGTATTTATGTTTTTGTTTTAACTACAAACATAAATAAAGGTCCACTTGAAACTATGTTTCAACTACCACATATAGCCTATAATATTATAGCCTATGTTTATTTTATTACTGGCTCGCGGCCCGGTACCGGTCCGCGGCCCGGTGGTTGGGGACCACTGGCCTAAGGAACATAAGACACATACTTTGAAGAACATCTCCATCTTCAGTGGAGAGAAGCGGTAGCCTTCCTTTACTCCTGGGTTCCTCTTGAGGAAGGATCCAGTTGCCACTCTGCGACAAACCCACTCGATGGGAATCATCTCACAGTGGGCTGCAATGAACGCAGTGTCTGAGTGCTGCTTCTCAAATGCTGTCTTAATGCCTGGAAAATAGGGTATAGAATATATTAATGAATCGGCCTCAAATAGATCTACTCAAAGCTCCTATCCATGACATGTCTCTTCAGCGTATCATTTCTTGGTATAAATGAATAGATCTTTGAAGGAAAACTCTTTCTGATGAAAAATGGTTGTTTCCCAGTGATATTCCAACCTCACATTAACCCAAGTGCAGTCTTATTCATTCCAGTGTTTAAATTTTTTGTTTAAATACCCCCCTTCTTTGAAATTCAACAGGCAGGCAGTGGTTCTCAACTGATCTAGCCTCACGACCCATATGTTTCCTTTGTCATTATGTCACAACCAAATTTCTGATTTTGTTTTTATTTTTTAGGCCTATATACTGTATGGGATTAGCATAAAATGGGCATGCCATAGAACGCATTCTCATTCAGATATCTTGAAGTGCGCCTGTTCAGGGTGGAAGGGAACTGGTGGGAATAGCGTCATCCTCCAACGTGCTACGCCTTGCCGGTGAAGCTCCCCGCTGTCAGGTGAAAAGGAGCAGCTGGCAACTGCACATGTATCAGGAGGAAGCATGTGTGTGTGTCTACGGCTCTCCCCAGATCGGCAGAGGGGGTGGGTCAGAGCCCGGGGCAACAGGGGAAATTGGCCAAGTACAATTGGAGAGAAAATGGGGGGGGGGGGGGGTATCTTGAAGTAAGAGGTCAAGCAACCCGTTTGAAAATGGCCATACCAGTTTTTCCCTTGTGAGTGTTATTTAGCCTTTCCAACAAGGTAGCATGACATGTTTGGTAGCAATGGGTGCCATCTTCTACTTTCAGGGGTTACAATTCACTCCGGCTTTAAAAATGGGCCTGCTACAGCCTCTGAAAGACAGTAATGTTGACCACGGACGCTGGCATCCTCAAGGAATAGATTTTTTTTCTTTCTTTTTTTATTATACACACATCCATGACCCATTCAAAACCACCCTGCGACCCACTTTTGGGTCCCGACCCACCAGTTGAGAACTGCTGCAGGCAGGGACTATTTGTATACTGAGCTCTGAAACAACTGGAGTATGACATCTTAGAACTCAGAATTTTACTGTGTGGCAACTGGCAAGCACACCTACCCTCTGGTATATAAATTTGGATCACAGATTGATTTGTGAAGACAATCAGTTTAAAGATTAAACGGTTTAAAGATGTGAAAATTAACCACGAGAGCTGTCACCACCCTAAGATGAATGAGTGAGGGGGATGCGGTTTGTCACATTCTTTTTTAATTATAAGAAGCAAAGTCTTAAGTCACAAGATGGTCATTAGCATAGTCTGGCTGACGCATGGACTGCACTCATGAGGAGCACACGAGTTACACTTACCCAATTACGTTTAAATTAATGCAAGGTGGAGATTAATTTTGGGATCTGTGCCTTTTGTGCACTTTAATTTTAAAAGCTCAAACGTATACATGCAAGGCTCAGTCAGTTCTGCACATATGCATGCCTCTTCTCTGTTCCCTTATAACACTAAAATGCTTGCTTCAGAAAGATTCTTGAATGCCAATGCATGTTTGTATGCGTGTAGGAAAGTTGTTGAGTCTGACACAACTGCTCTACCCCAGACATGATAGCTTATATAGGCTGCATCATGCTAACAAGTAACCCACTTCGACCTGGCCTGTGACTCCTCACCAGAATCCTGCAGGAGCTTGAACACGCAGCTGGTGGTTTTGTTGGCGATAGCGGCCTTGCCCTCCATCTGGTCCTTCCTCACAGCGTTTCCAGCCGTGATTTGGTCTTTGGACTGGACCAGAACGAGACCGGGCTGGTCCACCAGCTCAAAAATCTGCTTCGTCTTTCCCTCATTTAACTTCTTGCCGATCTTCAGCTCTAACGTAATAATAAATAAAATAACACACACGATTCAAAGATGAACAGTCAACAACACATATTTCAAACTATTTAGCTTTCCAGTTTGGCAACTTTTATGACTGCGTGTGCGTGCATCACTTTGACAGTAAATTGTAGCCTACTGTACCTGACGCGGAGGCCATGTTGTTCTTTGATAGCCTGTAGTCCTGCAACACAAAAGACAAAAAGTGAAACCAAAAAGAACCTGCAAATGTTTCTTTTATGATACTCGACCAGGGGACATGTGGTCTGGAGAAAAACTCAGAACATGGATAGAAAACAGGAGGAGGCGTGGAGGCAGAAGAACAGGGAAGTGAGAGAGCCTCCGTGCCTATCACAACGCTCTATTGATTCACACAACCAATCACAGCAGCGCAGTGTGTCACGCACGGTACACACTTCCACAATAAATTTGCGATGAGACTTTTTTTTTTTTTACTTTTTTAATCGCTAAACTATCAATATTCCACTTCCTCGCAACAGGATTAAACGGGCATTTGTGCTAAACGTGATCATCGGGAGAAGACAATTGCACGACTGAATCGATTAATTTGCCAGATTCATTGTTTTCCTCCTCATCGCATACGACCACGTGTGTTGTTAGAAGTAGTATAACTTGTGGGTTTACAGACTCTTTGATGTAGCTAATCCGTTTCGATACTACAGTATCCTGGTCCGTGATTTTCCTCCTTGTCGCAAAAGTATCACTTGTTTAGCCTTGTGATTTCACGGCATTCAAAAATGCCACTTTGACTTTTTGTTTGCTGTCTGAACTGTTGTTTTCTGACCACGTTGTCCGTGCACGCGCTGATTACTCAGCCAAGGTAAAGGCACCCTGCCTGCCTGGGGACCGGAGCACCGGACAGCGACGATGCCGATGGAGTTCGAGGAGTCTGGTATCGGAGAAGAATGCGGGGTGTTCGG
The DNA here is from genome assembly GCF_964638095.1 of Poromitra crassiceps. Taxonomy (NCBI): domain Eukaryota; kingdom Metazoa; phylum Chordata; class Actinopteri; order Beryciformes; family Melamphaidae; genus Poromitra; species Poromitra crassiceps. The sequence goes on from NC_139632.1 coordinate 21,577,018, forward strand.
GTGCGTGGCTGCCGGAGAGTGGCCCACACAGTTGGAAGTGGCACAGGTCTTAACGCTGGGACTTGTGGCGTTGCAACACAGGTAGGACACTGGGGATTATTATCGACCCTACAATTTACACAAAGTGAAGTGACAGTTGATGTTGTTACTTTTATTGTTACATTGTTACATTGGAGAGCGAAAAGATACAGCAGGCATCTGCTTTGACGCCCACATCTGCTTTGACGGGACCGGTCCGCCCCATAAATTAGTTTGGTGTACGAAAGTTAAGTCTAAAATATATAATATTTATCAAATAATAAGATGCAGGAAATTTGCAGCATCTGGCTAGAATGAGAATGTGTTGGAGAATGTCTGTTGAAACAAAACAACAATGCCGAGTTCACCCAGTCAATGAATTCACCACAGCATTTCAAGAATGCATGATTGTGTCTATTATTCGGTAAACAAATGTAGCATTTGGAGCCAAATTGACTTAAAAAAAAAAAAAAAAAATTATAATAATGATTAATTAAATAATATTATACAATATAACAATAAAATACTGTAATAAATTACATATCTGAAGTTTTTAAAGCCTACTAACTGTAGGAATATTGTAATGTATGAAATACAGTTCACACAAAGTACAATAAAGTCACTTTAAACTATTGAGTACTGCAGACAATTTCCCCATAATGATATTTTGAGAATACACACCCGCACCCCTTATAACACCTATACACCCATTATAATCCTTGAATTTGCAGCCGTTCATCCAGCATAGCAGCTTCAAGAGCAACAAGAGTAGTTTGTATAGTAGTGGGCCTTCATTTCTCAATCTTTATTATTATTGATCATATGGGGTTAGTTGAGATTACCTGTCTCTCTGGGAGCCGATTAAGGGAAGCCATTGAACAGACTGAATTGATCTCTATTATCGGGATGTGATCATGCTCTTCTTTACATCGGACCTCCATCCTAGTATCTGCACAGGAAGTCCCTGTATCCAGTCGCTTTACTGGTCTGAATGTGGTATCTGAAAATATAAACAAGACGAGAAGCTTCAGATTATTGTTCTCAGTTAGTTATTGTCTGATAAAGGACTTCATTATGACTCTTCCCTTTTTGGTAGCACTTTGGACTCAGCCTCAACCAGCTCTTGACCATCATTGGTTTTATTTCATCCCAATAAAACAATATAACAACAATACAATTTATTTTGGACCCCAATAAGACTAGCTGTCATCTTGGGGTCAGCTAATGGGGATCCATTTTAATAAACTAATAACATTGGTCACTGAATTAGAATTTACAAAGATGGATTTGTGGATTTGTAACTCTTATCTTGTGACATGCAAATGTGACATTACAGGAAGAGGCAAAACCTTCATCCATAGCTTTCCTCTTCATTCCTCTGTTTGCTGGCAAGGTATCCCGTTTATCTAATCTGGTTTCAGTGGGGCCTGCAACACACAACAGGAAACTGTTTAATTTGATTAAAGTAAAAAATCTGATGCATCAAAGTTCACAAGCTACCGTATTTGAGGATACAGGCAATCTTTTCTTATTTGTTTTGTGGTTACACCAGAGTGATTTGTAAAATCCACCCAGTCTCCAAACCAAAACTTACCCTTTCCTCTTAGGAATAATGACAAAGAAATATTTATTTAGCTAAAAAATAATACTTGTGGCACGGTGGTGCAGTGGTAGCGCTGTCGCCTCACAGCAAGAAGGTCCTGGGTTCGATTCCCGCCCGGACGGCTGGGGGGGTGTCCCCATTCCCATTTCCTCAGTGCCTACAGCCCAGGTGGGGTCGTCAAAAAGGGCCTTTCTGTGTGGAGTTTGCATGTTCTCCCCATGCTCCCCTGGGGTTTCCTCCAGATAGGAACCCCCCGCTAAAAACATGCAAAAAAGAAGAAGAAAAGAATACGTGTAACTGGCTGTCTGAAAAATGCAAATCAGCAAAGCCACAGAAACAAGCTAAAACATGCTCAAACAAATAAATCAATACATTATGTCTATTACTGTATATTTCTGTGTACATAGTTCACGCAAACAGAAAATCACTTAAATTTTGCATATTCAATAGTTGTCCATACTGCATGTGTCATCTAGTTGGAAATCACTGGGTAAATATTGGTGCATTTTGTCACTTTATGCTTACAGTAGTTTTAATTAGTGGGGCATAAGGAATGTAAAGTCAGGGCAAAAAGCTTGAATGCTGTTGACCAATGAATCCTGCTGATTGGTCCAGCTGAGGATGGCGGTGGACTTTTGTAATTCATGATAGAGAGCTATATGTGTGAATTCTTAATTGGCCAATAATAATTATACTAGACATGAATGAATTATGATGTCATGCTCACTCATGATGAATCTGTGTTGTTGATCCAAGCCGCGCTCATTGCCTGTATGCAGCCTTGGTTCTGCATTGTTTGTTATCATCTTGACACTTATAGATGAGACCGAGTCGGCGTTGGAAGTTCTTCCCTCCTCAGCCCCCATCATTGAAGTCACTGTATCCACTTTTGGCAAACTGACATCTGTACTGCTGTCCTCCTCACAGTCGTCCAACATGGTCGATCCACCTGACTCTGCCTGGTGGTCTATATATCCCATAATATGTGGCGATCCGTTCGCTGTGCGGTTCAGAATGGCGTCCACCTCATCGTAGAACCTCATGAGGCGTCGTGGATCGCCGGCATCGGCTTTATCCCTCTGGAGGCAGCGGTAAAGGTACTTGAGGTTTTTGTACTTGGTGTGGCATTGTTTCCAGTCACGCTCAATGCCCTGCTGCATCAACCGGTTGGAGATCTGGACGAAGATGTCTCTCTTTCTGGTCTGGCTCTCAAGCTGCCTGCACACACCCTCTTCGGACCAAACATGAATCAACGCACGCACCTCCTGGTCACTCCAGTTTCGACCTGTGTCTGACACGGTGACCACTTGGAACTGATCAGAGCCGGATGGATCTATGGGTGATAGATGGACATCTGGATTGACAGAGAATATAATATGGAAGGAGAATTTTTTTATTACAGATTCTGCAAGCACAAGTAAACACAACTATGCATGGGTTTTATGATTCGGCATACCTGTTCCCCTAAAATTTGCATCCATGTCTACATCAATTTCATAATCGTCATCATCGTTGTCATCTGAAAATAAAACGTGTTTAGTAGAAAAATGTGGTTCCTTTTAGGCTCTGTGTCCTGAATACAATAATACTGTTGTGTGCAGTGCAGATTGAAGACGTACCATCATCAATTTCAATAACAAGCTCATTTTCAAGAGCTCTTGTCTGCGTTGTCTGGCCTGCCAGTGATGCCAGTCTCCCTGCTGCTATTTCTCCATCATACAGCCTCTTCTGCATCTCCTGGGTCCCGTCATCCAGCCCCTGGTCCAGCAGAATGGCCTCCACCTCATCAAAGAACTTCATGTACTTCCCTGGCCCACCTCCACTGCCCCCTCCGATGGTCTGAGCGCTTTTTGCGGTCTTGTACTCGTACTTGAGGTTTTTGTATTTCGTCCGACACTGTTTCCAGTTCCGCACCACTCCGAAGCTTCTCTGCATTTGGCGGGCCATCTCCTGGAAGATGGACTTGTTGCGGAGCGTGCACTTCAGGCGCTCTCGAACGCGGCGGTCAGCCCAGACACACAACAACGCCCGCACTTCCTCATCTGTCCAGTGGCGGCCCCCCTCTTCAGCCACACACTGAGTGTAAGGGGGAGGTAGAGCCCCATGAATTCGACCCTTGATCCCTGTGCACGCACACACACAAACACACACACACACAAGGTGCGTTCTATCAGATACATTGGGTACTTGGTACAAATTAGACCATACATGGGCAACATACGGCCCGCGGGCCGTATGCGGCCCGCCGGCGCCCCCTGTGTGGCCCGCGATGGAATTGCAAAAAAAAAAAAAAAAAAAAAAAAAAACTTTTTTTTTTTTTTACAGTGCACCTAAACGCAACATGCAAGATACCCGCTGAATAAGTGTCCAAATGTTCATGTCATTCTGGCCAATACTCTGTTATAGCATTTCAGTCTGGAATATGGAATATCTTTCAATAATATTTATGACTAAAAGGCTAAAAGTAATCTCATGTGTAAGAAATGACTGTTGAAGTTGAAATGACATTGAAGTAGAAATTTAAATAATTAACTTCAAGAGTGCATTTTTGTTCTTGTGTGACCCTCAACACAGGCTTTGAGAATCCCGGGCCACTTACTGATACTTATGCTTAAATTAACCCACTCATATTCTGGTTTATTTCAAGAAAAACATTTCGGCTAGTGGAAATTCTAATTGGCTGGTAACTTTAAAATCTAGCAGCCATATTGGCAGGTGGTGAAAAAAGTTAATTTCAAGCCCTGCAGGGAGAGCAGGTGGTGACATAGGAGTGAAAAAAGGATCAAATATTGGTGGTTAAGACTGACATCACAATTGTTAATTTAAAATGAGTTATTCCTCTAAACCTGGCTTCAAATGCCCCAAATTTTTTGCGCTGGCGCCGTTCAGCCTTCAGCAAAATCTGGTAGCGAGGACATTTTTTTGTGGCCCTCTCTATCATCAAAGTTGCCCATCCATGGGTTACGGCATGACCATATTTGTTTGGCCCCCGGCAACAATCTGGGTTTCTCATGTGGCCCCCCATGAAAAATAGTTGCCCACCCCTGAATTAGACTGATTCAGTATCAAACTGTTTTAAGTTGAATGTGATTTAACATGTGATGACAATTTTTAGAGCAAGCAGAAGTCATAAGGATTTTCCACAGTAAGTCAGGTTGTTCAGTTTGAAACTAAAGAAAGTCAACTTTAAATACATGCTTGTATTTAAATGTGCCGAGATGTCTTGAGCATTGTTATATTGTGATCCTCGGCACCACCGTTGGGGTTAGGGTTAACCAACAATTTACCTTCCTGCACTGGAACTGTGACAGAGGAAGGGTAGACTCCTCTGTCATTGCCCACTTCTTCCTCCTCTTCCTCCCAGACCTCTAGCGGCCTTCCAGTAGAGTCGAGGTGAGAGTCCCCTCTCTGGCTGTAGTTTGACGGGCCTGCCGCCTCAGTCTTCCTGCTCTGGAGCCCCAGGCTCCTGCTCTTGGCCTGGCACTCCCTCCAGCCGCGCGGCACACTGAGCCTCCTCAGGCGCTCTGAGATCAGCTCAAACGTGACTCTGCTCTCGCCCATGCTCTGAGCTCCCACCTCGTCCCACACCGACATGAGAGCCAGAGCCTCTGCCTCCCCCCACGGCCTCTCCACTGCGCCACTCACTTCGACCACCCCCTGATCACCACCTCTTTGTCTCTCTGCTCTTCCCTCCATGTTTGAACTGACCTGGAAACGCTTTCGTTCCCCCCCCCCCCCACCCGTCTGTCTCTGCTGCCCGGTTCCCTAGGCAACCAGGCGGTTAAGCCTGAAAGCAACGCCTCCATGGAGCAAAGCAGCCTCACTACTGGCTTAAGCTGTGTGGTGTGGGGGCGGGACCAGCTGTAATCTGAGAAGCAGCTTAGTAAATAGGCTGAAACTGCAGCAAGACGACTCTCCATATATGGCAGCTCCCCTGCCGTTACACAGACCCCCCCCCCCTCACCCTTCCATTCCTGTTTGAATCCTGCACTCATATCAAACTGGTTTGGTTTGCACTAAGCCTGGAATCTAGCAGTTTGCATTTAACGGGTTGATTCATGTTTAAATTGTAGAAATGCACAGTAACATCTCCTCATACAGGCTCACTGATCCCTGACGTATTATTCAACCAGTTTATATGTGACTTGTTTGTGTCTACATAGAGGCCAGGAAAGTGCTGGGATTGTCACAAGCAATGGCGGCAGCCCAGCCACATACGCAACCCACAAGGTAAGATTGAGTCATGACACTGGTGTGTGTCGTAAGAATAAAACAATACACACTGTCACTGTGGATCCTTTTTTTTCTCTCCGGGAAAACAAGCCATTGCCTCACATGTGATCCTTGTCACATTGCATAAAGCACAAGCACACACACACACAGACACACAGACACACACACACACACACACACACACACACTCTGTTTCAGACAAATACATTGAGTGTTTAAGCTCTTGCAGCTTTGTTGAAGCTTCGGTACCAGAATATGTATGCTTCCTTCATCACATTCAAATTGTGCCCTGGTGTTCCGCTGTCCAACATGACGGCTCCAGTTTCATATTATTTGATTGTATTGTATTTGTGCACTGGACGTGTGACTGAAAAAACACTTCTCAATCGTTCTTAGGGGATGGGGCTAGTGAGCACCGCTTTCCCTCCTGAGGCGCTGCTGAAGCTGCGCTACGGTAACCTGGGTATCGGCCACACACGCTATTCCACGACCGGCTTCTCAGAGCTGCAGAACTGCCAGCCCTTTGTGGTGGACACGCTCCATGGCGAGATTGCTGTAGCACACAACGGAGAGCTGGTAAACGCTTCAGCCCTGCGCAAAAAGGTTTGCACTGTCTTCCACATGTCCGCTTTGAACCAGGTGCATGAAAATGACTTCTCCTGGATACAGCTGTCTTTCCTCCCATGTGATGGATGGCATCCATCACACAGTGCAATGCATACAGTGTTTCCCATTAATTAGTACCAGTAATTAAGAGTCTAATTTGTCCCCCCCCCCCCCATAGTCTAATTTGTTAGTTTTGCTCTCCAAGTCCACCAGACTGACGCATTTAACTTTAAAATGTACAACATTTTCTTCCATGGGATGGGGAGCATGCCCCATAGAGCAGGCATATTCAACTTGCTTTGCCTGGGGGCCACTTTTGCAAAAAGACAGGAAGCTAGGGTGCCAGTTAATAAACAAACATTAATAATATAATTTTTTTTGTAGCGGATTGTAGGTTCTTGGGGTGCCACTGCCAGCCAGTGTATAGTCTGACAATTTTAACATGTACGATTTTTACACTCTGCCATGAACCCACATAGCATCAATCTGATCTGAACCACCAAGCAGAATGCAAACAAATAATCAATGCAAACACAGGGAAGTTCATATAAATTCAGTGTATTGGAGGTACAATGAAAACCACTCACAAAGAATACGGTAAATGTCCGTTTAGAGGCAAGTCCAAATCAACCAAATTAGATGTTATTAACCAAAAATAGAGTTCAGAGTCAAAAACAAATAATAACAATAAACATCAAAAGTTAGAAATTCAGTTTGTTCACTTTAATTGAGTTCTCAAATCTGTTCAGAGTATACGCTCTTCCCAAACAAATCAATAAAGGGTCTCTCCAAAAAGAAAATTAACCAAACATCTCCGACAGTGCACTTTTTGCGCACAGGATATACATAACTACTTGTCCATAGCAACAACAATATGGAGAAAGTCAAAGTGTTGGTGGTGGAGAAATAGGACATTGTAATACTTGAATTTACGTTACTGTAACAGTGATGTTAAATGCAGCATGGTGGTAAGCCTTTGCTTATTCCACAACAGTGTATTGTCTGCTAGAAGTGCTAACCAGCTGGTTAGTGAGCTAGCAGCTGGTTAGTGAGCTAGCAGCAGGTGATGTTAGTGGTAACCAGCTGTTTAGTGAGCTAGCAGCTGGTTAGTGAGCTAGCAGCAGGTGATGTTAGTGGTAACCAGCTGTTTAGTGAGCTAGCAGCAGGTGACGTTATCATCCGTTTTTATTTCACCTCGCAAAAGAAAATGCTCCAGGCAGTGCTTCTTCCACGCAAACAAACAAAAAAAACATAGAAAAATGCAGAAAACCCCAAGAGTACCTGTAATAAACCTATATTAAATTATTTTTCATATTTTCTAATCCACTTTTGCACATACAGTATGTTCAAAGCAAAACCACCATCTAGTCACTTGTTACTGATAGGCTCATCGATGATAACTTTCTTGTCTGCATGCAATACAAAGCATATGCATGGAAATTCAGCATGAAAGGATCCCTCTGTGTGCGTAGTGTATCATTATAAGTATCTCCTGCAGGTAATGCGGCATGGTGTTGGCCTGTCCACCAGCTCAGACAGCGAGATCATCACCCAGCTGCTGGCACTGACTCCACCTCTGGAGGAGTTGGATGCTCCAGATTGGGTTGCCAGGTCAGTGCTACGGCATAGATAATAACCATCTCCTACACCCCCAGTGAAGTACTGCCTTTTATTTACATTACATTTTCATGGCAGGATTAAAAATCTGATGACCGAGACGCCCACATCGTACTCTCTGTTGGTGATGCACAAAGACGTCGTCTATGCCATCCGTGACCCTTATGGAAATCGGCCCCTCTGCATCGGACGCCTCGTCCCCATTTCTAAACTGCACAGTTCAGGTACTCAGACTTTGCATCTTTTTCCATACGAGTGTTACATCACAAACACCCAACTTTAAACAGGCTAAATGTCAATGTTATATATGATTACTATTAGGGCTGCAAATAATGATTATTTTCAGTTGCTTTTTCAATTAATCATTTAATCAATATGTAAAAACAAATCATGACAAATGCCCATCACAAGTTACTAGAGCCCAAAGTGAAGTAAAATGTATTCACCAGTAGACAAAAAAACCAACATGTTCATTATATAATGATATGAAATGGGGGGGAAAGCAAGCAAATCTTAGGATTTGTAAAACTATGCAGCAAATGTTTTTTTGTTTTTTTTACTTGATAAAGGACTAAAGTGATTCATCGATTATCAAGACTATAATCAGTTAATATTGTTGAATGACTAATCGATTTAATTGTTTCAGCACTAATCAATACCAGCATCTTGTGCTCTATACTGTGTACACCATGTGTTGTTCTTAAAATACCCCAACTCCTATCACGCTGCTTCAGAGTAAGTGTTCCAGGAAACAAAGGAGGGACTGGAGCACACTGATATATAGATTTGCAGCTTTTAAGTGTGCAATAAACTAACATTTCAACACGACTGTTTTCATCAGAGTCAGGGTAATCAATACTCATGTCTCAGCATTTGTAGGTCACAGGTCAACCTTGGTAAACAGGATTTCATCAGAGGTCAGAGGCGTAAACGTGGATAATTAACTGCATTCTCCGTCCTCCCGTCAGGTGCTGGAGACGGGGACACCGAGGGGTGGGTTGTGTCATCAGAGTCCTGCAGCTTTCAGTCCATTGGTGCCAAGTAAGTTTTCCCCATCTGTATAACATCTTCACTGTTACCATGGCAGCCTGTTGTTGCTGTGGGTCACCACTATTTTCTTGGCCTTCCTCGTTCTCAGGTATTACAGGGAGGTCCTGCCGGGAGAGATAGTCCAGATCTCCAAACATGGAGTGAAGTCTCTGAGCATTGTCCCTCGTCCTGAGGGAGACGTCCCTGCCTTCTGCATTTTTGAATATGTCTACTTTGCCAGACCAGACTCCATATTTGAAGGCATGAATATTTATTACTACTGTAGTATGTGTTGTTGTATAGCCCTGTTCCTTCATAATAACCAATCTTCTTACGTAATTATTGAAATATACCTTTCTTTAATTGAATGCACACTTTATCCCACACTGTATAACAGGACAAATGGTTTATACGGTCAGGCAGCGCTGCGGTCGGCAGTTAGCCATTGAGGCCCCAACCGATGCAGATGTGGTCAGCACTGTTCCAGAGTCTGCTACACCTGCTGCCCTGGGATATGCTCAGCAGGTCGGTCTGCAAGCTGCTCACATGATACTCTGCAAAGAAACACTGCAACACAGCAGACTCCTGATAGTCCTCTGTCCTCTCCCTGTCTCCATCTGCAGTCGGGGCTGCCGTACATAGAGGTTCTGTGTAAGAATCGCTACGTCGGGAGAACGTTTATTCAGCCGAATACCCGTCTGAGGCAGTTGGGTGTTGCCAAAAAATTTGGGGCGCTGACAGACAACTTTGCTGGGAAACGAGTGGTACTGATTGATGACTCCATTGTCAGGGGCAACACCATCTCCCCCATAATAAAGTTGCTGAAGGAAGCTGGAGCAACCGAGGTTAGGTTTCTAGAGCTTGACAAACCTGTCAGTGACACTACATTCTCTATACTGACACAACACTGTTTTTCAATATTGACCTGTAGTTCCTCCTGGACAGGTACACATCAGAGTCGCCTCTCCACCCATCAGGTTCCCTTGCTACATGGGTATCAACATTCCAACTAAGGAGGAGCTCATTGCCAACAGGCCTGAGTTTCAAGACATCGCTGGATACATCGGTGAGTGCCACAGAAGTACATTTCACTGACTATGCATACACCAATGCAGTTTCAGCAATGTCCTATAGGGTGAAGCATTATCTCGCTTCAATGACCATTTTAAAAAGGGGTGTATTGTACTAATTGTAGCCTCATTCTAGTTGTGGTTTGTTCAATGCATATATCCATTAACTTTTTTGTGTAGGCGCTGACAGTGTCCAGTATCTGACTGTAGAGGGCCTGGTGTCAGCTGTCCAAGAGGGAATCACCTCCCTCCAGGAGAAGGATGAGATGATCAGTACCAGTAACAAGCGCAGCAAGAGAGTTGGCCACTGCACTGCCTGCCTTACTGGAAAATACCCAGTGGAGCTGGAGTGGTAGCTACTGTAGCAACACTATGGCCAGCCATATGAGACCAGAGCTGCAGCAGTGGTGTGGATTATGGCAAACTCCCATGTTCTTCTGAGTTCCACAACTGAAACTATTATCGGTTAACGAAAAGTTGCCTTAAAACCAAGAAACGTGTGGCTAGTCTCAGTACTGCAATCTGTGACAGAGAAACATAAACACAACAGCATAGTGCCTCCTCTAGAAAGGGCGGTGTTCCAGTAATGCTTGTGTGACAATGATCCTGCAGAGATCCTTTAATGGTCCCATGCAAAGCAATATCTTTTCATTTTTGTTTTCCAGTTATGCCTGTCTGTCAAGCCTTAACCTCCAACATGACATTTGTTACAACGCACAAGGTTTGCTACCAAAAATAAATGTACAGGGTTTTCCCGTTATTTCATGCCTTCAGGAGGTAATGCTTGGTTTACTTTGTTCCTTATCCAATGTACCTTTATACATATTTTTCCTGAAACTGACAGCTGTGTGCTCGCTTTGTCACCATTTTATGTCTGAAAGGGTTTGACTGCTGTATCTTGTTTTTTCCATAGAAATTCTGGACATTTGATTATTAAAGCAATTGATGTCTTGGTAGTTGGGAGTCCTTTCCTGAAATATGTGAAAGTAGAAATAAAAGATGAAAACAAAATAAACTGACTTAAAGAAAGTTTTCCTCTACAAATATTTTATTCTTGTCTGAAATTGAATACATTTGAGAACATTTAACATTGGAAAAACACAAAATGAGAGGAAGCAAGGAATACAATCTGACAAAATTATTAAGTTTCCTAAATCAAAGGGGTGGTCAAGCATCACAGCCAAACATTGTGGTTAACATTATCCAGTCAAAAAAAGTTAGTTAACTTGAACCAAAAGAGATTGATCGACATAATGAACACTGCTGTAAACTGTTACATCAGGAAAAATATCTACATGTAATTGTTTTCAAGAACTCATGCACATTGGCAGGAGATATTGGCAGACTTTCCTGCATCAAAATAGATGGATCTACTGTACAAAGACCACTGCTGCAAATGACTGTCACACAAACATGTTGCTTCAGGAAATGTCAGTTAATTGCTTTCAAGAACAGAAATTAGCTTTCCCAAATCAAGGGGTGGTGAAGCACCACAGGAAAACATCCATAAAAATAAGTTTGATGGGTCTACAATGACCAAGGCTACAAACTACTGTTACACCAGGAAAAGTATCAGTTGTTTTCATGAACAGATGCACATTGGCAGGAGAAGGAGAGATGATACGGGCAGACTTTCCTGCCAGGGCTGTAGTCTCTGATCAGCTGTCTTCTACACATGTTGGGGAAAGTAGAGGGTGATTAAAAGAGCACTCAGCAGCTGTGAGGTTAGAAAGAAATGCACACAATAGATTATAATTACCTGGGAGAACAGCCACTTTCTGCTCTGCCAAGTGAACCTGCTGTTAAATGGAGAAAATAAATCTTAGGAAATGATGGCCATAGGAAGGTTCACTGGTGCCAACTACTTTATGACTGCATTCTCCATACAAACCTTGCTGTCCACACAGTGCGTGTAGTCTTCTCTCTAAAAAATATACAGGGGGGGGGGGGGACACGTTAGAAAATAATTAAAGAATATAATCAATAATAGAGTTCAACAATCATTTTGTACTGCATAATAAAGTATTTTTGTAAGGGACCTTTATTAGGGCCGGAGAATTCTGCCGACAATACGGGCTGGCCCAGAGTCATCCATCCTCCCCGATGCGTTGAAGGCTCCTGGATGGTGAATGTCTGATTCATGGGACAATTTCTGCCCTTGTAGGAGAGGTCATCATGGGATGCTGCTCCTCTTGCGGGAGAGAGGAGCATCTTCAGCATTTCTTTGCGTTTGGAGCCTGGGGAGTACACACAGTACCCGTCCCTGGAGCGTTTGGACTGGGGATGGCTGGAGCGGTCCAATTCCCTGTGGCGCTTCCTTAGAATAGAGCGGTGGGGAGACAAGGCAAGAGCTGCCAAAGCTGAAGGGGAGTGGCCCCTGTCAGCCTCAGATCGCCTGCACATGCGACAGGGCCGGGCATTGGGAACAGGTGATTTGCCCTGGCAGACAAACCTGTGGTACATTTTCTGAAACTCATCCTCAAGCTCCACGGGGGAGTATGAGCGGCTGCTCCCCAGGAACGAGTCAAAGGAATGGCATCGCTTGAGCCTTTGCTGGCCTGCTGCTGCCGATGACTGAGGCGAGTAGAGCTTCGGTTGGAGGGAATGATGGGATTCTTGAGGATGAAGCCTCCTTTGTAGAGGGGATGATGGAGATGCAGACATCGAACTGGGTTTCTTCAGTTCTCTGGAAGAGCTGCCCAGAGACTCTGACCTGGGGCTTCTGGAAAAGGCATGTGGTGATCCACCGTGGCCTTCCCTGGCCATCAGCCTCATTTTTAGGTGGCCTTGCTTGACTGGGGAACAGTGAATATTGGACCTTTCTACAACTGCAGATGTTTCCATTACATCCATAGGGTACCAAGCCCTCGGAACTGTGTGTGTGGGGAGAGAAAGCCTATTTGACCTTGGAGATGGAGCCATAGATGCATCACTTGTGGCGTAGTAAGGTCTTATAGGACTGATTGTGACTGTAGTGGGCTGTTCTCTCTGCTCTGAGGAGGAGGCATCGTCAGATACTTGAGGTACAGTGAAGGTCTGCTTCAGTGAGATCTCCTTCAGTTCTGAATTCTCTTCAGATGATATCCCAGAAGAACAGGAGAAGTCCATCTCCAGAATTGGCCTAGGCTGGTCTCTCTTCAGTGAGCGTCCCTCCCTCCCAGGAGATGGCCTCTCTGTTTGCCACTCCTGCACGGTGCGCAGGGGAGATCGAAGAACAGTGTCAGTCTTTTTATTTCTTTCTATTCTTGGGATGCTCCTATTCAACGAGCTGTTGGAGAGCCATCGCAGTCTGTGGTACCTCCTCAGCACCGAGTCACCAGCCTCAGAGACATGCTGGCGACGCAACGCCCCCCCTATTTGACTGACCATGCTGGGGTACAGGTCTATTAAAAGGCTGCCTTGACTACTCAGAGTCTTTTCCAGCTCCTCATCCTGGTCCTCTGGCTGGAGTACCGAAAGGTTGATCTGACTCTCATCCAACGAGCTCACAGTCAGCTGGGTGTGGTCACTTCCAGGCATACCTGTGGAATAAAAGAAAAATGGTTACTTAACTTATAAGTTATTTTTTCAAATCCCTATTTCAGTGGGTGCAGATGTGCACTGTGTCATGAAGTGAAAGTGAATGACTGCTTTTTTTCTCGACTAAAAAGGGAGAAACATGCTTCAACGTGAGCCTCAAGCTGGGACTTGTCGACGGCAGCTAGACGCACATACTCGAACAATCAGCTTGACGGGGGGTCCCAGGGGAGTCCCCAGCAAGTCAGCCCAAGGAGAGAATGTAGTGCATATACTTGGTCATAGATTTCACTCCTGTTATCTCCCCCATCTACCTTATAGTAAACTTGGCGCTGTTCACGTCAGCAGCGTCCACCCGACAGTCCCGTCACATTTTTGGGGAGCTGCACGTCGGCGTAGGCTTGCCGGCCACAGTGTAGTAGCCTGGGTGAACCCAGCCTTCAATAGAGAGCCAAAGTGGAACGTCACTTCCTGCTTCAGCACTGTACCAGAGATTTTCATCTGCAATTTATTTTCCCATAGACATTTCGTAAAATGCTTATAAAAAATAGTTTTACTTGTTCAAACCAAACGGTACAGATATATTTAGAAACAGGAGAGATTGCATAACATGTCACTCGGACCAAAACGTTAAAAAAATGCAGGTTTAAAGAAAATATTTTAACGATGATGTTTTGTTTTGGACCGAGTGTAATGTTCTATGGTCTCTCCCGATTTTAAATATAGCTGAACCGTTTGGTTTGACCAAGTAAAACTATTTTTTATAAGCATTTTACGAAAATGTCTATCGGAAAATAAATTGCGGAAGAAAATCTCTGGTACAGTGCTGAAGCAGGAAGTGACGTTCACTTTGCCTCTCTATGCGACGTCACAGACTATGCCTCTAACGTAATACTACATGGAGGTCACGTGGAGGCTGGGTTTACCCAAGAATATCAGACAGTTTGGACCTGGTCAGTAGGCGTTTACAAACATTACGTTTGAAAAGTTTGCTTCTTGCTTGCTCTCACCTTCATGCTCCACAGTAGAATTATAACTGGAAACACCACTCTCATCAGCGCCACCATCAGGTTGCGAGCAGTCCAACTGTTGAAAATAAAGTAAGCCAAGGTGAAAAGATAAACTACGTATTGGAGACAGTACTGTTTGGTAAAGACAGTCAATTTACCTCTGTGACTCCCTCAGAGCTCAAAGAGAAAATGAGAAGTGAAGAGATAGAAAAAGGGGAGAAGAGGGAGAGAAAGCAACCCCCCCCCCCCCCCCCCCCCCCATGACAATCACTCTGTAGCAGGAGCGTGACCATTCGGGACTGCTTTTGATAACTTTGGACTGTTTATTTCCCCGGCTGCTGCATCTCAGAGTATTCACTCACTACTCAGACTGACTGTATATTGAAAGGCAAAAAGTATGAAAAAAAAATCTGTAATCAATCTCTAATTTGATTAATCAATTATATAAACCAGATATTGTGTACCATGAAATTAAACCTGAACAAAAACAGCTATGGTGGTATTTAACTGTTTATCTGATATGGCATAAATACAGTATACATCAAATTGAATTAGAAATGTGCACTTTCATCTCAGTCACGTCATTTCACAATCCCATTATGAAACATAAAGGAGAGAGAAAAACAACATGTTGTTGTCCTAGTAATGTGGTGATGTAGCATCATGTAGAACACAATCTGGGCCAAATGTATGAAACTGTATAGGTGTAGAAATCTGTGTACGCCCAAAAAAGGTCAAAATAAAATGTCACTCAAATTCACACTTACATTCAATTAGCCACATCACACACTAGTCGGACTCAGAAGGCTGCGTACAGCAGGCATGTCCAAAGTCCGGCCTGCGGATGGATTTTAAGCTGCCCATGGCTTGTCTCTCAAAATATAGTATATGTGGTGGCCCTCCACACAGTATTCAAGCAAGTTCACTTTGCATTTTGGCACGATGACAGCACTATCATACAGTTTATACATATAGACAAGCACCAAGTAGGAACAACGCAGGCGGAACTAATGTTTTCAATTTTCATATGGCAAACTAAATCTTTAGAGTACAATTGTATTGTATGTGACTATTATTTTTAACCCATATGATGCGAGAACTAGCTGGCCGGCCCCCATGTATCTTCATATTATCTAATCTGGCTCCCAATCAAAGTTTGGACACCGCTGGCCACAGTAAGCATGGTGTGAGAGATGTGTCCCGGTACGAACATTCTCAAGGCCCGTGGATTTGTTAGAAATTCAGAAACCTGTGTGGAAAGTGGTGCAGCACACATTTTGTGTGTACACATGCATTTGGCTGCTGGTGTTTCCTTACCTTTGATTCCAGCTGCAACCCATTATTGTGTGGCTTATCCAGGTAGTGTCGCAATTCTTCATCATGCAAAGACAGGTCAGATCAAGAGAGACAAGAAATAGAATGAGGCCAGGCGACAGTGACAACCAGTGTTTCCCCTACCATTCTACAGGCCAGATTTTTTTTTCTTTTTTTCCCCTGCTCTCCCCAAGATTTAAATAAACCTTTATGGCATATTATTACAATACAACAATACTGGTGTTGACAATGGACAGTAATAGGGGCATTGTGCCAACGTGCAGCACTGTTCCAAAACGTGTCGTTGCCTGGGAAACGCACATCCCATAATACAACTGTTCGCATCGCGTCCCATAATAGTATCATACTTGGGATGCCATTGCCAACATAGATGTGAACAGGTTAGCTAAAAGTTTAGCGTCGCCAGCGAGGGCCCCCACCGTTGCGGATGCGGTACGTTTCGAAATCCCTCCAGGCCTGAAGATTTTTCTAGGGGAAACACATGACAACTTAGCGTCACCGTCGCCAAACCTGACCACTTTTTTTACAATATTCTATCAAAATTCTGTTTCAACGTCTGCTACAAATGATCAAGTGCTGTTTCCACTCAGTTTAATGGCTGAAACCACAAGTCAAACTTCTTATCTTTCTAGAGACATCTTGTTTTAATCATTCACTATAGCCGTTTCCTTACCAGAGTCTGGGAAGTGACGTTATTGCTGGTGAAAAAGCTGTTAGTTCCGTTACTACTTTACTGCGGTAATGGAACCAAGTAAACAACTAGTTGTTAACCAACTAGGTTAACAACTAACGGAACTAACGCCATAGCTGACCACCTTTACCCAAACCCGCCCCCCTTTGTTTGCGGACCGAGTGACGTACTTCCTCCTTCTTTGCGGGCTATTCAAGAGGTTAATTGTCCGTAAAGTTTCATATTAAAATGTGCATGAAAAAAGGTCCAAATACCTTATGAAATTGCCTTTGATAAGAGAAAGTAGCAGTGAGCCGCTTGGGCGACGGTACCACAGAAGAAGAATATACCATGAAGAAGAAAGGCCCTGTAAAACTAGCGCAGGCTAAACGTTCAGATAGGACTGGTCAGCTTTGGGGATTTCAGCACGCAGCTATTTCACCAAAGTGTGGGGGCATTATTGAGTAAACAGTGTTGGTTTTGGACCTAGACGCGAGAGCGGCGCGGCGGTTTGATTGTCGTGGGTCCCCGGGCGCTAATGCTCAGTATGAGCGAAAAGCGCCCGGCTAGGGTAGGTCCATCGGGGTGCTATTTGGTCAACGTGTGAAATAGTCGAACGTACCTCTCATGGTTGCAGTTCCGAGGTCCACTTCGATCCCATCATCCTGGTACTGCAGTTGTGTATACTGTTAAAAGCAATTGCAGAAGTTAGCAAACCCGCTCGCTAGCAAATCACTTCACCGAACACCCCTTAGCTGTAACAGAGCTAGCGTAACGTTAGCTGAGCCTGCTTTCAATTCTCCGAACAAGTTACCGAGCACACGTAACGTTACACACCTGCTCGATGATCCGCTCCAGTGACCTTTTGAAAATTAGGCTATTTTTATTCATATCGTCCACGTCCATTGCAAATCAAAATTCCGTGTCTACAGTAGATAACGAATAAGTTAGCATTCTACTATTTACTTGTCTTCTGTTTGGTTCCCTTTCTTCTGCTTCTGCATGGCGGTCTTGTCCGCTTCAAAATAACGACAGATGATTGGATCGCCGTCTGCGGTGCCTTCAAGTTCCAGGAAATGTCGTACGATTTGAGCACGTGAATGTGTACATTGAATGGGAATATCGTCGGAGTGTGTTGATATATACCTGGCCAATGACATTATTGGGCAGAGAGCATGTAACCAATGTCAACAAATTATAGTAAAAGTGGTGTATAAAATAACTTTTGGCGGATAATTAATGTAATTAAAACATTGCATACATGACCGATAACGTTACACCTCTCCCCTCTTTTTACTGCCGACAGCTACCAAAAACTGCTTTGTGTACAGGGGTGTACGTGTACCCAGCACTTGAATGTACCACAACTCGGAGTTTCAAAGCTGGGGACTACACTTGAGGGCAACACCAGTGTGATGTGGTTACGTCATCTTCACGCGACAAAATAGTGACCTATTAGATTACAGTAGGTGGCAGTATGCACCTTAATAGCAAATAACTTTTAATGGATCCTTCCATGCTCTTTGTTAATAGTGGTTTGCAATCGACCAATAAACACAAAGAAGAAGAAGAAGAAACTGGCTGCAGATTGTCACCAGAGAATGCATGGTTATTTACTGTCAATGGTTCGTCTTTACAGCTCGAGATGGATCCGAAGAGCCTACAGGACATGGTTGCCACAGCTGCCTCACTGCACCTCAACAGAGTAGCCGTCACTTATGACAGTGGCACAGTGTCAGAGAGCCCGGTGTCCCTGTTATACAGGGATGTTGTGGCACTTGGGACTGAACTGTCTCATATTCTGCGGAGGCACTGTTGTCGGAATAATGGTATGATTGCGCTGTATTGTCATGCCGATTTGTACCTGCCTATCTGGATCCTGGGGTGAGTTGACTGTCATATCTTGTAACGTTACGTTACTGAATGCGAAAATAATATCTGACAATTTTATATTAAACTATGTACCCGGCGTTGCCTGGGTTGTATAAAATAGACGCAAAGCAATACAACTGCGCCTTTTGCTTGACCAGAAATGATTGTGGTGTCCAGGACTATACAACCTGCCCGTGATCATCACTCTGGATCATCACACACCGCCATGAAAATGTTCAGCCCAATCCGACCTGAGGTGTGGGCGTGAGGTGGTTTCCAGGACTTCCCGGGTGGTTCTAGGACTTGATAACCTGGCCATGACCTTCCCCGGATCATAACCCACCACCATCCACATTTTCAGCCCCATCCAACCTGGGATGTGGGCGTGAGGTGGTTTCCAGGACTTTCCAGGCAGTTCCAGGTTTTGATGACCTGCCCATGACCTTCCCTGGATCATAACCCATTGCCATGCAAGTTTTCAGCCCAGTCCGCCCTGGGGTGTGGACGTGATGTGGTTTCAAGGACTTTCGAGGCGATTCCAGGACTTGATGCCCTGCCCATGATCTTCCCCAGTTCATAACCCACCGCCATGCAACTTTTCAGCTCAATCTGAGTGCGACCTGGGTTGTGGACGTGCATAAGATACGCAGACACGCACACAGACAACGTCAACTTTATTATATAGATGTATTGTGCCCAACATATGGTAATGTTTATTGCATCGTGTAGGTACGGTAGATTTGTTGAATTGCATCTGATCACTTTGTTGAATACTCAATTCTTATTGGCCAAAACATCACATACCAGAACACCTCTACATTTTGTTGACTGTTAACTATTCAATCAGTCAATCAATACTGCAATATTTATAATTTTGACCGAAGAACTCCAAAGTTGTGATTAGTGGTGGTACAGGGACCCTGTTGTGACTTGAGTTCTTCAGCCCAACAACTAGATGATTATTCATTTCTTATTATGACGATGATGATGATTATTATTACAGGATCCTCCAGGTGCCTGCTGCTTATGTCCCACTGGACCCAGGGGCTCCAGGGCTTCTCTCTGTCCGCATTATGAGCCAGTGTGGCCTCCAGTACTGTGCTCTGCACAGTCACCTGCTGGAGGTTAGACTTCAACAACACTCTTCTGCAGTTTCATTTGCATAATCAAAAGGGCTATCACGTGACTAATTTGAAACAGCAGTTAAGAATAGTTATTGCCTGCTGTCTTAGCTTCCTCCAAGACCCCTGTAATTAAACTACGAACTAAACTATAGTTCCACTGATTTCAATATTTAATGCATTGAGTTCAGTTTGTTTGTTCACTCCTGTCCCCTGAAGCCAAAAACATTTTGTGAAGTGAACATTCTGGAAACCGAACATCTGGGTATCAGAGCAAAAACGAGTGTGCCTACAAATCCAATTGTGCATTTATTGTCCATCAGCCTAATCAGAGGGAGTTATGTCTAAATAATTGACTGAGCATGGTTTGCAATATGTCGTCATGAGCCTATTACGTTTTATGTGAATCCCATACAAAGTATACTATGCCTTCGCTGACAGAAATATGAACAACATTTTTACAGTACAGTATTATCATTTGTTGGTGATTTTTTTGAACCCACCCCCCTTCTCTATGTTTGAAGAATATTAATGTTGATTTTTATTCCTCTTTCCTCACCAAGCAATTCCAGACCGCTCTCTCCAAACACATCACTGTGGAAGTTTGTCTAGTGTTGTCCAAGTACAACCTCACCCTGATACGAGTAAAGCCGTTGCCAGCCACTGCACACAGCCAGGGAGCAGTGAGAGAGGATGCTGCTGATCTCTGTGCTTCAGTGGTCAAGGACACTGGACAAGGAGATTTGGCGTATGTGCTGCACACATCCGGAACAACGGGGCTTCCAAAGATTGTGAGGGTCCCACACAGATGCATAGTGCCCAATATACTGCATCTCAGGTTAGTTTCAACTTAAGCATAGGTCAGTCAGTCCTATTTTGACATGTGTAGCTGTTGTGCCGGAAACTGTTATCAATGAACACCCCACCTCCCTCTCTGCTCAGATCTTTGTTTCAGATGAGTGTAGAGGATGTGGTTTTCCTGGCCTCTCCCTTGACCTTTGACCCATCCGTGGTGGAGATTTTTCTGGCCTTATCGTCCGGCGCTCAACTTCTCATCGTCCCTGCCATAATCAAGAAAGTGCCCAATCGACTGGCTGAGCTGCTGTTCAGGAATCACAGGACAACAGTCCTACAGGCAAATATTCATTGGATAAGTGTGATTCATCGGGCATCATATCTGGAGCAGCCTAGATCACTTTTCTGTTTGTGTGATGTATTTCCGTGCTTCTACAGGTGACTCCGACTCTGCTGGGGCGTTTCGGCCGGCGCATCCTAAAACAGGAGGTGTTGTCCTCTGGCTCTTCGTTGCGTGTGCTGGCTCTGGGAGGAGAGGCCTGTCCCTCACCAGCTCTGCTGAGGAGCTGGAGGCACGAGGGCAACAAAACTCACATTTACAATATCTACGGCATTACAGAGGTTTCCTGCTGGGCCTGCTGTTACAAAGTCCCAGAGAGTCTGCTGCAGTGCAGCAATCTGTGAGTGTCTGCTAGTTAAAACCAAATGTTTGGTGCTCTCTGTATGGCCTCTGCATCTTGATTATGAATCAGCTGCAGTCAAAACGTTTGGTTAATTTCATGTTTTCTACACACCTTGCAGGACGGCGTCCCCTGTGCCTCTCGGTGCGCCTCTGATGGACACAACTGTGGAAGTGAGAGATGAACTTGGCTGCATTGTTACAGAGGGTGAAGGGCAGGTGTTCATAGGTAAAGATTTAAATGACATACACATACACACAAATCACACCAAGTTGAACAAAATCCATGTTAATCTTTCTGATCTGTTGCATAGGTGGGAAGGACAGAGTGTGCCTCCTGGATGATGAAGTGACTGCTATCCCTGGGACGATGCGCGGCACTGGAGACTGGGTGAAGGCTGAAGACTCAGAGCTGTTCTACCTCGGACGGAGAGACCGGCTGATCAAACGCCACGGGCAGCGAGTGAACTTGGATGCCTTGCAGCAGGTGAGATGTTTTTATTATTTCCATTATTATTATTTATGTATTATTATTTACATTTTTTACTTTATACACTTTGCAAACAATAATTACTACTGTAGGTTTTTGTAGACAAGGGGGACAAGATCCTTGATCTCAATGGGACTAACCTGGTTAAAAATGGGTTAAATAAAAAATTAAATATGTATTATGCTCATTGTCATGTAGTATGTGTTGGCCTGATTCTCAAAATTTCTAGAGAAGAAATTTAATAAATTCAACTTCATCAAGAAGATGAGAGCAAATTGTCATTAGCCTCACCCAGGACAGAACCGAGACACTAGTCTACACCACATAATACACATCAAAACACACACACTGAAAGCAATAAAAAGGATATTAGTGGTCCACCATACCCTACTGCAGTGGTTCTCAATCTGGCGGTCAGGACCCCCCGGGGGGTCGCAAGATTATTTTGGGGGGCCGTGGGACGATTGTCAAAAATGGAAAATGTTTTTTCTACCATGATGATTAAATCTCCCATACCAATGATTGAATGTATTGGATATAAAGCTATATAAACTATATACTGTATACAAAAGATTTCAGTGAGTGAGTGAAATCAGTGTATGAATGCATGTGCACTGGGAAGTCGTCGGTTTGGTTGGGCAGCGGGGGGAAGGGGGACCACAAACCCCAGCCTAAAGGTCTTTGGGGGTCACGGCTCAAAAAGTTTGAGAACCACTGCCCTACTGAAGCTAAATGTGGCATGTACATACGGTATGTGTATTTATATTTTATCCGGTATATGCTAAAAAAACAACTTCCTATAGGCGTTCTTATGGTACATTCAACTCAACTCAACTCATCTCAAACTGCAGCAGCAAAGGATCATGAGACATCATCTAGATAGAAGATATCTTATAGAAGATATTTCTAAGAGTTTCCAGTTTTCCAGGTCATGATGAGTCTTCCTCAGGTGGAGTCCAGCGCTGTGGGTCTGTACCAAGGCTTTCGGTTGGTTGCCTTTGTTGTGGCATCTACATATGGAGACGAACAGGCAGCTTCTCCAGGCCCATCTGTGCAGCAGTGTGTGGGACAAATCCCCTCTGCAGACCATCATGAAGACCACACCTCCTCTATTAACCTCATTAATGATGAGGAGAGCGGCGCTACAGACAGAGACCTCACGAGGGCCATCCTCACCCAGCTGTCTCTGCTGCTGCCCAGCTACAGCATTCCAGACACGCTGGTGCTCGTCCCAGCCTTGACCCTGTCTGCTCATGGTGAGCATCAGCCACACATTTACAGTCTGAGGAGAAACAATAGCTCACAAATTAATAATTTAAGGCTCATATTACTTTTTGGTTTTTGTTGAGTGGCCCTGTTATTAATAGAACCATTGCTCTTTGGCAGGCAAGGTAGACATGGATGCGCTTATGAAAATATACCAAAGACGGAGAGAACATTTCGAGTCCGACACTTCACTTGGAGATGCGGCCAAACTAAAACAAACCCTTCAGGCTTTGTGGCAGGTATGGGCAGTTTTCCCTCTGCATTTACATAATTTCCCGGCTTGATTTGTTCTCTACATGTACATACTTACAGTGTGCACTATTTATTGACAGGATATTTTAGGTCTTGCTGAAGATGCAGCCATTGAGGAGGAATCCAACTTCCTTTTCAGTGGAGGAGATTCTCTGAAGGCGTTGCGTCTCTGTGATGACATCATGACTGCTGCAGGAGTGGCCTCAGCAGGGCTTTTGGAAGTGATACTGGACGGGACCTTCTCAGACGTAATGCACCACATCGCCAGAGTAATACTGCATAATAGTAACTCGTCGCTGCCCGAGGCCAAGAAGCGCCGAGCAGATCCTCTTACCGTAGCACCCGTGAAGCAAGAACGCACAGACCCTCGTTCTACAACAGCTGCAGAGAAACCACGCGGAGCTGAATTTGCTTTGGAGGAAAGGACAGTAAAAGTTATAAGGAGGGGAGGCGAGGTGGTAGAAATGAAGATCATAAATCCGGCGGAGACCAATAAAAACTCTCAGCCAGACACAGTGGAACAACTCCGAAGAAGCTTGACAGTAGACTGTCCCAGTGAACAGGGTTTTACTGATGTTGGCTCTCTTGTGGAGACCAGCACTCTGGGACTGAGTCTGAGCTGGTCTTCAGACACCGGCAGATGTGTGGATGCCTCCCCATTGCTTCTAGCTCAAGGAGGAACAGACCAGAGAGCAGACACGTCCAAAACGACAGTCTTCATTGGCTCCCACTCTCACAGGATGCAGGCTCTAGACATGGCCACCGGGGGGCTTCTGTGGGAGCGGGTTCTGGGAGACAGAATTGAGGCTGCAGCTGCTGTGTCTCCGTGTGGGACCCTCGTGGTTATAGGTCAGTGTCACAACAGTCTGAATAAATAACTTATTTTTCAAATGTTTTACTGGAAGTTATTGTACTTAAAGTTGTTTGGGGTTCTCAGGTTGCTATGATGGCTGTGTGTATTTCTTGTGCGCGGCTTCTGGAGAGACGCGCTGGGTATTTCAGACAGGAGACGCAGTGAAGAGTTCTCCTTCCATGGACCCCCTCAAAGGTCTGGTGATGGTCGGCTCACATGATGGGCATGTTTATGCCTTGAACCCACAGGTGAGTGTGGTTACACACAGAGGGTTACACACTGAGGCCACACGAAGTGAACAAAGAAAGAAAACAATGTAAAGCAGCAAAAACGCACTAACACACACTAAAGGTACACACAAACCATGCACTTTCAGATTGCCAGTGAACCAAACACAAGCATCTATTTTGTAATCTGGTTAGCCTTCCATGATGATATCCATGTTGTCTTTTACATATTTGCAGAGGTGGAAAGTACTCAAGTAGTTTTGTCGTTTTTGGGGGGGATTTACACTTTTTATAATGCTATACTTTTACTCTTAGTTGAGAACTTTTAAATGTACTAAATGTAAATTTAGATTTTTGGTTTGCACATCGCACTATGAAAACAGCACGGTAGCATTGGGACTGCTTGCTAACAGGTCCAGAATCACTTTTGCATTTAGGGGCTAGGCTAAATCTCGTGCTCACATCTCGGTGCAAACGGATGGACACGCATCACTTATTATAGAAAAAACAGTGAACAGTTTCTGGATGGCCTATATTCTATTAACCTTGCAAGCCAGATGGATTCTCTAGTGAGTTTGAAAGTGGGGGCCGGGGCCACCAGGGGGCACTAGGGGGACGTCAGCAAATTAATGAAAATGCCATTAATAAAAGTAAGGAAATATATTCTGAGGTTGTATGGATGGGATTTTTGACATTTTCAATAGTATTGTCAATGGGGTTCTTTCTTCTTGCAATATGGGGGCTGCGGCCAAAGCCTAATGCTATTTGGGGGTAGCCTGGGTAAACCCAGCCCCCAGTGACCTGCTCTCAGGCTCACCCTGCTTACAGTCACAAGGTGGCTAGTGACTGGGAACTGAGAGAGCAGGTCACGTGGGGGCTGGGTTTACCTAGGCTAATTTGGGGGGCCTTGGCATGGAAACGTTTAGGAACCCCTGTTCTATACTGGGTGATATTTTGGTGTAAAGATGAATGTGTTTGTATGTATTCTAGTTTCGGAAGTGTGTTTGGAAGCATCACTGTGGGGGCGGGGCTGTGTTTGCTTCCCCATACCTCCACCCCTCCCACAGACGGCTGTATGTGGCGTCACTGGGAGGACACCTGCTCTGTCTCAACCCTGTGAGTGGAGCTCATCCTTATACAACCCAAACTTTAGTGAAATCTTTTGTTCGTTAAACAACATTGGACAGAGGGTCAAACATGGTTCGTACTGCTGTGTCTAATCAAACATGTTTTACTGTACACAGGACAATGGAGAGCTCATATGGACGTACTGTAGAGAGACTCCATTTTTCTCCTCGCCAAATGGCTCCTCCGGGCATGTTGTCATCGGCTCAGTGGATGGAAACATCTGCTACTTCAGCAACATGGGAAAACTGGTAGGAAACAGCTTAGACAGACAGAGCTGGTGTCTTTTTCACTGTACCATATTAATACCCATCTGACACTTGTGTTTCTCTGCAGCTTTGGCAGTTTTCTACAAAAGGAGCTGTCTTCTCATCCCCGTGTGTCACACCAGACCAGCAGAGGGTTTTGTGTGGATCACATGATGGCTGCGTGTACTGTTTGAACTCTTTTGATGGTTCTTTGGTTTGGACATTCCAGACCTCTGGGAAGGTGTACTCTAGCCCATGTGTGTTCGATGGCTCTGCCTGGGGGAGAAGGGGGCTTCTTGTGGCCGTGGCCTCCACAGATGGAACGGTCTGGATCCTGGATGGTCAAGATGGACTATTGGTGGCTTCACTCACCCTTCCTGGGGAGGTGTTTTCTTCCCCAGTGGTGTGGGAGCACTCCCTTGTGGTTGGATGTCGTAATGACTATGTGTACTGTATAGAGCTGACAGTCAAAAAGGATACATAGAAGATTATCATAATGTATTTTTGCACTAATTGTAAAATAAACACGAGAAGAAAATACAGTATGTGACCTTTGGTTTCCATGGCGAGATTCTGTGTCAGAGCAGACAAGGTGCTTTGGGAAACAAGATTTAACGAGCGTGGTGCAGGTTAAAAAAATAAATTTACATTTTGGGCTCATGATTAGTACGAAAATACCCCAAAAAACAAAACTATTTTTTTACAGGCCCCCGGGCCAGAAATGGGGGGGAAAGGTGGCATTCTAAATGGTCTTGTGATGTCACAAGAGGAGAACATTCTGCTGGGGATGCAAACTCATGGAGAGTGAAAAAGAAAAAATAATTAAGTGCCCTATTTTGGGATAAAAAATGTGACTAGTTTACACCCCTCTGACATCACAAGAGGGAGTTTCATTTCAGGAACAGTGCCCCTTGCAGTTTACACAAAAACAATGCAGGCCTATGTGTGGTAAGTTAAAAAAAAATAAAAAAATCCCCAAATCCCATTGCTATATACACCCCTCCTACATCCTACATATGAATGCAATGTGGTCTCCAACCTACACCATGCTCTTTAAATAAAGCTCTATATTCAATATCTGAAACCTAGAACAAGGAAAGAATGAGTCTGCGGGCCTGCGGTTCAGACATTGGTATTTAATTTACATTATTCATAACATTTGTATCGCTTTAAGAATTTTCTCATGAATACCTCTAAGTGGGACAAAAAAAGTGCAATTATTACCAAACATTTTTGTTACATATAACACTGTGTACACTACACTATTGTGCACGACCAAAGTTAAAAACAAAATGACAAAGTGACTCAGCCTTAGGGGCCTCTCTCTGACCAAAGCTCCGGTAAAACCTTTGACTTACATACTTACGTACATACAGATCATTATATTGAGAAGTGAGAAAGGTAGTGGTAGGAGACGAGAAAGCTGGAGTTTTGTAGAAATGCTTACATTATGTAAGGCAAACCAGCTCATATCACATTTACAAGGAAGTGATGGCATAAGCCTACAAACACACTTGTGTTACAGAAGGACAGCTACAAGGATTGTATGTTACAGCAAGCAGGTAGTCTCGGTCTCCATAGCAAAGCAAAATCCAAATGACATCATCACAGAGTAGTGAGGATAATGTGCAAATCACTGTAAATGCCCAGTAACACCTGTGGTCTTCAGTGTTGTGTTTCGGTGCACGCACCATGTGATTTTGACAGATTTTTTACTAGTGTTGCTTTACAAACGGATTCTGATAACGTTATGGCAAATTGTACAATAGCTTCTTTGACAGCTGTCACAGTCATCACGGACACAGTGAGAATTGTTATGCTAAGTACAGGTTTCCAATATGAGTTTAAAAAAAAAGGCTTCTTTTGTACATCAAACAAACAAGGCTCAGAGAAGAGATACAGTATCGATCGTTTCGACATCCATTGCTTGAAATAATACCAACGAGGCAATGTGGCAGAGAGGATGCCTGTAACACTTCCATTTGCTGTCACAAAGAAGATTGAACAGGGTCATGTTGGGTTATTGTTACGATTAGCCCTTAAAGCACGATTCTGAAAACTCCCCTCTGCTGATTAAACACGGTCCGTGTCATAATGTCAGAGCTTCGACTTCACCTCTATTAGAGAAGTATTTCATGTTATATTGTAGTTTAGCGCATGACTTATTTACAACCATGGTGACCCCCATTGGCTACAAAAGGAAAAATCGGGGTTGGCTATTGCAGTAGTCAGCCATGGTTGTGATTGGCTGCTGAAGGTTCTGTGCCGCAAAGACCTTTGTTACATCAATGTCTTGGGACATTATGCTTTCATGGTTTTGTATACATTTAAGTGCATGCTTGCAATAATTGTTTATGTATAGATGTGTGTGATTGTGTTTGAATATTTGAATGTGAAGCGCACTTTAACGTGATAATAATACCAGCCAGTGTATGGTTACAAGGTAACGGGGGGCATTACTTTTTTCATAGCGTCAGGAGGGTATATATAGTGCTGAAGGGGAAGATCTGGAGTTGGGAGGAAACGGACAGGGGCGATGTTGACTCTTGAGGTGCGTCATGGTCCATGGGCAGTGTGCAGTCTCGATGCAGGCCGGAGCCCGCTTTGAAGCTGGGGGTGGGCGTTGGGGGGGATGTTATTTGATGATCTGAGGACAGTCACTCCAGGCTTTGGCCTTGCGTTTGGCCAGGGCCAGCCAGGCCGGCTCTGTGCACACCTGGGGAGAGTCACTGGAGGGGAAGCGTTTCGACACCTCCTTCACAGCAGGTGGTGATGGTGTGGAATCTGCAATCTCGACTGAAGTCCAGAGCAGAAGATAATTACAATTGCATCCGTTATTAAACTATTAAGACCCACAAGGCCCATCAAAAAAAAAAAAAGTAGGCATGATAAAACTGATTTCAATATTTATGATATTCAGTGTGCAATGGATATTTGATTTGATTTCTTCTAATTAAATAATGTCTTCTATAATAACTAGAAATATTGCACACTCATTTCTAGCATGACTCGCACACAAATTGCCTGCTCAACTGCTGAGCAATTGTGAGTCCCGTGCGGAACCTTATTATTATAGTAGTGAGATAATAATATGTACTGTATGTGTACAGTACTACAGATATGGCTATATGAATACATTGTTGACCATTAATAATAATGAGCCACATTAAGCAGGTTCTTACCAGTGACAGAGCTGGGCAGTGTGTTGGCTTTTTTCAGGTGGTCTCTGCGATCAAAGCGTCCCAGCAGGCTGTCAGGTCTCTTGGGCTCCTCTGGTGTCCGAGGTTTAGAGGGACTGGTGCTTCCGTTTCCTTTGCTCTCTGTGGGACTGATCAGCGTAGCCTGTAAACGGTAAAGGAATATGTTTACCTGATGGTCTGGGAAGGGGGGGGGGGGGGATGATGTGGAGAAATGTAAGAAATTGAGTACACAGAGAATCGGCCACATACACTTTCTCTCTCCCTCGTCTGTTTTTCGGCAAGCTTGGCCTCTCTCTGGCTGCGACGGTCCTCTCGGTTCTGCTGCTGATCCCTGAAGCCCTTCTGCTTCTGCAGCGCCAGTGTGATCCATAACGGGCCCGCCTCCTTCTCCGAGACCCGTGTGCTGTCCAGCGAATGCCTGCTCTGTAGTGACGGTTTGTCTGTAGGGTACACATGCATAGTGTCAATTTACACACCGTTAACGTTTCATGTTAAAAGATCATTTGCTCTAATAAAAACAAAGGTTGCTGATTACACACGACACGATCTTAATACATGTATGTGTATATTAGTGTTTCATTCATATTTCAAAAATGTTAAAAATGAATGCAAGTTAAATTCTTTTTGGTGGGTTGGCAGCCCCTCTAGCTTGGGTGGCCCACCTTCTACACTTCTGTACAGTGTACACTCCCTTTTGTCTCTCAAATCCGGAGTGAGATCTCTGATTAGCACTCTTACAGCACAGCGGCTTGCGGAGGTGACACTGACCTCTCTTCATGAGCTCGGTCTTTCTGTCCACCTTCTCTCTCCAGGGGATATTGATGGAGGGGAAGAAGGACCTCTTCTCCTTGTGCTCCTCTTCCCCTTGGTTGTGGCCATGGCTGCTCCTGCGCAGCTGAGCCACCGCAGATGATTCTTCGCTCTTGCTAATCTGTTCCTGGCTGGACAAATCTGCCCCCCCTATTCTCTGGGCCACAGCCTCGCTGGGAACCCCACGGATAACTTTAGGTAGTGGTGAGGGGGGAGGGGTGGTGACGGCTCCAGTAGGTTTGGGTGATGTGGTGGGTCTTTGGTAGAGCGGCGGTTTGGAATGGACTTTCTCACCCTCGCTGTGTACGGATGACGTGCTGGGAGACTTGCCCGGCTTGGCCCGAGGGACAGCAGGGGAGGCACTTGCCTGTAAGAACTTGCCAAGTGCACTCTCTTTTTGGGGCGATGTGGGACTGTCGGAGAACACGGAGGAAGTGTCGGAGTCCGGTTCAATGGGGGTGAGAGGTGAAGGGACGCCATCAAAGCTGTCCCCAGCACTGTAACGTTTCTTCCTTTTCTCTGTGGACTGTTCACTGTGAAAGCGGAGTGAGTAGTTGGTCCTCCTCAGCTTTATGCCAAAAGGAGAGGGTTTATCCTCACCATCAGGGCCCCTCTCTTCTCCACTCTCAGCATCCTCCGCCTCGCCCTGACTCCTGCTCTTCAACCCCGCCGCCTCAGGTTTGGTTCCAGGGCTGGGAACCAGGAAAGAGGGTAGGTCTTTGGCAAACATACACTCGTCCGACCCTCTTTCTGTGATGCGGACAGTTTTACTTGTCCTATTCTGAGCTTTACTGGCTAGAGCTGGCGAGGCTGCAGGGGTGCCGGGTGGAGTCGTTTCCTTGTCATCCAGACTGAACACCTCAGAGTTCCTATTTGAGTCTCCAAATTTCTTCTTAGCTGGGGTGATGGAGAACTTGGCGCTGGCAGACATGGTCTTCCTGAGGTTGGTGTGAGAAAATGGAGGCTGATTCAGATCTTCACTGCTGGGCTGCGTCTGGTTTCGGGTCAACTCTGGGTAATCCTCATACTTCCCTTCCTCTGCTCCCTTGAATATCTTTGATCTAATGCTAGCCCATTCTGCTAGGACAGCTGCACCAGACTGGTCTGTGGAGAGCGTGGACTCGTTGAGCGATTTGGTTTTGCCTGACTTGCGGTCTGGTGAAGTCTTGCTCTTCGTTGTTGGCGTTCCCTGGGCCTTTCTATCCTCTCCCAAACCAAGCAGAGATTTGCAGGCTGTGTCTTTGATCTGGTCTAAGTTGACTGCAGTACCACAAAGCTGGGCCCCTGTCACCAGGATGGCTGTGTGGGGGACGTATGGAGATGCTGGCATGCTGTGGGAGTCTGCTCCTTCAGGAGAGGAAGCCTTGGGGCCCTCTCTTTGGTCAGCTACAGCACCACTCTGGTGGCTGGAGGCCGGCGTAACAGGTGTCAGGTTGACCTTCTGGAAGAGAATCTGCTTTTCCCCAGAGGACACTTTGAAAGAGAAAGCTGGCCTCTGTCGCTCCTCCATCTCTCTCCAGCGCAGCTCCTCTGCTCTTCTCTTCCTCTCGGGGTCGGAGCTGCGGTCAGCCTCCTCTAACGAGAGTCTCCTCTGCTCTTCCTCTTCTTTCTTCTGTCTCTCCTCTGCTTCCAGCTTTGTCCTCTCTTCTTCTAGCCTTTTCTTTCTTTCCTCCTCTTCTCTTTCCTCCGCCAGCTTCTTCTCTAAATGCAAACGCTCTGCATCGAGCTCCTGCTGCCGCCTCTGCTCCTCCTCCTCTCGCTTCTTTCTTTCCTCCTCCTCTCTTCTCCTCTGCTCCTCCAGACGTCTCTTCTCCTCTTCCCTCTGTCGACACTCCTCCTCTTCTCGCATCCTCCTCTCCTCCTCTTCCCTCCGTATCCGCTCCTCTTCCTCTCGTCTTCTCCTTTCCTCGTCTTCCCTAATCCGTCTCTCCTCTTCTTCCTCCTTCCTTCTCCTCTCCGCCTCTTCTCTAAGCTTTCTTTCCTCCTCCTCTTTACGGACACGCTCCTCCTCTTGTTGTTTACGGCACTGCTCCTCCTCCAGTTCGCGCAGCCTCAACTCCTCTTCTCTCTTCTTCTTCTCCTCTTCCTCCTGCCTGAGCCTCTGCTCCTCCAGCTCTCTCTTCCTCCTGGCCTCGTGTCTCTCCTCATGTAATCTCTGTTTCTTGGAGTTTTCTAGGGGGTCGTGGTGAGGCTCTTCAGCAGCCGTCCTGTGGTGTTCATCTGTGGAGACGCCTGCTCCCTCCTCGTCCTCCTGCAGCAGACCAGGAAGAGACACATCTTGGAGATCCTAGGAATGAAGAAATATGATCAGTTCCCGTTTCTCTTAACCACACCAAAGGGTAAGACTTATGGCAAATGGAATCAACAACATGCAAAGAAAGACCCCTATCCACAGCTTGCTGCTCCAAGAGGCTAATTGTATCATTCTGGACCTAGCCCTTGCTCACCTGTGTTAACCGACGGTGCTTGCTTGAAATCCTCTGATTCTTAGGTTTGACAGCCAGTTTATGCTTGGCAGCAGTGTTATCTAAGCGAGGAACAGACTGCGGGACAGCATCCAGGTTGATGGACTCAATAGTACCGGTGGGTGGAAGAACTCGTTTGGACCTGGGGGACTTCACTGGGGTGCTGTGTGTCCCGGCCTGTTGGGCCCCCTGGACCTGCTGGTCACATTAACAGAATGTTCACTTGCAACCTTACCTTTACCATAGCCATGTACAACACAGAACCAAACAGATGTTGTCTTACCTTTGGCTCTGTTTTTGCTGGCTCAGCCTCTACTTGGGCCAACACCTTCAGAGGGCTCCGGGGGACCTCCTCCTCATCGGAACTGCCCTCGTCTGATTCACTCCTCCTCATAGAGGGAGGCTTCTGGCCAAACTTGATATTTTGTGCTATCTGCCTCTGTTTGATTAAAAAACAAACAGTCATAAGTTGTGCATTCAGAGAAAGAGACAGAACAGAACTGGTCATTAAAACTGGTTGTTAAAGGGCATACATACCTAAGGGAGTTCCCAATCTTTTTTTGCTTGTGAGCCCACACTGGTGTCAAACAAATCTGACATAGCTTACTACTCTAATGAGGTGGACCGTAGTGCCATCACTGATAAGATCATGATCGCTTGAGTGACATCACTGATGACATCACAATTGCTCAAGTGACATCACTGATGACATCACTGGTGTGGTGACGTCACAAAGCTCACTGGTGACATCATCACTGATGATGTTACTCATTGGTGATGTCACAATTCTTCTTCTTCTGTGGTGTTTTATGGCAGTTGGCATCCTTTATGTTCCATTACCACCTCCTTCTGGATTTTCTCCACCCACTGTTTCCCTACATTCTGTCCCTCTCCCGACATCACAATTGCTCGAGTGACACCAGTGATGATGACATCAATAATAAATAAAGTCATAATTCTGACTTTTCTCAGAATTCTGACATTAAACTCAGAATTCTGACTTTATTCTCAGAATTCTAACTTTGTAATCAGAATTCAGAATTACACTCAGAACTCAAATATTTTCACATACATGTTTATTATGTTCAAGTGGCTCTAATCATCTTCCATAGTTTTAAATTGTGTGTGGTGTGGTGTTAAAAAATAAATAAATAAATAAACAGGCAACCCCATTCCAGGTGAACCCATTTGGAGTTGCAAACCCAAGGTTGAGAACCACTGCCATACCTGCAGGTTCCTAACTTTATCGGAGACGTTTTCCTGGGACATGGCGTGATCTAGACTGGGCTCCTTCACCGGTTCCTCTGGGATAAAGATGCTGTCGTGGGAGAGAGCTCGAGATCCAATGGGATTTAACTCCCTATAGACAAATACATGTAAGGGTAGCTTTAGTGTTGCAGCAGATCATTATTGTCATTCATTCATTCATTCATTCATTCATTCATTATGAGGGGTTAGTATCACTCAGTAAAGCAATTTACACAAAGAAAGGAATGACCTCTTTACACATCAGCAGTCTAAGGGCTAATGTCCACCAGCTCCGGAACAGATGTGGTACGGCTCCAATACGGCTGCGGACAGACCCACACTCATGTAGTCTGCCAGACACATGTGGGATCCGACAAAAATAGAACAGGTGCATAACTTTTTCCATACCACATGTATTGCCCTTCTATTAACATGGGCAATAGTCTGATCCGGCAGTTTTACCGGATCCGCCACGCAGCCGTAACGCATCTGGTGTACATTGGGTGTACTGTAACCAGAGCCTTATATATAGAAGAGTTGCGACATCTCCATTCACTCCAATGGACCCGTTTTTTACTCTCAAGAGTTCCCAGAAGTAAGACAGAGATTGCAGAGATTGCAATTTGCAGTGTTTATACGAGTCCATTTTAAGATTTTCAGAGTAAAATTAATTACTGTGATGAATATATGGATATCCAAAGAGATAAACTAAGAAATAAAGAGAGGAGCCAGTTTATGATTGGCATGAGAATCATTTTTTAGTTAGTGGGTCTCAATGGTCCGACTAATCTCCCCTTACTGTGATTAAAGTTGACTTGCTCTAACAAATGAAGGCCAAGAAATTCTCAAACCTCCAGTATGGACGTTGAACAATTGATAAGAGTTGTAATTATGGCTTATATCAGACACTAAACAAATAACACAGGAGGATTGCTGAGTATAAAAATGAAACTTGATTTTTGTAGTTACCTCAGATTTTGATTGGTCTCCTCATCGTCAGATACAACTCCATTGCACACTTCGCTAGTCGAGAAACTAGCCTTTAGCTCTGCTGCATCAAAACCCCTCTCTGCCTCCCTCTTCTTCCTCTTCCCGAACAAACGTTTGAAGGGCTGAAATTTGCCCTGTCGCCTCCTCTCTGTCGACGAGAATGACAAAAAAACAAAGACATGATAACCACAGCCAGATAATCAGACCATCAGTCTTTACAGTATTCTCACCCTCCTGCTAAATAACTAGTAGGACTCGACTGTGCGTATGGGCCTGTGCGTGTAGTGATAAATGGCAAAATGCGATTGATTGATTGATTGATTAAATCAAAACAAACAATTCAAAAAAGCAGATGGAATGAGGAGAAAACCTTGGCTCTTTTGTTCATACTTACCCATGTTTACAGTGAGCAGTAGTGAAACTTATCAAATTGCTGAATTATTGACTGAAAAAATGCCACTCATTGGTCTTTGTAGAATATAGACTACACCATTCCCACTTGAGAGAAGGTATTGTAGAGCTAGAAACAAACCCCCAATGATATCTGGCTATCCACAAGGTTTCAAGAAGTTAATCTTTGTAAATGTGTGGCTCAGCAGACGTATGATCGGTAATATCTGACCTTGACTCTCCAATAGATATCACACACGTTTCCCAATGCAAAAGGAAAGCAAAATAACTTTCATTTCCATTCTTACTGCTTAATGGCTTTGATCTCTCATGCCGCTGACTCATTTAGCAGGCTAGCAGCATAGCAGCATGGCATTCCGTGCTGCTGTAGTCAAATTACAACAATAAACTGCCTTAAAATTGGTAATATGATGTTAAAGAAGCCAAAAAGA
Organism: Poromitra crassiceps; assembly: GCF_964638095.1. Classification (NCBI taxonomy): domain Eukaryota; kingdom Metazoa; phylum Chordata; class Actinopteri; order Beryciformes; family Melamphaidae; genus Poromitra; species Poromitra crassiceps. The sequence goes on from NC_139632.1 coordinate 21,612,208, forward strand.
TTTAAAAAAAAGAAACATGTCTATAGTAAACCTACCTATTAAGTGGCTGTAGAAAAACCTCTTGCCGTTTTACCAGTAATGTTTCACACAACGGTATTCTAGTTATGATCTCACTTATGAACTCAGTTTGGACTTTCGGTTCATAACTTTATTTCCTTATCATCCTTCAAGCCAGAAGGTTATAAACTCTGCCACATAAGATAAACTTTCCCATGTGGAAAGGGAAAATGCTCTCTGGCCTCCTTGGGATCCTATGAGGAGATTTGTTGATATGATGTAATCAGCTTATTGTAAATAAGTTGAATATCTCTACACAGATATCCATTTGCTGTATTTCAGAATGCATTTCATAACAATATTTTTGGTCTTTACCAGCTGAGCTACACTGACAGTTTGTCAGTTTGTCAAAATCTTATACTCCGCATTTACATGTACTTGAGTAAGAAGCGGGAACGTGCCTCAAAGTCTGAGTTTGGACAATGTGTTGGGTGCGTTTACATGCACACTAATAAACTGATCATTAACTGGGGCAGTGGTGGCCCAATGGTTAGAGAAGTGAGCTTGTGACAGGAAGGTCGTCGGTTCAATCCCCGGGACCGGCAGGATAAATCTGGGTGGGGAAAGTGAAAAGGCAGGGCTTGCCCCTCCCTCATTACCACCACTGAGGTGCCCTTGAGCAAGGCCCTTAACCCCAACCGCTCCAGTGGGGCTGATCAGTGGCCAGCAGATCATGACTGTGGTTGTACTGGTCAGCTTCCAGGTATGAATGTGTGTGTGAATGTGAACAGGGCACTCCTGAAAAAGAGAGCATTGCTCTCAGTGAGACTCCCCCTATATAAATAAAGGTAAAAAAATAAAAAAATGATTTATGAAGGTACCAGATTATTCAAGTGGTCATGTAAACAGCATAAACTGATATGCTTTATCGTTTAAAGGCCGTTATCGGATTATGAGACACCTAGCTTTTTGCTGAATCTTCCGTTTTATTCAGCTTTTATTCAACCCAATCAATCCCAATGTCCACACTCACGGTCTCAGACTTTGAGGCGCGTTCCCACTACTTGCTAAAGCAGTGGTTCCCAACCACTGAATGAAATTTCAGGTGACCCCATTTGAATTCCAGGTGGGGTATTTTTCCTGTTGTTGTTGTTGTTGTTGTTGTTTTTTTACACCACACACAGTTTAAGATTCTGAGATTATAGTCAGATTTCTGAGGTTAAAGTCAGAATTCTGAGTTTAATGTCAGAATTCTGAGATTAAAGTCAGAATTCTCAAATGAAAGTCAGAATTGAAAAAAGTCGTTAAATGTGACATCATTGATGATGTCACTGATGATGTCACTGATTATCATCATCAGTATTGGGAGCTAGGGCTCTGTTTGTTTCTCTGTCTGTCTCTCCCACTGATGACATCATCAATGATGTCATAAACCACTGATGACATCAGTCCCACTGATGACATCATCAGTGATGTCATAAACATTGATAGTACAATATGGATAAATCTAGCATCATAAACCACTGATGACATCAGCCCCACTGATGACATCAGCAGTGATGTCATAAACCACTGTGACACCATCAGTGATGTCATAAACCACAGTGGACATCAGTCCCACTGATAACATTATCAGTGATGTCATAAACCACTGATGACATCAGTCCCACTGATGCAGTGATGTCATACATAGGCATTGTGACATCACTGATGATGTCATCAGTGCACACACACACACACACACACACACGAGAGACTGAGGGAGAGAGGAGAGGGAGAGATAGGCGAGGGGGAGAGAGAAAGGGGAGAGACTAAGGGAGAGAGAGAGAGAGGGGGATAGAGACTGAGGGAGAGAGGGAGATATTGCGCGCGTGGCAATAGGGCAGGCGAGGCCACGCAGCAGACGAGCTGCGGGCGAGGCCGCGGAGCGGCCGAGCTGCGTATGCTGGCTGCAGGGCAGGCGAGGCCGTGAGGCCGCGCAGCGGGTGAGCCTATGAATCGAGTGTGCATAGCGCGCGAGCCGAGATGCCTAGTATTACTGATGTACCGAAATTTTAATGTCTGTCTGGGGTGGGGTCCCTAGATTTTTGTGATTTAAAGTGGGGTCTCAAGCCAAAAAAGGTTGGGAATCACTTTACTAAAGTGTGGTATGTAAACGCGTCAATCAGATTATTGCCATTACCTGATTATTCCCAGTTATTTGATTATCGTGTGCATCTACAAAAGTCAGGCTCTGTTTTGTTTTTGTCTGTGTATGTCTGAGTATTTGTGGAGGTCTGATGGGTGAACCGAGTGGGTGAGGTTACAAGGCTACAAAGCTACTCTACACCACTGTGTAGAGAAGCGTTCTCTGGGCTCTGCGGGTATCCCTTTCACAGCTATAAGTAGCAACTGGTGTGGGATTTCACTCTGCATTCTGCTCACTACACCAGAGGCATCATGGGATATGATACAGTCAACTAATTTCCACCAACTCCCTGAATCCAAACTGTGCGTCTTTGTGTTGGTGTGGGAGAAGAGGAGTTTAAATTAAATATATATATTTACACTATACACTGCAATTGTGTAGCAATGACTGGAAAAAAAAAAATATATATATATATACAGTGTGTGGAAATATTTGTCATACAACTATTTATTCTATTCCTTTATTGACGGAATATGCACTGTGTTCTGGCTTAACTAAAATAGGACAGTGTGTGCTGGTTTGACTATAAGGGAACTTCTTTATCCTCTGGGACTGAATGTGTCACTACTCCGGACTCCTGACCACATAAATCGCATCAAAACACTCAGCGGAAATCAATCCTCTCCCCCCAGGACTACAGTGCCAGTCTTATCCATATCTATGATATCGTCAATGCCATACAGAAACGCTGTATCCCATATAAAAAAATAATAATTTTCAGAAATCCATTCATGTTTGAGATGGCTTGCTTTATCAGCTGTCAATCAATCAATCAATCAACATATATCTATGTATATATATATATATATATATATATATATATATATATATATATATATATATATATATATATATATGTGTATATATATATATATATAGTTAAATGAAAAGACTTGTTTTCTGCAGGGCACTGATGAAATCGATGACATGCTCCACTCGCTCTGTCAGACCCACTCTTGAGTCTGTAAGTAAAGTGAGTGATATTACAGTGTGACACTGATGTTCTGCTTTCCCAGCATCAGGGTCGGTCCAGTGTTTCTCCTCTGGTACGTGGCTCATAATGCACCGCCGCCGGCATGCTCACACACTCATGCGTGAAACAAGAAAGGGCAGGTTTTCAGCAGTGTTACTCCACTCAGCAGCACTCCACTCAGCAGCTAGTCAACGTACCGCCGGGGTTAACTCTCACATTCGCGACTTCCTGTGTTCTCCATCCTGGTCCGCAGCACCCAGTCCTGCTGGTTTTCATTCTAGCCAACTGTAATTAGGGACCAATTTACACCTGGGAGACCAGGTGAATGCAATTAAGAAAACCAGCAGTACTCTGCTGCTGAGGTCCGGGGGTGAAAACCACTGCTCTAGTGTACTACAGGGGTATTCAACTGTGTGACATGGAGGACTGAGTGTGTACAGGTTTTCATTCCACCAAAGACTGCACCAGGCAGTGTGGTAGTCACGTCACAATATCTTGAGTCTCGAGTACCCAGTGTTCCAGTCCAAGTCCAAGTCACCAAAGAGGAGTCCGAGTCCAGTCCCCATGACCTAAGTCTGAGTCCGGAGTTACTGAACATGAGCGTGAATCCGCATGTAGGTCGAATACACGTGCCTGCCCTTGCACAAAGTTGAATAATGTCACAGTATTAATATACATCAATATGACAATATCTAATATGCCAAATTATTAGGGCCTAATACAAAAAACAAAACAAAATCAAAACAGTCAATTAACAAGTCTGAGTCCTCGTCTCCAACTTCCGAGTCAGAAATTATGCACGAATGCTCGAGTCCAAGTCCTGAGTCATCAGTGCTCAAGTTCAAGTTGAGTCACGAATCTTGAAAATGAGTCCAAGAATCGGACTGGAGTCCGGGCCCTGGACTCGACTACTACAACACTATAGTCTCGCTGGCCAGCCTCCCCTCCCTTCCGGGAGAGGAGTCTGGCGGCGCAGGTCTCCATTGTGGAATTGCGATGGGCGGCGCTTAGCGGCAGTGCCCTTGGAAAATAGTTTCCAACAATCCAACTTGCCATTTTCAGCGTGTAGCAACGAGCTAGCGTGTAGGTTTCTGCCGTTAGCTTGCTAGCTAGTTAGCATTGTTGTTTTCACTGAGGTGGCAGGGCACTATTTACAGTGACACACAGGGAGGAGGGAGCGGAAGCCACTCTGCTTGACATGGTCGAAGCCAATGACAAAGCTTGTAATAAGCGGGGAGAAGACATCCGGCAGCGACTGAAACAGTCACTCCAATGGGAGAGCAGCTGTAGAGCAGGGCAGAGCTTATACCAGTAGCCTGTTTCCGTGCAGCCAGACTCCTCTCACGGAAGGGAAGGGAGGCTGGCCAGCGAGACTACTACAACACTGGCACTGGGTGATGTCACTGTTTAGTTGCTCCTCTCTGGTTAAAGGTGTGAAATCACCTGGTGTGATCTTCGGTTGGAATGATAACAATCGGCCTCCTTAGCACATGGCTGAATACGCCTACTACTTGTTTCACACATCTATAGTCACTGCCAGGCGAACACACACAAAGCAGCAGCTCACTGACTGTACTGTACTAACATTACAGTCAGCAAATGTTTTGTGGAATAATGTATTCAGGATGATGTACTAAATGAAAACTGTGTGTGTGTGTGTGTGTGTGTGTGTGTGTGTGTGTGTGTGTGTGTGTGTGTGTGTGTCACTGCCACTATACTTATCTTTAGGCTTTGATCTAGAATATTACAGGTGCTGTGTGACACGATTTTGACCTCTTGCTGTTTTGATATTGATACGTTGTTTTCTTCGCTTGACACCACTGATCTAATCTTTATACATGTGCTCACCTACGCCCTGTGATCAAATTCCAACATAAAACTGTAATTAAATAAAAACTGGTGAGGTAAGGAGGAACAAAGAACTCACAAGTCAGAAGTTAACCTTGGCCACAGCACACAACTAGCATATCTAATGGCCTCCATCAATCTCTGCTATCATGTCAAACCCTTCACCACACCATGCACTTCTTAAAGAGACAGTGAAAAAGAACCGTAAACCGAGGCAAACGGAGGCCTCATTTCACCTCAGTGGTGTTGCCATAAATTATATTTTAAGCACCGTCTCTTTAAGATGGGATCTAAATAAAGCACTCTTTTCCTATTTACCTGGGCCTTTGGATACAGTTACCTCTAAACGCATGTCATGCTTAGTTTCCTTGGCGTCCGTTGCCATGGTCACTGCACACCTTGGCTGTGGTGAGAGAAGAGGGGAGTGAGCATGGGGATGTTATCTGTTTTATTGCCAGAGGAAGGGAGGGGAGGAAAGAGACGAGGCTGGAGCAGAGCGGCTCCGACAGAGAGGAGAGACACACATGAGAGTTCAGCAACGGGGCACTGCACACTCACTCTGCTGCAGCTGCAGTTTGACTTTACACGTGTCTCGCCTTTTATTTTGCTCATCAATAAAGCTCCACTCCTTAGCTCTCTCTGAATGTCTCTTGGTGATCTACTTGTTAAGGGCCTGCCTGATAAAAACTCAACTGTTTCAAAAGCATGATGCGCCACTCTGCTATGGCTCGTTGGTGCACAAATGGTGTTTTTTTGGGGCGTCTGGGTAGACCCGGGTTCAGTTCCCGGTAGCAGTACTTCCGGCTTGGTCAGACGTTCCTACAGACACAAACGGCCGTGTCTGCAGGTGGGAAGAAGGTGGGGATGTGAGTCCTGGTCGCTGCACTAGTGGGGGTTTGCGGGGTGGGGATAGCGTGATCCTTCCACACGCTACGTCCTGCCAGTGAAACTCCTCAGTCAGGTGAAAAATAAGTCCTATCGGGGGAAGTCTATTAACAGCTCTCCCCAGATCGGCAGAGGTTGTGAAGCAAAGACTAAAGAGCAGGGGGAATTGACCAAGTACACTTGGGGAGAAAATGGGAGAAAAATCTGAAAAAAACTTGATCAAACTTTTTTTTTTTTTTTTTTTACCAAACATACATTATGCATCTTAAGTGATAACACAACTAAATGGTCGGGGGATGCAGGTATCACTGACATGAAACAGAAATAATCCCTTTCTCATAAGCAAGAAACCACATTATACAATAAGACAAAGTATTAAAGAAAGATAAATCACAGAATCCCTGCTCCTGTTTCTTCCCCATCATCTATAGTAGCTGAGTGAAACATTAGCAGGGAGGCCCTTTGTTCTATCTTATCTGCTTTAATGAGAGATCGTCCATGAAGATGAAATATGAATCATCATCACAGTAAAGCCACGTGAACCTTCATGATTCAACTTTGCATCTTATAGGCCGACAGTAACCAACAAACCACGACTGACGGTTCCCTGAACCTTTACTCTTTGCTTCTCGCTATTCATAGTATTTCGATGATGTCACAAGCCTTTTTCCTACCAATATGGCGCTACAATACACAGCTCATTGGCTGTGTCACTTGATTGTAATCACCTGTTAATTGATCACAATGACCTGTTGTTTTCCTACCAAAATGGCCGTGTGGTGATGTAACAGAATACTATCAATACTCATCCTCTACCCAACAGCCCTGCAGTCTCCAGCATGCCGAGCCACAGGTTTTCTGCTGTGCAGTGGAAATATGTGTAAAAGTCACAAGCACTCGGGCCGGCGGTGCAATACCAGAGTGTGTGAAACAGTACTGAGAGAGGTGAGATAGTACTGAGAGCTCTGTTTCTCTCTCAGTACTGTCTCACACACTGTCTCTCTCTCTTAGTACTATCTCACCTCTCAGTACTGCGTCACCTCTCTCAGTACTGTCTCACACACTCTGTCGCTCTCTCAGTACTGCGTCACCTCTCTCAGTACTGTTTCACACACTGGTGAGACAGTACTGAGAGAGAGAGAGGAGGTGAGACAGTACTGAGAGAGGTGACCATGAGAGAGACAGCAGTGTGTGAGACAGTACTGAGAGAGACAGAGACAGAGTGTGTGAGACAGTACTGAGAGAGACAGAGACAGCAGTGTGTGAGACAGTACTGAGAGAGACAGAGACAGAGTGTGTGAGACAGTACTGAGAGAGAGACAGTACAGTGTGTGAGACAGTAGCAAAAAGAGAGAATCCCACCTCGCTTCAGCTGTAGAGACAGGCAGGTCCGGTGCATCACAGGAGGGATGCAAAATCACAAGAGGAAGAAGTCTGGAGCAACTCGGGCCATAGAATGCCTTTATGAAGACGCACTGATGTCGAAATGTTGTCTTTTTACTCTGCACCTTAAATAAAAGGCATTCTATGGCCCGAGTTGCTCCAGACTTCTTCCTCTTGTGTGAGACAGTACTGAGAGAGAGACAGAGTGTGCGAGACAGAGACAGAGTGTGTGAGACAGTACTGAGAGAGGTGAGACCGTACTGAGAGAGACAGAGACAGAGTGTGTGAGACAGTACTGGGAGAGGTGACCGTGAGAGAGACAGCAGTGTGTGAGACAGTACTGAAAGAGACACAGAGACAGAGTGTGTGAGACAGTACTGGGAGAGGTGAGAGAGTACTGAGAGAGGTGACCGTGAGAGAGACAGCAGTGTGTGAGACAGTACTGAGAGAGACAGAGACAGAGTGTGTGAGACAGTACTGGGAGAGGTGAGAGAGTACTGAGAGAGGTGACAGTGAGAGAGACAGCAGTGTGTGAGACAGTACTGAGAGAGACAGAGACAGAGTGTGTGAGACAGTACTGAGAGAGGTGAGACAGTACTGTCTGAGAGAGGTGAGACAGTACTGAGAGAGAGACAGTACTGAGAGAGACAGGGAGAGCAGCCTGTCGTCCTGCCGTACGTGGGCTTCCTTCCTGACAGACCCTCTCAGAAATGTCTCGCCCAGAATGGCTCTTTGTCCCATCCGACTCTGGTCAGTGCAGAACAAGGAGCGAGCAAGCATGGCTGCTAGTGGGAGTGTGTGAACGCGAACTCTGTGTGTGTGTGTGTGTGTGTGTGTGTGTGTGTGTGTGTGCGCGTGCGTGTGCGTGCGTGTGTGCGTGCGTGTGTGGGCGGCTGTGTGTAGCAGAGGAGAGAGACTGTACAGTGGTTGTGTCTGCTGGTTTACAGAGTGATATTGTAGATTGTAGACAGTCAGACAGCATGTCTGAATCAGTTAAAAACACACTTCACTGTGTCTGTCTATTTACATGCATTGAGCTACAGTAGCATGAGGCTCAAGCAGCCCGACTGTCAGTCCTAATATTGAGCAGGTGTCTATGTGGTCCTGAATGAGCATGGTGGCGTGTATCATGTGTTTGTGTCTGTTAGGAGCGTGCTGTTTGTAGGCCTATTGTTGCAGAGGACAGGCTTGGGGAGCAGAACTACAGATGGGATGGGAGAAGCACGAGGAGCGGCCATGTGCTCTTTGACAAGGACAGCTGCATCATCGTATGGCGGCGGGCATAACTCGATGCTCCGTTGCAGCGCTGTCAAAGGCCTCAGCAGCTCAACATCATTTGATGGTGACACTCTGGAGCAAAACGGCGCAGACAACCTCCAGTGTCCAAAGGCAGCGCTCAGTAGCTTTAGCATGGTGGGGGTCAGGCAGGTGCCAGAGCCTTCACAGCGTAAACAGCTTGCCGACAAAGCAGACAGACGCGGCGTGGAGCTGTGGAACAGTTTACCTAGTTCAGCTGCACAGCTCGAGATGGCTGCGCACCACTGCAGTAAAACCTTAGGGAACATCGATCTGCCCTTTTGCACAAAGATCGTTTTACCCAGATGAACGTCGCTGCTGCCTCCGGTGGCTTGGGGGAGAAACGGTGAAATAAATACAGAACAGAGACAAAAACAGCAGGTTTGGGTTTGTTAGGTTTTGTTTTACGTGGCATCAGGGGCTCTCATGAGACTGAGTGAGGGACAGACGATGGAGAAGACATGGAGTTTGGCATGGATGTGGGTGACGTGGAGGTGTGGATGAAGAAGCCCTTCTAAACAGCAGGAAGTGGATCTATCAAGGTGGCCGATGATGAGGGGACAAGGACAGAAACGATGAATGTGAAGGACGAAAGGCTTTCATCACTATCAATGATACGGGCAGTGTGGGAAGCTTCAGGAAACCTTACACGAGGACTGCCGTCTCATCAGCACCAACTTTGTCCCACTCTCATTCTTTGCCTTTTCTCTGAAGTTTTAGCAGCCTCTGGTTCACATGGCAACGCTTTGGTACCAAAAGACACACCAAGCAGAATCAGCTGACACTCTGCTCTGGCTCAGTCCCTCATCACTAAAAACACACTCCACTACTTGACTTGACACGCCTGCTCCTTGTGGTTGTCCTGAATTGGTGAACAAGCAAACAAGCCTTCAGCATGTCAGACCCAGAGCAAATCCCCCACTGTAAAGAATGATAAGACTTGTATTAAACACTTGGTTGGAGGTGCTAAACAAACATCTGCAGTAGCCAACACTAAGGAAAGAATATATCCAGAGGGTGCAGGCAAGAAGACAATGGATGTGTGACACAGAGCATCAATCACATGACCAAGGTTATAGTTACCACACCAGCCAATGGTTCACTAATAACGCTTCAGTGTGTAACATGACAACAAACAGAGGCCTTTTTTTTCCACTGTACCGTCTCAATACGCTGACATTGTGATTTGTGACATGCACAAGTGACATTGTAATACGTTTTCCACCGAAAGATGAACAACCTCAGATGTGTAGTACTGTAATATCAATAAACATCATTAAAACATCCTAATTGGTAATGGTTTGGCATACTAAGAGGCAGCCAATGCACTGAAGAAATAAATAGGAATCCTAACTAGTAACTGGCAACTGGCAAACAAACCACAACTACTAAGTACGACTACTTAAGCTGAACTTAACATTCAATATTCTCTAAAGGGCAATTACTCCAGACTTTCTGTATAAGAATGCCTTCTTACCTTCGTGCAACCGGCTGTGTACGAGGGTATCTATGAGTGTGTGGCCGTTCCACCTGCCTGCTGTCACTGTGGAACTAGGGCATTACCTGGAGTCAGGTATCACATGCAGTAAGGGCTTGGTTGTGTGTGCGTGCAAGCATGTGTGTGTGTGTGTGTGTGTGTGTGTGTGTGTGTGTGTGTGTGTGTGTGTGGAGGGGGGGCATATGAGAGCGGCAGAGAGAGGAAGTGTATATCCTTTGATGTTATCATATTGATGAAAAGATTGCACTCCGATGTGCAGTGACGTACCCGGTTATGAAAATAACGGTCTATGTAGCTGCACAGTGTGGGTTGGTGAGTGCAGATAACCTGTTGTGCCAGCACATGTACAGTCAGACAGTCCAAGGGAAGAAGGTGTGTCAGTAGGGATAGGGCAGTGAGGGGAGAAGGTGTGTCAGTAGGGATAGGGCAGTGAGGGGAGAAGGTGTGTCAGTAGAGATAGGGCAGTGAGGGGAGAAGGTGTGTCAGTAGGGATAGGGCAGTGAGGGGAGAAGGTGTGTCAGTAGGGATAGGGCAGTGAGGGGAGGTGTGTCAGTAGAGATAGGGCAGTGAGGGGAGAAGGTGTGTCAGTAGAGATAGGGCAGTGAGGGGAGAAGGTGTGTCAGTAGAGATAGGGCAGTGAGGGGAGAAGGTGTGTCAGTAGAGATAGGGCAGTGAGGGGAGAAGGTGTGTCAGTAGGGATAGGGCAGTGAGGGGAGAAGGTGTGTCAGTAGAGATAGGGCAGTGAGGGGAGAAGGTGTGTCAGTAGGCATAGGGCAGTGAGGGGAGAAGGTGTGTCAGTAGGGATAGGGCAGTGAGGGGAGAAGGTGTGTCAGTAGAGATAGGGCAGTGAGGGGAGAAGGTGTGTCAGTAGGCATAGGGCAGTGAGGGGAGAAGGTGTGTCAGTAGAGATAGGGCAGTGAGGGGAGAAGGTGTGTCAGTAGAGATAGGGCAGTGAGGGGAGAAGGTGTGTCAGTAGGCATAGGGCAGTGAGGGGAGAAGGTGTGTCAGTAGGCATAGGGCAGTGAGGGGAGAAGGTGTGTCAGTAGAGATAGGGCAGTGAGGGGAGAAGGTGTGTCAGTAGAGATAGGGCAGTGAGGGGAGAAGGTGTGTCAGTAGGCATAGGGCAGTGAGGGGAGGTGTGTCAGTAGAGATAGGGCAGTGAGGGGAGAAGGTGTGTCAGTAGAGATAGGGCAGTGAGGGGAGAAGGTGTGTCAGTAGAGATAGGGCAGTGAGGGGAGAAGGTGTGTCAGTAGAGATGGGGCAGTGAGGGGAGAAGGTGTGTCAGTAGAGATAGGGCAGTGAGGGGAGAAGGTGTGTCAGTAGGCATAGGGCAGTGAGCGCTGGGTGAGGAGAGATGGGCATTCTACTGTGTCTGTTGTTGCTGCTGTGCTGAGGAGGCACAAAGTGACACTTTGTTTGCCGGCCAGATAGCCAGTGGAGGAGGAGAACAGAGTAGCATTCATCATTTCGACTGGCTGATGCAGACAAAGCCTTTCATTGTGAGGGACCAATAAATGTGTGCACATGTTTCGATTATAATGGTTTGTAGCATGTTGCGCCGCAACGGCTTAATAATGTTATAGTCATAAATGACCCCATAGCCTCTGAGTTGACCTCTGACTAGATGCAATACACATTATGATACTCTGGTGGGATTGTAGTGTTAAGCGGTCATTTTCTTAGCGTACATAATCTACACTTTATTTCATGAGAATCAAAGCCCTTCCCTGTATCCGGTAGCTTCAAAAGACGAAACGTCCTCATTTCATGCTTATATTAGCTTGATCTGGCAGCATAATGGGTGTGCATCAGCATAGTGTTACCGTGTAATAGAACAGCCCCCTCCAGTTTTGGCAGGGTCACACTGCAGTCTCACAGGGATATGGTAATGATGGGGTTTACCAACCTGGATGCCGCCTATATTACAGCAGCATCGCACTTCAAAGACAGACTGCTCCCTGACTGTGTATATAAATAGAAGCCCCCCCAGTAAACCAGCACAAACATGCACTTACACATTGGATGCAGGCATACAAGCACACACAGGATGAGGGAAGAATAAGTCTTAATCACAATGTGTAGAGAGGTACAGAGGCCAGGATCAGCTGCCTTCAGCAATTCTGTATTATTAGCAAGCTAGCAGCCACTCAACTTGTACTGTAGTGAGCCATTCATAATGTTCATGGAAATGAGAGGACCTATCTATATGTTGATTTTAATATAGATTTCAGATCTGAATGTTTATTGAGATTTTACCAATCGATGGATAAGGATGGGCTTCAAGAAAAACAGCTTACTGGACATAATTAAATTGGGGAAATGGGCTAATCCTTTTAATTGTATGGTGGGATGAACATAAAGGCCATTTACACTAACATGTGTTTTCAGATTGCAATCGGATAGTGCTTGACCACATTAACCTGATTTAATTTACACCTGGTATTAATATGCGCTTCCGGTGTCCACATTGAGATCCGATTGCGATCCGATCAGTGAAGCTCCATAGAGTAGAGCAGCAGAAAAACAGTGGTGACTGTTGTTGTACAGTATGTGAATTGAGAGGACATATTGCATTTACACTTGTGTTCAATGTGGTCACAATGCGTCCCTGACCACCTCCGGAAGTGGTTTGGCCGATCAGATCGCGATCCGTCTTCAATGTGTCTTGGGGGCGTTTAACACCTGTACTTTCAAGTGGTCAAGCACTATCCGATTGCAATCTGATCACAGAAAACGCATGTTAGTGACAGGTGTAAATGGCCTCATAGTCTCAGTGACAACGTATGTGTACCTCATCAAACTAAAGGTGGCTCCATCTTCAGCCTGCTGCTTTTTCTTATCTTGTCTATGTACTGAAATTGCTTAGCAGCTCAGTAAAACAGGGCTTGCCATCTTTCCAAGATAACTTTTTGAAAGAAAAAAAAGACATCCAAATATTTGTGGGAATAGTGGATTGCATAGACATGTGTGAACGTATATAAACCACATTTCTGAAATGTTGGTCATGTCATACTTGCACCACAGAGGACTGAATAAATTAGAACAGAGCTCACAAGGAATAAAGAGGTAAACTGTAATTACCATATTCTGTCTTAGATAAGAGCTGCACCGATATAGATGTGCAGACGGTATGAATCCCTAAAGTGAAGGCCAGATACTATTGATGGTGATAAAATAATACTTCACTCATAAAGCCTTTAAAATGTAAAAGGCTACACACCTCCACACACACTAAATTGTCATTATTAAGAATAAGAGTCTACAAATGTGCCAACATTGGTATAGTGCAGCTCTAACTTACCCTAATATGCTGCTATATGAGTACAAATGTATTGTATATAAACAAACAAAACCAGTGACTCATATTGTTTTTCTCTAAAAGTACAGTAATTCAATTCGTAGTTGCAGTTTCTCTAGGGCCATTACATGATTCCGATTTTTTTTAAGCTGTGTATCTCTGCATGGACTGTAAAAGCACGGTCTCTGGAAAAATGTTCATTAGTGACAATTTGCATATTGATAATATGGTAATTTAACACCACCATATCTTACAGTCCAAAAAGTATGCCCCTGCAAAACACCTAAAACTGACCATTGCGGTACTTTATAAAACACTAAATTCTTGAATCATTAATGGTGAAAAAGCACAGTCTTTGCCATGACAGTTTTCCCTATGTCTTCTCTAAAGCGCACACGCCTACATGGCACATAGCACAGCTCTGGACCTAATATGATGACTTTGCTCCAATATCACCCTTGCATCAGTTCATACGCCTGTCCATTATGACTCAGGTGATCACTCCAACCTAGCCTGGGTAAACCCATCCCCCACGTGACCTGCTCTCAGACCTGTTCTCAGTCACTATACTAGTGACTGGGAACTGAGAGAGCAGGTCACGTGGTGGCTGGGTTTACCTAGGCTAACTCCAACCTAGCTCCAACCTACAATAGTAGCCTTCTTCATAATACAAAACCAGGTATCCTTGTGAAGCAGACGTATCCATCAAAGCAACCAACCAGTTTACTCAACCTATAGCACCAAATGAACACCAGCAGGATTCCTTCCAAGCCTGTGAATTAATTTCTGGCGAAATGCCATTCACTCTCCCTTATGTCTGAGGATGAAAGTCATTTGAGTTGACAGTGAATGCAGCATTGATGAAAACGAGGCTTACACATAGATAGCCTAAATAGCCTACATGTGCGATGGGGGGGGGTTCCACAATTTCAGTTTTTTGCACATATGCTAGCAGGCCGACACCGGAATGCTATACAGTAGGCCTATGCATCTTCCGACTGACTCAAATGCTGATACAAAAGGCTGGATAGTCAGTGGTTTCGATGACTGACACTGGTAGGCTACTGTAGATTTCGTGGAAAAAGGTAGACTATACAGACGAGCTGTCTATAAACCTACAGACATGGTCAATACGTAACCGTTAATGGCAGATTAACGGGCGTGCTGCATAGGGATTACAGCACTATTAATTGCAGAATAAAAGGCGCACGGAGAACAAAGAATCTGGCCTTCGATTTGCTCACATATTACACGCAAATGCCGTTAAATCAGTTAGCGGTCATTTTGGAATAAGGACAACGATCAATTAGCCTACCATACTTTGGCACACTGGCATCGGCGTTTGCGCATTTCCAGCCAGATCAAAATTGTAAGTCCCAGCCCTTTTTACAGTAGGCTAGGCTACACACACACACATCTGCGAAGGATGGAGCAAAATATCTGTGCAGGTCAATGAGAAATGAGAGGTGGGATACAGTGACAAGGTCATAAGCTTCGTGAAAATGGAGCCACTATTGATCAATCACCAAATGGAAGAAAGGGGAAAATGCCACCACCTTTTTGACGTGATTCCTCCTTCCGATCAGCCTTGAAGTTGCCCACGGTGCTCCGACCCTTTTGTGTTGCTGATGCTGCGGGTGCCCGAGACGGAGACGCACGCACGGAGAGGCGCACAGACAGCCCCGCGCCGCACAGCTGCACGCATGTGAGGTGGATACGGGAGGGTGTGGCTGCAAGAGAAAGGCGAGCAGAGCAGGGCAGGGAGATACAGCCAAATGCGCCCTTGTCACGATGCGAGCCTGATTTTGTAACGCAAGTCTGTGGTTTTTCCGAGGGAATTATGTAGAAATTTAAGGAGCAGCTGAATGGAAACATTATAGCCTATCCATCCGCCCTACCGAAAAAACACTGATATTCCCTATGTGTGTCTGTGGTAGCCTATAGTGAGTTTATAGTGATCGCACTTTAAAGTTTATGGTATTCTTATTCTTATAATTCTTATCTAATTTCGGACAACTATAGGTTTTTCTCCATTTTGGACTTAAGAGTTTGTTTGTTTGTTTGCTGTGACGTCCTTATTGTGAAAGACACCGACAGACAGTGTGTAAAAGTTAAAATTTTAAGACTCCAAATAGATAATAAATTGTAGTATAATAAATAAATGTGTATAGTTTATTGAGTTATATAGGCTATTGTTGTAGTAGCAGTAGGCTACATTTTATTATTGGTAGCTACATGGTAGTGGTTTGTTGATATAATAATATATAGTGTTATGGCCAGGGATGCAACTCATGGATAGTGAAAAAGGTGACAGATACCAGGGCAGACATAAAACCACCCATATCCTATTTTGGGGCTGAAAAGGGTGACTGTCACCTAGGTGACAAGTTACATCCCTGTAGCCTATGTACCATCATACAGTATCATCAGATTATTATAATGAGATGTAGGCCTATCATATTATTAGGGTAGGCCTATATGAAATATATTAGTGATTATAGATAGATTAGGCTATAGCCTACATGATGGTATAATAGGATTGTAGCCTACTGCAAGTATAACATGTATACAGATTATTATAATGAGCCTCTCAACATTTTGTGTTATATGTGGACCTCAGGGAGAGTAGTTGTTGCCTTGAGTAATGGCTAATGGGGATCCTAATCAAACAAACAGGTTAGCCATAACTTCAGGAATAAAGATGTGTTTTTTAAGAAATGCTCAAAGACACTGTAGCCTACAGACCTGTGCAAATAAATGAGTAACACTTTACAATAACGTACACAAATAATGTAGTTATAATGTAGTAGTTAGGCTACTAGTAAACTAATCATTAACTATTAGTTAAACTAATAGTTAGTTAATGAGTAGCTACTAGCTAATGAATCATTCGTCATTAGTCAATCAACATAGTTACCACCACCACCACAGTCTGATTCAAGGCCTGCATTAGGTTACCAAAGCCATAACACCTAACCAAAGGTAGAGGGTTAGGGTTATAACTGAGACACACGTTTGTCAATGTTTTTATTTTGAAAAATTGACCGGATCTTTGTGCGTGTGCGTGTGTGTGTGTGTGTGTGCGTGCATGCGTGCGTGTGTGCGTGTATTACTGTATATATCTGTAGGCTACTGGCTTGACATTGACTTCGTCAGCTAAATGAAATACAACCTGTGAAAATACATTGTTGAAGGTGGGGTTGTGTTTTCATTTACTCCAGATTCCTCCAAATGTATTTGCACATTGGTTGCTGTAGTCATGTATTAAACAAAGTTGCAGCATTTCCGCCGGGGTATATTCTGAAAATACACACCGGACGTGCTATTTTTTACGCTCGCAGACTTGACAGTGGTCCACTTCTGAAGTTAACTATGAGGATAGCCTACGTGGTAGGTAGAAAACCAACAGTTTTTCTTCGCGTAGTAACAACTATCCGACAGACAGACACAGGACAGAAACGATGCTTCCGCGCCGGCAGGAGTACGCGGTGAAGAGGACCGGAGGAGCCAGGAGCGGCTCGGTTATAAACTTTAGGACAGCGGGGGCCCCGGGCTCCCTGCGCCGCAGCTCCGCCGTCCTGCCGTCGGTGCTGACGTTTGCCGTGATCGTAGCATCCGGAGGCCTGCTGCTCATGATAGAGAAAGGAATGCTGAACAGTATGGAGACCCCTCCACCTCGGGGTAATGGCAAACGGTCCGAATACATCAGACAGGCTGTGCAACACATCCCGGCTGCAGCAGACACAGAGTTCCAGGTACAGTAGGCCCCAGGAAAGAAGCACCGTTGGTCTTTATCAGAGATTATTGTCTTGTGACTTCGTTGAACTATTTCGCTGGAAACGTGACGCAAATGTGTTGCAAGCTGTAGGATTGAAGGCTCTGTTGCTTTTTTGTTGTTGTTGCTTTCAGTGATAAAGAGCAGTGGGCCTCATTGTAGGGTCCGGGGACCACCAGAGGACCTTTGGGGGTGTTCCAGGGGGTCCCCAGCAAATTGAAGAATCTTTAAACGTCTGCATTATTTCACACAAGTTAACACAATTAGAGAATAATGAAGAATTGCTCATTATTTCACTGTTAAATCTGTTATCTCTCTGTACCTACAATACAGATGGTAATGGGATTCCGGACAATATTCATATGTTCTAACAAAAAACTGTCAGATTTGGGTCAGAGAAAAGCAATCAAATGGGGGTCTGTGGCAATGTGTAATAAATCAGGAGTTATTATGCCAGTCAGCTTTGATGTTAGCTATGGTCACACTGTCTGACCATAGCTAACATCAAATCAATAACCCACCTTTTCAGAATTACCCATGCAAGGGTAAAACAAACTCACAGGTGGGTTTACCCTCTGACACAAAGAAATTAGTGTGTTGATTGTTCATTCCCAACTCTTGCTGCCTTCAAAACATCCAGTCACCTTGGCACTTTGCTCTCTTTGGTCACATGTAGATCCTCCAGGAGATCCGTAACCGCACCATCCGGACCATGTGCGGCCAGAAGAACATGCCCCACAATGTTTGGTCCCTGAGTCCCCTGCAGAGGAAGACCCTGCTGCAGCACATCCTGGTAAATGACAAACACCGCTTCCTCTACTGCTACGTCCCCAAAGTGGCCTGCTCCAACTGGAAGAGGGTCCTCAAGGTCCTGAGCGGAGCCCTGGAGAGTGTGAACGTCAACATCAAGATGGACCACCGCAACGACCTGCTGTTCCTGTCCTCTCTGAAGTCCGAGGAGATCCGCTACCGGCTCAAGCACTACTTCAAGTTCATGTTTGTGCGGGAACCCATGGAGCGTCTCCTCTCCGCGTACAGGAACAAGTTTGGGGAGATCGAGGCCTACCAGAAGAAGTACGGCGTGGAGATCGTGAAGCGGTACAGAAAGGGCCGCGCGAAGGACGCCTCAGTAACAGGAGATGATGTGACCTTTGCAGAGTTTGTGCATTATCTGCTGGACGAGGATGTGGAGCGCATGAACGAGCACTGGATGCCGATATACAACTTGTGCCAACCCTGCGCAGTGTCCTACAACTTCATCGGCTCCTACGAGCACCTTGAACGCGACGCAGAGTTTGCGCTACAGCAGATCGGGGCGCCGCCTCACGTCCACTTCCCAGAGAGGCAGACGTGGTACAAGCCAGTCACCGCAGAGACGTTGCACTATTACCTGTGCAGCTTACCACAGAAGCTGCTGAGGGAACTCCTGCCCAAGTACATTCTAGACTTTTCCCTCTTCACCTATCCGCTCCCCAACACAACCACTGAATATTGCCGACATTAAGTCTGCAATGTTTTATAGTTTTGAAATTATTTTTATACTGAATCCTTTGTACTATTTTTTATTCCTAGGGAACAAGCAGTATTTTGATACCATTTTGATATTTTACACAAGATGTTCGCACATCATTGCAAAATACTGATTATTAGAAGAGATGGAGTCTGAAGTCAAGAATATTTAAACTTGAAATCAACTGTTGACAAATCAAAAAGGGTACTGAAAGCCAAATCGCACTATTGTCCAGAGTATCCTGTTCCACAGACTGTTACAGTTCCATTTCAGTATTGCATTGATAAAACTTTCAATAATAAAGTTGCAAGAAGATTATTATTATTATTTTTTGCTCGTTTTTTCACCTGGATAATAAAGGGTTAACTGCTTACTCGTGTTCTTCATGGGCATTCAGGGGTTTAGCAGGCTAAAGCACATTCCGTGTGCGCTAATGTACGAGGGTTGTGGGTTTGAATCAGGCTCACGTTTGTTGCATGTCATGGACTTTCCCATCTTTCCTAAAACCCTCCTATCTAATTAAGCAGAAGTTAATCACAAAAAGATGGCCTTCATACTAATGTGATGTACCTAACACAGTTGATTTTTGTATTGCTTTATTTGTGAATAATTTAGGCATCATTATTTGAAAAACAATATTAAGCACAAACATCACAGAAAGTCATAGAAAAGTAACAATTTTGTTCCTACACGTAACAGGAGTCAATTCTTGCTGGAAACCAAATTCAGTCCAAGAACAGGGTCAGGGATGGTAAAAGAACACCTTGGCTTACAGTGTCCTCTTGACAGAGAGGATACTTTGCACATAGACAAAGTCATTACGGTGTGGATATTGGGATTGAAAAATAATACTATCTGTTCAAAACGTTAGCACTGTCATTAGCTTTAATAAGACTCAGGCATGTTTTCATGACTGATCCTCTGAACCCGAGGATGGACAGGGACAGAAAGTGACATTCAAAGTATACGGCTTTGGATGGACACATCAAGCCAAGTGTTAATAGCAAGGAAGATACAGGCCTTTAGAACTCATATGCCAAGTGTTAATACCAAGGTATATGCAGGCCTTTAGAACTCATGTCCAACACAAGAAGACTCCAAACAGGCCTCTAGAGGTTTCTGACTCACTCATCAGCAGTCCTTGTATAATTGCTAGTCCTTGAAGCTCACACTCCTGGAACAAGAAAGGGAAAATGTCAGATTTCAAGTGGTCATTAAATACAGAAGCGGCCGTTAAAAACAGCACGATTATTTCCATGTCCAAAATAGCAGCCTTACTTATCTGAGGATTTGTCAGTGGATCGTTCTTGGAGGCTGGAGCGTTCTGTGCTGAGAGGGGAGGAGCTCCTGAGAGGGGAGGAGCTCCGAAGGGACGAGAAAGACACACCCTGTCTGCGCATCTCCTGAATGGCCCTTTCACTGAGGACAGAGAGGCAACTTTGAAATGCGCTGTTTGCACCTCCATTGTGTTTCACATCATTGTATCTACATGTACATGTATTATAGATTTTTTTTAAGTACTTTCAGAGAATTATTGTGTACTTGTAATAGTTTTCCACAAGTGTAAAGGTTAATGCGCTGGAATAAGGCCATTATAAAGTTAAATGTTTTTAAAGCTAGCTTGATGATACTTTTACCATATGAAACTAGAAAACATATTTTAGATTTAGAATGTAAATTGTCTATAAAATTCAATGTAATTTCACATAAGATCTCATTTATTTTTGGCACACGGCCATCCATCCAGATTAATTTTGGCCCTTCATAGGAAAGAATTTGGGCACCTCTTTTGTAGACATTGCAGTTTTACACAACTAACAGTACTGCTTGCAGAAAGAAAGAAAAAAGTTGAGAAATATATAGAAATACAATTATTAGGATACAGAGAAAATCTAATTTGTAATATCGGAAATCTAATAGTGAAAATGCTTCTGTGACAGAATTGTAATATACAAATTTGTATTTTGTGTCGCAGTTACAGCTTTGTTCTTCTATTCCAGAATAATATCACTACCATAGTGGAGGTGTTGGATATGCAGTGTATTTCAGTGTAAAGAAAACAGTAGTTCAACTCACCGCTCAAAGCGTTCAGTGGTTAACTGTCTCTTCAGAACATCCATCTCCGTCTGCAGCTGGGACACTTTGCCTCGCAGCTGGGACACCTCTCTGGCATGTCCAGCACTAAGTTTTCACGCAGACAGACGCACGCACACACACACATACACACACACACACACACACACACACACAAAATGCATTCAACAAATTAACATTCTTATTCACTTCCAACAGTTACTACTACCGGTATACATGCTGGACTCATCTCACGTTTTGCTGTCAGCCAGGGTGAGCCGGTCCCGCAGGATCTTCAGTTCTGACTCTTTCTCACTCGCAGTCAGGTTGGTTTGGAACTCCTTGTGCCGATTGGTGGTGAGAAGCGTCTCTAGGTTACGGGCGGTCACCCTCTCACTGGCCAACTGCTTCTTCAGTAGCTCTGCCTCTGACTGAACATCCTCTAGTTCTCCTGTGATCTAGCAGACACGTTACAGAGGGTTTTGTGAAGACCTTTTCATTGTAATTTTGCTTAAAAGAAAATCTCCACCTTAAAGAGTTAGATAACAGCGACTGGCAATGAAGCTTATATTCCTGTGCCCCTTTTTTGGACTTTGATAGCAGAAAGATTTACCTTAAAAAAGATTTAGGGGATTAGGGGAAAAACAGAAAGCATGTCACATTCCTGCCAAAACTCACAGATTTTCACGGGAGTATCTTTATTTTAACCCTTTCTCCTGCTCTGCTCCCGATTGGTAATTTCTCCCATGAATCTTCTGATTGCAGAGTGGTACATATCAAATGGTTGTAGCGGGTTTAGTTGCAAAGCCAAAGTGAAGTCTCAGGTGGTATATGAAACTAGAAGACCTAAGGTATGATCCATTGGTACAAACCATGTCATGCTAGCTTGTCGGGAAGGGAATAAATAGCTCTCAAAGTTAGGCTAAATTTTGCTGAGGGAAAAACTGGGATGCCCACTTTCAAAGGGGTCCCTTGACCTCTCACCTGAAGATATCTGAATGAGAATGGGTTCTATGGGTACACATGAGTCTCCCCTTTACAGATAAGGTAGCATTTTTGGTTAGGCTAGCCCAATCATTCTAAATGTATTTCAATATGAAAAATATAAATGTTGGTACAATAAACTTTGATTACCTGTATATATTCAGTACTGGGTAATTGAGTGATGGGGTTACAGTATCCTATTGGGGGAAGTGCACGGTCACAATCCGGCCCTCTGGTAGAGAGAATGTGTTGTGGCCCTCTCTATGGTATCATCAAAGAGGCCCATCCCCGAGATACTAGATAGCTCATAATGCAATGCAGCCACAAGGCATGTTACATTGTGAATAAGGGGTGCGACCCGCAATTTCAGCTGGAGAAATTCCCATTGACTCCACCATTGCTCTCACCACCTACACGTACAACCCACAGCTGAATGCAACAAGTTCACACCTGTTCTCTGGGAGTGTCAGGTTATTCTGGGAAATGTAGCAACTGAGGTAGACAAGACTTGTTGAGAGGAAGTGGGTGCACAAAAAAGGGAATTACAACATTTCATCAGAAGGTAAGTCCTGGAATGCATTGATCATCACAGATAGATGATATAAACAGGGTGTTTAAGAAAGTCGACGTGAGGCAGGCCTCACCCTCTCCAGGTCCATGCTCTTGGAGGTGAGCTGGCGTGCGATGAGCTCCTTGCCAGAGTCCAGTTTGACACAGATTTCCCTGACAGAGGCCATGTCCGAGATGAGAGCATCTTTTTCCTGCTGCTCTGTGCGCAGCGCCTCCTCCAGTCGGGACGTCCCTCGAACCAGCGACGATAGCCGGGCCTCATATGCCTGAAGAGCCTGCATATGCTGAGGGGGGAGGCAGGGAGTGTCAAGTCAAGTTTATTTGTATAGCCCTAATTCACAAGCATGTCTCAGAGGACTTCACAGTGAATATGTCTAGCTAAATCTAGCTGACACAACAATAGCAATTACAGTAGTAATAATGACAACATGATTGAACAATTATATGATAGAGAGACAGAAAGAGAAAGAGAGTGAGAAAGGGGGATGGAAATGTGGGGGAGGAGAGAGCAAGGAAAGGGAGGGGTGGGGAGCAAACAGGGGAGTGTGGGGGAGGAGAGAGCAGGGAAAGGGAGGGGGTGGGGAGAGAACAGGGAAGGGAGAGAGGGGGGATGTAGGGGAGGAGGTGGAGAGGGAGTGTTGGAGAAAAATATAAGTTCTATTGGCATTTCCTAATCAATAAGCTATATTTGCATGCACATAATTATGCTACAATAAGTTAACATGACATGACATCTGACACATTCACCCTTGGCATTGAGGACTTCTCTCCTTTTGCTAAAACCTTGGTCAGTGCGTCGTGTTCCAATAACAACTGATAACTCTGTTAGACTCCACGACGCACACACATTTAACCCCCCCTCCTCTCTCTGCCTTCCTTTGCCTATAAGCATATGTCAAATTGTGACATCGCCGCTGAATATTTGACTCTGTATAACGTATCAGAATGTGTACATTGAGATTCAGCCCTCTGACAATACATATTAACAGAGAATGTATGGTTTTAAATATACTTTCATAAGACATCTTTCTGGCTCTTGGTTTCATTCATTTGGTTTATATAAGCTGTTTGAATCATTATAATGCGGATGAGGAATGGTGAAATTCCATTCCCTAACAGGGAGCATGTTAAGATTTTTATCTCATGCCGTTATAAAGACTGTTTCAGTGTCTAATCTCACAGTATGCTGCACTACAGTATGCAATATAACAGATGGGAACATTATTACACATTTGCACAACTTCTAATCGACAACCACTATGCAAATAAAGGTGAACGATTAACAGTTATGTGGCGTGATTATGGTCAAAATGATAATCACGATTATTTTTTATCAATATTGAGATCACGATTATTTAACATGATTACTCTTTGACTGTGGGAACAAAAACAACAAAACTTTTTTATTTTTTTTGTCCATTTCTCCACCAATTGTACTTGGTCAATTTCCCCCTGCTGCCACAGTCACTGCTCCACCCTCTGCCAATCTGGGGAGAGGACTAGCACCATGCTTCCTCTGACACATGCGTAGTTGCCAGCCGCTTTTCACATGACAGCAGGGAGCTTCACCGGCAGGACGTAGCACGTGGGAGGATCACGCTATTCCCACCGGTTCCCTTCCGCCCTGACCAGGCCCCCCGACCGACCAGAGGAGGTGCTAGTGCAGCGACCAGGACACATACCCTCAATCCGGCTTCCACCCGCAGACACAGCCTATCATGCCTGTATGGATGCCCGACCAAGCCGGAGGTAACACGGGGGCACGAACCTGTGACCCTCAGGTTGGTAGGCAGGGAATCTACCGCTACACTACCAGGACGCCCAACAACAAAACTTTTAACACTGGATTTCTTTGAACTGTCATCTTCTACCAAGTAAAGTTTAAACATGAATGGATCTCTGTTCTTGACTGGAGCTGAAACTAAACGCACCACAGTGTGTTTGGCTTTGGAGGAGGGGCGGAGTGCAGCACTGCGAGGGAAAGGGGTGCGCTGGATTTACAACACAAGACAACAAGAGCAACGGAATGTGGCACGTTTTATCTCGATTTTCATGATTGTGGGAAGCCAAAATCTTCATCATGATTAATATTCGATTAATTGTGTAGCCACAGACATTCATTCATTTCCTTACCAAAACTCAAGATTTTTAGGTTCTCCCAAATTGTAATTAATTACAAGCCTTAATTACAATTTGTTGAAGGTAAATGTAATTAGTTTATTGTTCATATTTGTGTTGGGAAAATCATTTATCCTCTCAATGCCAACATTAAAATGCAGATAGCTGTTGGAAATCGTTTACCAAAGCTCCCTCCTACTCATTCCCACCTGCTGGATTTCTCTCTCCTGGTGGCTGACGGTCTCGCGGAGATGCCGGCGTTCTGTGTCTGAAGACAGCAGTTCCAAGCGGATCGAGTTGTTGAGGCCTTCAGCCTGGTGCAGCTTCTGCTCCCGATCATCCATCTCAGTGTGGGCCATCCGGAACCGCTCCAGCATGTCCCTGTTCTCCTGCTCCTGTGGGTCAACACCTAGCGGTCAGCTGGGGCAAATGGGAGACGGTCTGCACACTAAGTGGGAGTAAGAGACAACAGCTATAGGCTATCCAGGTGCTTCCAGTCACACAGATATGGGACATCTAATGTTGCACTGAATAGAACTGAATCTCCAACACCAATGTAGCTTCATGGAAAATATCCATCCATACTATGACAGATTTACAAACATCTATATCAGTATAGAGCAGTTTTCTCTTGCCTTTGCAGCCATCAATTTCTCTATTCTGGACACCTCACATATATAAGAGTGAACCCGCAACTTCAGCTCATCCTTCTCATGCAATGCCTCTTCCATCTCGGCATGTACAGCCTGGAAAACATATTAAAACACAGGAGCGGCTGTTATTCTCTTCATCTGTGTGCCGTCGAAAAATCTGTGCAAATATCAACAGATCTAAAAAGAAGAAACATGTAGCAACTGATTACCAACTACTAATAGTTGTATTGCATACTTGGTTCTCTCTGGTCATTGTGACCAGGTCATTCTGCAGCCTCCTGTTCTCTCGGAGTGTGATCTCTCGGTCTCTCTTGAGTCCAGCCAGCTCCTCCTGAGATGCATCCAGCTGCCGCCTCAGACTGGCTATCTCCCTTTCACGGCTGCTCAACGCCCCCTTCAGCTGACTGTAAGTAATACACATTAACCTCACCACAAGTTTTCAGTCATATAAGAAAGATCATGAAGAGGAACTGTGGGTTTCCGGTTTCATGACATACTCTTATGATATTCATTTACGATGACAGTGAGTCACCACAAAGCCAAACAGAATTGTCACACCAAAACACTTACGCTAGCGAGTTATCCATGTTTGTGACTGTGAGTCTCACATCTTCAAGGGTGTTTTCCTGCATAAACGACAAAAACAATTCGCATTGTTTCATAAATACTCTTCAAGGACCAACCATGATATGATGAGTACTTGAAGACTATTTATGAAGCAATAACTAATAACAAACCTGAAGATTATTCAGGTTATGTTATTAGTAATAGCTATTAGCTAGTAATGAATTAGGCTTCTGACTGGCAATGAACATAGCATGTACACGAGGAATTTGTCCAAGAAACATGGGGCACTGACATGATCACACCTAACAAGGTGATGAAACTCCTCCTGACCCACAACTGACAAGGACATACTGTACAGGACCTCATGATACAGGGTTGGCTGGCGGTTGGTAAGAGCATGGCCGTAACTAGCTATGAGGACGGGGAGTTCCGGACCTCCCCTATTTCAGAGGGATTTTTTTTTTTTTTTTTTTTTTTTTTTTATAAAACAATCTGCATGGAAAAGCATGAAAAACACGGGATCGCTTTTATTTTGAAACGAAAGGCAGGTCAGGCAGGAAGTCATCTGACGCCCCGTCCGCGGTAACTTGATTCCGAGAGAGCAGCAGCATGGTGGTGAGTGATGACTGTCTGTCTGCCTGGCGAGATAATTGAAGGTGAGCGAGCTGCGAGACAGTGAGCGAGTGAACGACAGACAGTGAGTGACACTGACAGATTTTTTAGCAACAACCAAGAAAGTAAGTGTCTAGTCTGTCTCTTAAGTAATGTTACCTGTGTGACACGTTGGGATGCTACTGGCTAATCATGCATGATGCCAATTGCCAAGCTCCCGAAGTCAGGTATGCAGGTGGCTATATGCATGGTTTCAGTTTCATGACCCAATAAGTAACAAAAAGAGGTGGTGTAAAGTTAAAAACAACATAATATATTTTATTTTATTTTTCAATCGTTCCTATCAGGAATAAATAAATGTCCCTCTGTATGTTTTTTTTATTATCGATGATGACTTTGTGTGTTGTGTACGGCTTGGGTTGTGTACCTGTGTTTGTAGGTGTCATTTTGATATGAATTTGGCTAAAACAGTTTGTGTTTGTTAGTTACAATTATGTTGACAGGAGAGCTGAGCAGGTGGTGACATGAAAGAGAATATACTGAATAATGACATCACAACAGTATAATCCTAATGTTGATTTAAAATGATATATTACTCTAAATATGGCTAAAAAAGGGGGGGGGGGACTCAATTTTTTTTCCGCTTCCCGTTGCTGGACCTCCCCTATTTCGGAACCCTGGTTACGGCCCTGGGTAAGAGCTACCTTTTTTGATAGCTCCTCCTGTACCACGACCAGCTTCTCAGTCTTCTGATCCACTTCATCCTGCAGAACATCTTTCTCCCTGTCCAGGGCAGACATGGACTTCTTAAGAACAGCCACCTCATCCTTGTGATTGGAGCCCTGCCTACTCAGTTCCCCTGGTAGACAAATAGACATGGAACAACCGGCTGAGTAACTTCAGACAAATGGGGGAAAAAACAGCACAACATTAACCGGAACAGTCATCCCACCAAATCCATAAACACTCACCTATTCTCTCCTCCAGTTTCTCAATTTGCTCATGTGCAGCATACAGCTCATTCATCTTCACAGACAGTCTGTGTTGGGTATCACACAGTGACTGCTCCATCTGCTCCTGTAGCAGCCTGTGGACAGACATGAAAGCATCCATCAGCAGCACTGTATGGCACTGACTGGACACAGATACATCAGCACTGTATGGCACTGGACAAATACAACAACCCCTCATTGCTGCAACATGACAGATTCATTTTTAGTACAACTGTTTTATTGATCAGCAGTGTCTGGAGAGCGACAGAAGAAAAAAAGATAGAGATCAGCGTTTCATATGGAAGGCAGACACACCTCAGAGCATTGGACTCAGCCCTCTGCTGGGTTGTCTCCTCTGCATTTTGGACCAGAGCAGTGGACCGAACCTTCAGCTCGTCCTCCACAGCCTCCCTGCTCTCCTTCAGTAGACACACCTGTGACCGCAGGTCCAGTCTCTCCCGCTCTAACTGGACCACAAAACACACAAAGGTCAGGCCAAGAGACGTAGCAGCATAATAATTATGAACATTTAACTTTCAAGTAGTGAATAGCAGAATAATTATTGTATGCTGGCATATTGAAATATTAGAGCTGAAACAGTCAAATAATTGTGAGCAGCAGGTGGGGCAAAATGTTCAAACAGATTTGTTTTGAAATGCACAGGCTTACATTTTGAATGGCATTCTCCAGGTCTAGGATCCTCCTCTCCTCTTCCTGTCTGCCGGTGAGAGATGATGTCTGGGCAACCTGCAAACCACAGCAGTTAGTGTGTTGGACTCATCCAAGATGTTCATTATATGGTATGAATCTATTTTATAATATGCAAGTTAGGCATTTGAGGCAAGTTCTGCATACGGTAAGAGACAAATTCTAGCATATTAGACACCAGGAATGCTTTAAGTTTGCAGATATGTAAATAAAATCGACAACTGACTGGTGAAATCTATAGTTAACATAATTAATAATTGCCACACAAAAAAAGGGCAAAATGTCAATTATGTCAAGTAGTGGTTTAGTAGCCCTAATTATTAGGGATGCACCGATATGAAAATTTTGGCCGATGCCGATAACCGATATTAACATTGCTGTTATGGCCGATAACCGATATTTACCGATGTCGATATGATCTGTATAAAACCACATTTTTATGATCATCACATTTTGTACATACTGAAAAACACATGTTAACACTGAATTTGAAAAAGTTATGCATTTCTTTATTTGCAAAGCCTTTGGAAAAGCCCATAAATCATAGATTTACTGCATTATTTCATATCAATGTGAAGAATTTGGCTGATAATGATAACCGATATTAACATTGCAACATCTGACCGATACCGATATGACCGATATGTTAAAAAATGACCAACATCGGCCGATACCGATATGATTGCCGATATATCGTGCATCCCTACTAATTATGGTATAATAATAGTTGATGTTACAAGATGGAGATCACAGGAGAGGCATTCAAAGGGTGACAGGCGTTATGTAAAGACCTTTAATCTCCCCATAAGTGTGTCTCTTTCAGAAGTCATCTGCTGGAGTTCCATATCTGCCTGTCTCAACTCCTCCTTCAACCTCAAGATGTCAGTAGACAGATGTGTAGTACTGTGGGCCAGCCTTAGCTCCTCTTGCACCTGAGTGAACACGCACACAGTTGATCCATACAAGCATAAAGAAAGTCACTTCAATCACATATATGCCAGGGGCATGTCTCTCAAACCCACCTGTTTTAACTGTGCTTTCAGATGGTCTCTCTCAGCACTGAGGGCCTTCACACTTGTCTGGATGTCCTCCATGTGCTTCTCAATGCCCAACACAGCAGCCTTCAGCTCATCTCTTTCCTTTACGGTACGATTGAGTTCCGTCTCCTCAACACCCCCCTGAAATTAAAGAGGCCATTATCTTTTCCAATCACAGAGTATTTTTGCATCAGCTTCTCTGAGAATCAACTCAAAGTCTGTTAAATTATTAGCCAAGTTACCGGTAATTGTATCCACTTACCCTGCCTGCTCTAGACCCGGGACTCCTGCCTCTGCCTGGACTACGATTGGGGCTTAAGTCCCGGCCCAAATGCCCTTTGGTCCTCTTGTAGCGCTCAGCCTCCTGACGGTAGAAATCCCTCTCTTCCTCTAGGCTCTTGACAAATGCGTCCAGGCGTGATGGGGAGCGTTCCCTTCCACAAACACCATACTTAGTCCGCATGGTCTCTAGCTCCAGCACCAGGTCTTTGTCTAGGAAATAGAAACGTGCAAGTCAGTGGTGTATTGAGAAACAAAAGCTGCTAGGCCGGTGGACAGATGCATTGTTATTACAGTGTAATAACACTGTAATTACACTACAGTGTAATAATAACACTCCAATTACACTGTAACAGTGTGTATAGAAGGAAACGGGATAAAGCCCCAAGGTTCAGTAGGAGAGGTGAAGCAAACTGCTGCTGCTTACCAGTTGCTATCATTTTCTCCATCTTCTCCCGCAGCCTACTTTTCTCTTCCTCCAGGAAATTAATCAGTCCCTCCATTTTCTCATTCTGCTCCTTGAGTTCCACCAGTTGGTCCTGAAGACGGTCTTTTTCATAGCCACCTTCAAACTGCTCCTGAAATACCAGTGCGGAGACGGTTAAAAGGGATGTTCAAACTTTTAATACTGTGGGGACATTTGGCAGGACCTCTCTAATCTGTGACAGTTTCTGGCTGGACATGAACTGAAATGAAAATAAAACAAAAAAACAGGACACTTGTATTCCATGGGGGCGCATGTTTTCTTTAGTTTCTGGAAAGGAACGGTTGTGAATGTATACATAACATTTATAAGCTGTAAATTCACAAGTATTCCCCTTAAGCCCAATAATATTCAGTACATACCCTTCTTATTTCTGTGATAATATTCTCCAAGTCCTCAATGGTTTTCTGTTGCCTCCGAATTTCTTTCTGATAAGAAAACAAAGGGTAAAGTTGTTGTACGGTTTGTTTCCATTGCACCAAATTCAACTTCTTTTGTCATTTAATGCAGGGTTAGTAGAAGGTATTAGTCCTGTTCTCCTGCATGTACAAGTACACCCCCCTTCCCTTCTAATATTCTCACTTTAGTTTCCTGCAGTTCCATGTCAGCAGTTTCCACCACCTGCTCCTTGTCCATCTCTAGCTGTTTGGCGAGCTGGTCTATGTGAGTGAGCTCTTCACATAGTTCCTGGTTCTTTAGAGACAGATCGGCTACTTCAGTGGAAGCATCCTGCCTCTTCTGCAGCAGCCCTTCCACCTTCTGCTCCAGTGTCCTGTTGGTCTCCTGCAGGTATTCGATCTGTGGACCCAAAGCTGTGTTATCTGGGACAGGCTGTGCAAGGCAACAGGTAGCTGATCTGTGGACCCAAAGCTGTGTTATCTGGGACAGGCCGTACAAGGCAGGCAGCTGATGGTTTAACAACTATGGAGACATCCAAGCAGTAATCCTGCAGGGGATCAATGAGTTATAATTCATTACTTTACAATACGCTGCAGTGCCCCATAGCTGGAAAACCACTCCTATAGTTACAAAAATTAAAATACAATAAAAACTATATAGATATATATATATATATAAACATCCTGTATGAATGTGGTATGCTTACCTGAAGGTTAAGGTGGGCAATCAGTTTCTCATTGCTGATGTTCTGAGCCTCTAGGGAGATGACATCATGAGGACGTCCTCCATCAAGTGCACGATTCAGACGCTCTATCTCTTTGTCTCGCTCTTCCACCTGACAAGAGTGTAATAAATAAATACAAAAAGCAGCACCACAATCTCAATTGCAGCATTTACCATATCACAATTTCATGTCCCTTTAAATTAATATATTTATTCCTTACCTGAGTGTTTAAGTGTGTTATATAGCCCTGAGCATTTTCCAGGTTTAGTTTGACTTTTATGATGTCTTCCTGTAGCTCATGAATCCTATAAATTAAGGTCACAGGGAGTAAAACAGTCCCTAAATGAATAATACATGTGCAAGCATGCTCAATCAACACATACAGTACATCAAGCGACTACCAGTTCTCTCAGTATATAGTTGAGAAGCCACATGTGAAGGCAAACCTTCCATCTGCCAACTGCAGCAGGTCCGCTATGTATGGGTCATCAGGCTGCAGCGCGGGATAAGCAGTGGTAGCAGAGGTAGGTAGGAGCTCATCGATCTGCATTCTCTGACGTCTGAAAGGAATGCTGTGCTTTTTTCCACCTGTGAAAACATGTGTGATATCATGTAAGGACTGGAGGATCCATTTCTTCAGTCATGCTTCACAGTCTGTGTTGAAACTATCTTATGCATCCTATCCGGATGCTATAAAAAAAAAATGTCAGTATCAAGTTTGAGCTCCTTCTACCAAAGTGAAATATCACTGCGCCCCTGTTATTACCTGGTGTCTGTACCACAGCTTGCATGTTCTTCTCCTGCAGCTGTTGGATGCGTTCAGCTTTAGCCTTGCTATCCTTCTCCAGGCAGCGAACCTTGTGCACATACTGATTATTTAAAAACTTCAGGTCAGATGACTCATGGTCCAGTTTCCTAATGTGGGTCTTGAGCTCTGAAACAAAATAGCATTATGCGAAGGTTAGGAGTCGTATCAGTCTTTTGTGTATGAGGGTCATGCGTGTGTATTCAGGAGGGGGACTGATATCTAAACCTCTTTACCTCTGCTGACACGGTCCTTCTCCTCCCTCATCTTGAGAAGCTCGAGGTGCAGCTCATTGTTCTCCCGGACCAGCCGGGCATTTTCCGTCCTGTAAGGCTCCAGAAGGGCATCAAAGTTTCGGCTTTCTTTCTCTGTCTTCCCTGCTGACAGTCTGGCATTGCGCAAGCTTTCAGTTGTGTGGACCAGATCACTGTAATACAGAGAATAACACACTCAAACAATGGTTTGATCTGGGCAACTGTGATTGATTGGCTGGTATATGAGGATAAGGGCAATAGGTGCATGATGATGATGATGATGACTTTAAGTTTCACCTGAACAGTTTCTCCACTAGTGGCAATGTCTCAATTCCCAGTGTCTGTCGATACCCCAACTGGTCCAGACGTTTCCTCAAATTGATGAATTTCCTCTCTGCGTTGGTGCTCATGGTTGCAATTTGGCACTACTAATGCATCACAACAAAGTTGGGTAATATGCAAATATTGTGCAGGTAAGAGACAAGAAACCCTAGAGGGTGGTCTCTAAACTCAGATTAAACCAGTTGACAACCGTTACAGCAAAAACAATACAATATGAACAAGAACAAGAGAGAACAACAAAAAAGAAATAAAACCAAAGAAAAGAAAGGATGGTGAGGTGTTTAAAGGGCAATGTGAGGTGTAGTGTGTAATGTGTGAAGACTCAATAGAGAGAGGTTCTGATATTGGATTGATAAGAGATGATGGATGTGTGTTTGGCTATGTGGATATATTTATTCTTTTTATTTGTAGTATGGGGGTGAAGGTGATCTGAATGTCTTGCATAGCTAACGTTAGATTGACAGATGTTGGTAGTCAAACGACAGAACCTGTCAGGACAGGTTCTGGAATAGCCTCAATGCGAGACTCTTCAGTCAGGAAGAATGACTGAAGAGTCTCGCGTTGAGGCTTCTGGAAGTGTGCTGTTACAGTAGAACCAAGTACTTGGGTCACATTGATCAAATGAGTGATGATGATGACATGTATAGGCAGCGGCGTGTCTTGTATGCACAAGCTAATATGCTGAGGGAAAAGTTTAATTTTTGCTCTGATGAGGTCAAGATTAACCTGTTTAGAGCCTATTGTACTCCTCTCTATACTGCCCCCCTGTGGGTCAAGTTTAAGCAGGCTAGCATTCAAAAGCTTCAGGGTGCTTATTGACTGCATGAGGATTCTGCTCAGAAAGCCAAGGTGTAGCAGTGCTAGTGAGTTCCGTTGTGGTGCAGGAGTCTACACACCTTTCATGCCCTGCTGAGAAATCTGACGTACAAGTTTATCTGTCGTCTTAATATATCTCAGAACTTGATCATTATGCTGCTGTCTCAACCTGGTCTCAGTGCTATTAAGTACCAGTCTAGTATTTGGGTACATTGGTGGTACAACCATTTAATGTAGGCTAATGTATTGGCGTATGTGTATGTTGGGATGTTGTATTGTTTTTTTTATGTATTGTCTGTTTTATACTGGACCTTGTGTCTGCTAAGTGATGATGCGACTAGCTAGCGCTGGGTTCAGGTTAGCTAACGCTAATTTGCTAACGAGCAAACATTGGCTAACGTTAGCTGGGATTTGTTTGGCTATTTTTCTCCTTAGCAATAACAATTTGTTAGCCGACTAACGCTAGTTCACATCTGGCTTGTTAAATCACTTGGTGCCTTCTTACCTTGCTCGACAGGAAGTTGTGTTATGATGATGTGAGTCGTCACATCATGTGACGGCTAAACGTTAGCCTTCCTAACATTAAGTCGTTATCAACTTGATTCGACATCAGCGGCAGAGACCACCCTTGGGGCAGTTGTATACACTGAACTCATATCATTTGATATCAATCTAACAGCGTCAAGTCGTGTGCATGTAGTAATCCACAACTCCCCAAAACAGACGTTTCCGCGGCAGTGGTTTGAAAAGAGCGCCGATGATCCCTGGCCTCAACTTCGTCACCATGGAAATGAGGCAGGCACCGTGGAACATCACGAGTAGCGTGTTCTGTCAGCCGGCGTCGCCCGTGCAGGCGGAGTCGAGCCACTGATTTCGCTCAGCAGTGGGTACAGTCAGTGAGATACAACACGGTGGTAGATTGGCAAATGTAATTTATTATGTACAAAAGTGAATCGGCAAAATTATAACAGAAAAATGTCATACTTCTGCCAAAGCACAAGTGGCTATTCTCAAAGCACATACACATGATGGATAGATGCAGAAATGAATGCAAAACTGTCATCTGTAGTCTGTACAACTCTCTCTCTCTCTCTCTCACACACACACACTCTCTCTCTCTCTCTCTCTCTCTCTCACACACACACACACACACACACACAAACTGACTGACAGTAGTGGCCTAACAGCAATTATGCAGGACTGTGTTTGTAAGTCTCTCTCTCTCTCTCTCTCTCACACTCTCTCACACACACACACACACACACACACACAAAGAAACTGACAGTAGTGGCCTAACAGCAATTATGCAGGAGTGTGTTTGTAAGTATATTCTATCACTAACATTAGTGATATGGAAAAGTGCACAGCAGCTAGACTGATATTTAATGAGACTGGGCAATGCTAGAGAAGTACTCCAACATGTCTTTGATGGTAAACTCCATGGTGATTCCAGATCCAGGATAGCAACGGCCAATCAAACCTTCAAAGTGTTTGTACTGACGGATGAACTCATCTTGCATGGAGTGCCACACCACCTGGTGGCGTAAAAAGAAAGTGCAAAAATTCAGCGACAAGGAGACTGTGACAACACTGATCAGCTCAGCGGGTTATGCACATGCATTGACTCTTCTCTCTCACCTGTAGCAGACTCTCTTCTTCACACAGGTGTTTGTCCACTTTCTTGTAGAGGTTGTCAAGACCCTTTTTCACCTCCTTGCCTGGGTATTCTTTGATAACTTTACGTAGTTCTTGTTTGTTAAAGGCCAGCTGGTAGCTCACCTCCTCCTCACGAACCCCCTGTGCCACACGCGCCTCAACTCCTTCAAAGAAATGCTGCAAACGAGAGAGAAAACAGTTGACTTATAACGCACTAAATACATCTCCTGAACCTCTCATTAAATGGTCACATCCTGCATTCATGTCCATGAAAATGATACAATATTATGTGATAAATATAA
The DNA here is from genome assembly GCF_964638095.1 of Poromitra crassiceps. NCBI lineage: Eukaryota > Metazoa > Chordata > Actinopteri > Beryciformes > Melamphaidae > Poromitra > Poromitra crassiceps. The sequence continues at coordinate 21,647,234 of NC_139632.1, forward strand.
ATGGTACTCCTCCTCACATTCAGCTTCTCCAGAGGCTGGCCCAGAGAGTTGATGACATAGGACTGCAGATGGTCTGTGTACTTGTGCTTGGCCTCTCGCCTCTCTGCCTCCAGGCAAGAGATCTTCAGACGTGACAGAGTAGAGAAAATGTGGTGGAAATTCTCCATCATCACAACATCCCGCGGCGTCTTCTGGCTTTCATTTGCTACTTTCTCCACTGAGAACACAAGTCAATCGATATTCAGAGCACTGGTTTTAAGCATCACATTATGACCCATTATTAGAATAACCTAGTCGAGGCAATCAGTTTATTTGGGCTTTTTAATGGTCTCACCATTCATGAAGACAGCCCTGATGAGTTTGACATAAGCCTTGTCCAGGTCCCCTCGGCGCTCTGCATTACGGAAGATTGTTTCAGCCAGCTCAGCAAACTCCTCAAACCCAGTAACAAATTGCAGGATTCCCACCTTGCTTTTCTTGGAAATCTTCACTTCCTCCATCTGCCTGATCTGACCAGACTGAGGAGGACAAAGAAAAGGAAGCTTCTTAAACCCATCACAAAATATACATAAGCAGGTCCAACTTTGATCAGGGATGTGATCACAAACATTAAAAGCATGCAGAAGCGACAACACAGATCTTCCATTGAAACAGTAGAGAAGTTTAAATACTTAGGAACCTTTTTTGACTCCAATCTAAGTTTCACAGCCAACACAGAATACATCTTTAAGAAAGCAATGCAGCGTTTGTATCTAATCAGGAAATTGGATTCATACAAAATCAGCAAAGCTATTCTGGAGACTGTCTACAGGAGTCTTATTGAAAGTATTTTGACCTTTGACATGTGTACATGGTATGGGAATCTAGGAGTTAAGAACATAAATAGACTGTCCCGAATTACAAACATGGCAAGTAAAATTTTTGGGAAAGAACAAGAACAACTTGGATGTATTTATAAAACAGGTGGCACGAAAAGCCAGACAAATTGTGTCTGACCCTGTACATCCCCTTTTTAATGAGTTCACAAAACTGCCCTTGGGAAGACGCTATGGAGTTCCTGCAGCAACCAAGAACATCTACAAAATCTTTCATACCAAACACCCTAAATCTGCTAAATTCATAAACGTCAGACTCATCCACATCAGAACCATGTCCGTTATCGCTGTCTTGTATTATGTACCCTATAATTTCCTGTGCTGTGTACTGCGTCTGTGACTGTACTGTACTTTTCATGTGTGGAAGCAAACCTGTGAAGCCAAAGACAAATTTCCACATTGTGGACAACAATAAAAAAATTGAATTGAATTGAATTGAAATGTCAAATGTAAAAAAAAATGTAGTAATTGTTCTGATTTTATGGGCTCTACTCACAATGCATTTGTCAAAGTTCCTCTTGACAGTGACCAGCACGTTTCCCAGAGTGGTGCTGAGGTAAGAGGCAGGGTCAACATTCTCAGCTGTCCACACATGGTGACTCATCTTCACCAGCATGTAGAGAGAGTGGAAGCTGTCAATCTTGTCACCCAGGGCAATGAGACTGTTGAGCTCGGTCTCGATGCTCTGGAAGATTTTATTCATCATCAGCCGCACCAGGTCTTTTCTGGAACAATGAAAAGAGATGAAGAAGATATAAGGAGGTGGTGGGAAAGGTGAGAGAACAATGCAGTGAAACGGTGACAAAAGGAGGGAGGGGAGCCAGTGTTCTTGTCGTAATGTGACTGGTGGTGCTGGGTGATATTTGGAGCAGAATTGTTACCAGGAGATGTGTGACTACTCACTCTGATGACATGGAGTGTCTGTGCTCAGCCTGAGGAGGCATTCTAGAAGGCAACGCTCCATCAGTCTCCTCCATTTCCGGCTGTCAGGGGAACAGAGATCAAACATGAGAAATATAAACAAACCTCTACAGACAATTAGACATAAAGCAATGAAGCTGTGACCTAAAATAACCTATGTGTCTGTTTTTGCTGCATTGTTGTTGTTTTTTTAAGTTTCATACCAGAAAAAAATATTGATTTCAACAGGTGACGTACGTGACTACAGCTATTGAAGTGATTATTCTTTCAAATAAGTATGTTGACAATTTCATGTGTGACTAGTGAGTGACTACAGTTCAGCAAAGTGGTGTGCCGTATGATCTTTCCGTCACGGCTGTATTCACATGATCACAGTTTTACCTGAGCAAGAGGGGGCATGACTGTCTCTACCTGAGCAATAGGGGGCGTGGCTGTCTTTACCTGAGCAATAGGGGGCGTGGCTGTCTTTACCTGAGCAAGAGGGGGCGTGACTGTCTTTACCTGAGCAAGAGGGGGCGTGACTGTCTTTACCTGAGCAATAGGGGGCGTGACTGTCTTTACCTGAGCAATAGGGGGCGTGAATGTCTTTACCTGAGCAATAGGGGGTGTGACTGTCTTTACCTGAGCAAGAGGGGGCATGACTGCCGGGTGCTGCTGCAGCTTGAAGAACTTGCTGATGAAGTCTTGTTCTGCTAGACACAGCGGCTCCAGTTCACTGAGGACCTGCTCAAATATCTGCACAGAGAAATCCACTCCATTCAACGAATCAGTAGACATCAACACATATATTGTACATATGGTCACAGCTCTATTTGCATACTGCATCTGGAAGGAGAACTGGGAGGGGGGAAAATGTATACAGGCACTGGCAGTAGAGAGTACCGCAGGGATGACGTATTTTTGTAGGCTTACCCGGAAATCGCAGCCATGCTGGTTCGTAAGGGGAAAAGTGAATGGGATTTTTGCATGGGGACCACTTGTATGACTTTTTAAATGTTTTCTGAAAATTGTGTAAAAAAAAAAACGCATTTAGGCTACGCTTTCTTTACACTACCACATACCTTATTTCATGCATTTAACTGAAATCTCCTTACTAAAATCCCATTGCCGTTATCTCTTACGATCCAGCATGGCGGCGATTTGCTACTTCCGGACTCATTCCTGCGGGACTCACTCCATTGTAAACTAGTCAACTTGAAAGGATGTGAATCTCTGGCACTGTCACCTTATCAAACTTGGTCCTATCGGCCACGTCGAGGTCGGAGGCCGACATGTTGCCCATGTCCAGCAGTGAGGAAGACTGGGAACGCCTGCTGTTGGAGCCCTGCACTGTCAACTTGTTCAGGCTTGAGGTAGAGCCTGTCAGCTTCCCAGAGCTGCCATGCAGGCCTGGGACAGCATAAGGAACAACAGTGTGATTGAAAGTAGTTACACAAATCTCTGGAAATCTCATTCAAACCTCGGGAAGTACATTTTTGACACTGCGTTCAGAAGAGTTAGCAATGGTTAGCTTTTTTAGGCATTTATCATAGAATCTGGATATGTTACGATGCATTCAGCTGTATTGTGAACAAAGATAAAGCACAAGCCAAAAGGTCATGGCGGGGTAAGGGGTACACAAGGCTAAAAGTTGTCTATATGGAGGAGCAAGGAAATCTAGAGCAAAGGATTCCTTAAAGTGCAGTTGTAAGAGACACAGTATTAAGGAGCAGCGTGGGTAATCGATAAGTGGAACTGACCTATCCAAGTGTGATACTTACTTTCTGTTTCCTGTTTGAGTGCACTCTCTTTCCGCGGAAGCGTGGCTGGCAGCCAGTTAGAAAGGCAGGCATCAAAGACAGAGATAGGTTAGGCTTAAAACATGCAGCATGGAAAGGGGGTGAGGAGGCTAGATGTTAGATGTACGACGTTACATTATGCTGACGTGCACTGCAGTGGCTTAGCTATGCCAGTAGCCTGCTCCATCCTTTGGAAAACAAATTGATCTGATTTTGTTTTCAGAAGGACAAGGTAATACAGAATGCAGAAAGCAGAGTTCTATAATTTTGCCAAAACCAAAGCTCAACCAAGAGTCCTATTCAGCTTTTAAATAATACTCAACTGAGTAAAGAATTGGGTTTGTAATACCCTCTTACAAAGAGCATACATAACATATACATGGGCAAGTTGTGTTGTGGGCCACACTTAGATGGGAAAAGTATTTTTTAGGCCACTAAATGCAAAGAGGGCTGTACAGGAATCTGGAGATACAGCGAGTCTTTTTTTCCCTTCAGATTGATCATGTTACCTCATAGAACTCTGAACTTAATTAAACAGGTATAGCCGGGTACTGTATACACTGAGTAGTACAGACAAATATTACAGTCAACTACATGTTACACACACACAAAAATACCACTGAAACGCCCAACCACACATCATGAAACTAAATGAGGAAGACAATAGTTATACAGTAGTCAAAAACATGTTTTGTATCCATGCACTAATAGTCCTGACTCGTAGGTCTTACCAAACTTGCCCTTCGCCTCCTTGGTTGTACCCGCCATCTTTATTTTGGCAACCTCAAAGAAATCTTTGATTTCTCGCTCATATAATCTGGTCATATAGTCAACATAGGTCTAAAAAAAACAAACAGAGAGAAAAACATGTTCAAATTTTAAGCTGTCAGCTGATCATGTGACACACCATGTCTTTGAATTGTTTCTCTCAGATCAAAGCACTGACCCTTGACAGGCCCTCGTACTTCTCCCTGTGGGTGTTCTTCAGCCACTCCATGAGCTTGGCGTAGCGCAGCAGGTCCCTGTGGAGCGGGCTGTGTTTGGGCAGGGTCAGCTCGGCTGTGTGCTGGGACAGGGTGGAGCTCTGGTCATGGCCCTGAGCAACAGAGTGGCGAGAGGCAATCAATACTCAATTAACACTATATTTTAAAAAAAAATACACACAAACCTAGTACACACTTCCATTCCAACTTCCTGTATACACTCACACACATATAACACATGAAGAGGCTTTGTCTTGCTTGCTTCCTATAACACTTACATGGATAGGGGCTGTAAAAACTGTTGCCCAAAACTACCATCAAGTCAGATGTTAGTGAGATAAACAGTTGCAGATATTTGTAATCAAACTCCAACACTTCAACAACTCAACTAATTGACAAGCTTAAGTCTGTGAAAAATATTTTAAAAAAACTCTTATTGCCATACTGATATGCTCCTCAGTTCCTCAGTGTCATCTTGTTCACTCTACTGGCACTGCTACCAGACATGCACGCAGAGCAGACAGGCATAGGATTTTATGACATGGCACCTTTTGCAACAAAAAGGCATGTTAGCACCCAAAAGCAGCAAGAAGCACTGAGCCAGAGTGCAGACATTTGGTGAACAAGGAGAAAAATGGTCAGCGTCTGTTTGGATTTGAAATCAGATGAGACATAGGCACGTGAAGTAGTTAGGAACATATCCCATGCGAGCAATAATGCGCTTTGGTGGAAGGCCAGGGGTGCTTGAATTAATGACATGTAAGTTGGGGTGAGGTGGGAGAGGTCAAAGGTTAGGAGAGAGGGGGCACGTTGCTGTGAGGGTACTCACTGGAAGTGACAGACAGGAGGACCTATAGAACTGAGGGATGGTCATTTTGAAGTGACTGAAGTGGTTGAACTGACACAGAGACAGAGAGCAGAGTGGGATGAGCCACACAGAGAGTCAAGAATAGAAGGGACAGAACAGGAAGAAAACGGCACACGAAAGCACAGGAAGAGGATCAGAGCTAAACAGGAAGTCAATGAGGAGAGAGAGAGAGAGAGCCTGGCAAAAAAAACAAAAAAAACAGGGAAGACTGCACCCCTCCATAGCAGCAGATTAATGTGCGTACTCACGCTGGCGAGGTGGGTGCTCCCGACGACACAGGGTTGAGTCTGTCTCTTAAATCTGCTGACACATGTCATTCCTGCTCTCTCTCCTATCTTTGCTGTTACTAACATTCAGTTGAGTAAAATGCCAGAAAATGCACACATTTTTGTAGTTTCAGAGTCTTCGCCAGACAACACACGCAAAAACATTTCCAAAAAATATACAAAATAAAAGTGTAGTAGTACAAAAGTGTAGTGTACTGTATAGTCCGTTTACTAGCAGTATGCTCAGTATGGCTAATGCTTTTATAGATGATTTGTGGATACACTTTGTAGATATTTATTGCAAGGACAAACTGTCTTATAGCAGGCAGACGCAAACATTTGTGAACAAATACACAACTGCATACTGCTCTTACATTTCACAATGAGTCACAAACTGAAGTATTGTACACATCAGAAATTGCTTGTGAAACTAAATACGAATAGTATCACAATTACTACAATTGTATGCTGTTGACATTGTCAGTACCGTAAATTCCGGACTATAAGACGCACCGGTGTATAAGCCGCGGGACCAAAATTGACTATTTTTTTCTTCTATAAGCCGCACCGGTCTATAAGCCGCGGGTGTTTTGATGTTTAATTACCATATGAAAGGGTTCGTGCACAGAGAGGAATGTCGGGAAAGCGATGGCTGTTTGGGGAAGCTCCCATTTATTAACATTTCAACAAAACAAAACAAAAGTCAGGTCACTAATCCCCAGACAAAATCACACAACAATAGGCTATATGTGCAGCAAACCTGTAACCAGAGAAGTCAAGTCACTAATGCTCGTCTTCCTCTTCTTCCTGCGTACTGAAACCACCAAAGTCCTCATCTTCAGTGTCGGAAACGAACAGGTTCAGGGTGGCTTCGTCAACCACTCTCCTCTCTCCTTCATTGTCACTCAAAACCAACGAACTCCTCTTCATCTATAGCTGTGTTTCCATTACAGTTTTTCGCAAAAGAATTGCGATATTTCTACAACTTCGACAATGTACAATTGCGACTTGTAGGCGTTTCCATTGAAGTTGCGTTTGAGTGATTCCCCGTTGCAGCAGCTGCCACAGTGATTACGCACGGGGATCTGCCCCATATCCCGTCCCCTGCATGCTCAAATCCAACCAATGGTCAATGGAAATCCCAACATGAAGTTACAATGCATATAAACGAGCCTGATTATCAATTCAAAAGAAAATGAGTCGCAAAATGTTGCTGGCTGCGTGAATGCAGTCAGCGCGACAGGCAGAGGAAAAAAGGTAGCCTAATAGCCTACAACTGGTCCGATTTAGAGATGGAGGGGGGAAAAGGCTGATTTGGTTCTATAATTGCACCTGAAACGTGTGCAATGTATTAGCCTACTCACAGTCACTGTATTCACTTCAGACAGCACCACCGCACCAGTGTGTGCTTTTCATCCTCTCATCTCGCCAAGCAAAGCTTTTTTTTGGTGAAAGAATCCTCCAGGGCGCTTCTTGTTAACAGTCCGAGTGAGTGGCAGGTCGAACGTCAAAGGCACTTCATCCATATTTATGATCTGCTCCGGTTCGATGGAATATTCCTTGATCTTCCTTTGTGTGAATTCGCCGAAGTTTGTGATTTTCTCCTGGTAGTCGGGGGAGGGAGTTGATGGGCTTGTGGCCGTTTGCTTACCGTAATTACCATATGTAAGTGGTCACGCACAGAAGGGATTGTCGGGAAAGAGATGGCTGTTTGAGGAAGCTCCCATTTACCGTATTACCGTAACATTTCAACAAAACAACATAACACAACACCACCATTGTTTATTTTTACAGTGCACACAGTGTCCGCGGTGTGGTGAAAAGAGGGCAAGAGAGGAAATTAAAACAGAAGTGGATTTATAGTTAGAAAGAGTGCTAAAAAAGAGAGATTTTTTTTTTTTTTTTTTTTTTTCTGAAAAAATCCATAGATAAGACGCACCGTTATATAAGCCGCAGGGGCCAAAAAACGGGAAAAAAGCCGCGGCTTATAGTCCGGAATTTACGGTAATCAGATTCTAGGGTTCCAATGTTTCAATACCGTAAAATATTAATGAATAACCACCAACCAATTCTGCAACTTGGAAAGTAGTGTTCATATACTGTACTATTTTCTATACTATTTGCTTGGAAGCATGTGAACAAGTGTTAACAGTGTGTGTGTGTGTGTGTGTGTGTGTGTGTGTGTGTGTGTGTGTGTGTGTGTGTGTGTATGTGTCTTACCTGGTGAACAAACACATTGTTGAGGTGATTGGTGAGGCGGCGGGCAAAGGTGTCTCTCAGCTCACTGAAGAGGTGCTGTTGCTGTTTCACAGCCATCAGCTTGTCATGGCCTATGGTAGGAAAATTATTGAAAGTTAATATCCAGAATTAGTCACATCAAGGATGTGTAATCTATATGCTCTAATCACTTAAAAAATGGTTTATGTCTGACTGTGGCTCTCAATCCATTTAGCCTGCAACACCTACAAATGACACCTATCCACAAGCTAGGAACAGAAAGGTCCATAGTACCATAATGTCCATTTAACTTCCACAGTACCATAATGTCCTTTTAACTTCCACAGTACCATAATGTCCCTTTAACTTTCAGAGTGCCATAATGTCCATTTAACTTTCAGAGTGCCATAATGTCCCTTTAACTTTCAGAGTGCCATAATGTCCATTTAACTTTCACAGTGCCATAATGTCCCTTTAACTTTCAGAGTGCCATAATGTCCCTTTAACTTTCAGAGTGCCATAATGTCCATTTAACTTCCACAGTATCATAATGTCCCTTTAACTTTCAGAGTGCCATAATGTCCATTTAACTTCCACAGTATCATAATGTCCCTTTAACTTTCAGAGTGCCATAATGTCCATTTAACTTCCACAGTATCATAATGTCCCTTTAACTTTCAGAGTATCATAATGTCCATTTAACTTCCACAGTATCATAATGTCCCTTTAACTTTCAGAGTGCCATAATGTCCATTTAACTTCCACAGTATCATAATGTCCCTTTAACTTTCAGAGTGCCATAATGTCCATTTAACTTCCACAGTATCATAATGTCCATTTAACTTCCACAGTATCATAATGTCCCTTTAACTTTCAGAGTGCCATAATGTCCATAATTTAGCTGAGCCATTACGTTTACAAAACCGTGACATTTTAGACAGCGGTTAATAGGAACTTGCTCAACTGCTGCATCCCTAATAGTAGTACTGTATATCAGAGGCTTCTAAAGCGATGACATAATTTTCTGGAATTTTCCAAGATGTTTAAAGGCACAGTCATTAGTGTATGTAAACTACCACTGGAATTGTGATATAGTGAAGTATAAGTGAAATAATCTGTCTGTAAACAATTGTCCTAACCGACGCGCCAAACTATAGTTTGTTAATTAATCAATTAGTTCATTTTAATTACTTAGTTCTCCCTAAGTGTATGTAAAGTTCTGACTTCAACTGTACAAAAAACTGCCTGTGTAAACCAGTGGGCTAGCTCGGGGAAGTGATCCTGAAAGCTATAGTTCCTCGAATGGTCACTTGAGGCTGGACTCAAAAGGGAGTCTTTCCCGTACACCCCCATTTTAAAATGCCCCACTTTATAACAGTGATTAAACATGTTTACAGAATGGACCGAAACACAGTTTTGGTCTATAGCTAATTTCACCTTTCATAACAACAGTACGGGGGACACATTTTTTATATAACTCACCTGTTTAGAGTAAAATAGACGATAAAAAATACAATGTTTTGGGGGTGATTGACAGGTCACCTGTCCAGTGATCGCGCAGCTTGCCGATCACGGACGAATAGCAAGCAGAGCTGCGGTTCTGGGAAGCCCCCCCGTCTCGTGCAGTCTCGCGTGAGACTCACAAGGACCCCAAGATGGCCACAGGCTCCCCTACACTAGGCCTCCAAATAGTAGTCCAAAAAACAATGGTATGGTTTGTCCATATTCTTTCTGTTGATGGTGTAAACCCACCTGGTCGGAGCGCCACGTTCATGCACTGCAGAAGAGCTTCCGAGGCGTTGATGCAGGCCTCGATACCTTTAGGGGAGGTCAGGTCTCCATCCTGCAAGGCTCTGATGTGTCCCTTTGACAAATCCATGTAGTTCTGAATAAGCAAAGACACAGTCATCAAACAAAACCCATTTGCTACTTCTTTTGAGCAAATGGAACTGCAATATTAAGGTACTTGATTCAGAGAACATAGGAAGGGTTTAAATGTGTTCCTAACCACTAGGAACTGGATCTCGTCCAGCAGTTTGCCATTGTTGGTGTTGCTGATCTGGATGAGGCGGTTACTCTGGGAGATCTGGTCCATCTGCTCCTTGACGCTCTGGAGCATCTCCTCATAGCTGCTCAACTTGCCCTCGATGGTGTCGACCTCGCCCAGGGCCTCGTCCAGCAGCTGCATCAGGATGTTGACCTGCTTCTCTGATGCCATGATGGACTGGATATTGGCCTGGCAGTGAGAAAGGACGTGTTTTGCTTAGTGTGGTGAGAAGGGGCGGAGTTGAGTGTTGGTCAGGAGACAAACAGACATGGGGACAGGTCCATCGAGGAAAAGAGGCTCACATGCTCTTTCGAGCTGCAACGGTTAGTCGATCGACAGAAAATTAATTCTTATATGAGAATATTTTCTGGTTTCTTTAGTCTTCTATGACAGTAAACTGATTATCTTTGGGTTGTGGACTGTTGGTCAGGACAAAAGAAGACATTTGATGATGTCATCTTGGGTTTTGGGAAAAATGTTAATTTTTCACCATTTTGTGACATTTTATAGACCAAACGACTAATTTGATTAGTCGAGAAAATAATCGACAGATTAATCAATAATGGCAATAATCACTAGTTGCAGCCCTAATGCTCTTAATTAACCCTCCCCTTTACGCCCGTCTCAGTAGGTGCTGCATAATAAAACATTGGACTGAGCCAGTGGACCGGACTTCAAAACTTATACATCACCAGAAGGCTTATCTCGCCAGTGTCCATTCTTGTGTCATTAGGCAGGTCACAAGTCAATTCCTACAGTAACGGGCAGTGATTGGAGTTGCTTCACTCACCCCATCTAGAACCTGCAACTCCCTGGAGAGTTTTTCTGCAAAGGCCTCGGCATTGGAGATGGCGTACTCGCACACCTCCATCATGCTCTCAATGTCCTGCTCTTCACGGGCGCTCAGCTCCTGGTAGTCATCCAGAGCATCCTCGTCGCCTCCGGCAACACTCTGGCTCTCACCACTTGGCACAGACTCTAATCCCACGAGGAGAAATGGAAAGGAATGGTTGAGGAGTGTAATTAATGTGCATGTGCCAGACACAAGCACAAATACAAACCTCGGTTCAAGACACATTATATACAAACACTGTCATTGCATTTTCACAACACATTTAGTTTCATACACCTCTCCTAAGGACAATAACAGACAAACATACATTCAGGAATAGGGATGGGCATTTACAGACTTAATTGATCAATTACATTTTTACAAAGGAGTACACTATTTTAGATTAACCATTTAATAAAACACATTTGAATAAGTGGTCAAATACAACAATTAAACAAACAAGCTCATGCCAAAGGATTTTCTGATTGCCAGATAGTCTTATTAAAAAAGGAAGAGAAAAAAGAATAGTTGAATAGTCGTATTGAACAGCCAAATCTGATTCGACTGACAGAATTCGGAGTCGAAGACAACCGCTTTTATCAGCTGCCATGCCATTACCTACCTAGATCTACTCTGGCTAATTACCAACTTTCTAAACGAATGCTAGGCCACTGTAAAACAATATCCCACCAGGATTGCTGACTCATTTTAATGCACTTGCGCAACTGCAAGAAAGGGACAAACATAGCGAACAGCCAGAAGTGTTTTCTGAAACAAACATCAATTATTTGGCTCTGCACCAATACAGAATGTGGGCAAAACGTATGAATTAGGGTCAGATTACATCGAGAAAGGATGAACATATGTCAACAAATAATCCTATGAATGTAAAAAGCAGCTATCTTTCAATGAGGTCAGACCTTGAGTGAAACATGTTATGATCATTAAAAAGATCAATGATTCATGCCCATCTCTATTCATCCACACTTCAGAGCCAAATTCAAAGAACAGCAACAGCTTTCAGGGATGTGCGAGTCTATCGTGAGAATGGTGGGTTGATATCATGAGAATAAATGGAGAGGAATGAGGGGGGGGAAGTTAAGTCCTACCAACCTTCCGCTTTAGGAAGTTCTGGCCAGAGAAAGTTTAAGAGAGAAAAGTGAGAATAAAGAAGAGTTTAGCCACAGAAAGCCATACCACAAATCAGGACACAACAAAGAAGCTGAATATTTGCTCTCTCTATGCTATTAAATAATAATAATAAAAGAATAACAGACAGAAGTGTTCTGTTATGTGAATATATTTAGGCAAGACAATCGACAAAAAAAGAAGAAAAAAAACTTTGGTAAAGACTAAACCTATGGCCAGTAGAGATTTTCATATCTGAAGTGAATACCTCAAACAGGAACAACACAGATTGAGGTCAAGAGATTTGGTTTAGGAGAAAAAGACACGCCTTTAAACAAACAGTCAGATAAACAAGCATGCACTTCCTCCGTCAGTCACAGGGTGGCGGAGGATAGTGTCCATACCTTCCAGTAGCTGAGAACTGACATTCACAAACTCCACCTTCTTCCTCAAGTATCGCTGGTTCAGCTTCCAAATGCAGGAGATGAAGGAGTTCTTCTCAGCTGTGCTACTGGCCACCCAGCGGTACACCTTCTCAAAATGAAGGTCAAATTCAGGGTTTTCCTAAATTGTAAAGAGTAAAGTAGAGGTTATATGAGGGAGAAAGATGGCTTTAAAAACAAACGAACAGAAGGACAAAGAGAGAAGAATATACTAGTATTTAAATTCAGAAAGTCAACTGCTACCACTGCCTATCACACAACAGTCAGGTATGTAACCTGACTGTTGTATTCGACCAGTAAATAATAGGGACAAATGTTTGTTATATGAGTGTGTTGTCTCTAACCTTGCTTGCATCTTTGGCATCTACTTCTGCCAAGTCCCGAAGCTCCCAGGCCACTTGGCGCTTGTAGAAGTCCCCTTTATCTGACTTTTTCACTTTAACCACTTTAACCTGGACAGGCCTCTCTGTTGTAACTAGAATAGAGAAAGCAGAGCAACTTGAAAACATGTTAAAAATTCACATGATGCAATGATCATGAAATCACTTCTCACACTCACCATCATTTTCATAAACTATACTTGAATACCAAGACAGACCTTTATTCAACAAGTCCTCTATTTTAATTGACTGGGTCCAGACCTTCGAATCCACCCACTCTCCACAATTCAGTCTGATATCAGGCTAGTCTACTTACTATCTTAATGTTTTGTGTGATGATTACACTCCTACCCGTTGCACACAGGAAGCAGTTCTTCTTTTTCTTCCCTGCCTTGCAGACATTAACAATGCTGAGGAGACGCTCATCGTTGGGTGTGAAGATGTCCCTTTGAAGAGCATGCTTGATGGCTGTCATGGTGGATGCTATGACACAGATCATAACGGTTACTTATTGTGATCATAACACCATTACAAAGCTATAAAAATGTCTAGTCATAAATATTTTTAATTGTGACCTGAATTTTCTACCCCAGTTTGCAACACCAACATCAGGTAACTAACTAAGTAAGTAAACCCCCATCTAGACATATTTTACTTGAAAAATCTGGACTGAATGCGAAGAGTCTGTCTGTGAGCAGAATTGTGTTTGGCCACGGCTATGCCATTTTACGTGCGATCGGGATGAATCTTTCAGGAAGTGTAAAGAGCACATCCTCTGCAGGTGACCTAACAGAGCCTGATTTTTGAATTAGGGGCGATTAATTGCCCTAATTACCTAATGATTGCCCTAATTACCTTCTTCTTCTTCTAATGGCTTTCCAGCAGACTGGATGCCTTGCGGCACATTGCTGCTGCCTCTCACAGAATATTACACAAATTCTAGACTGGGGGATCTGCCCCCTTCTCAATGTTCCTCCCTCCGGCCGCCTCGCTCTCCTCTTCGACCGCCATGTTTGCGGACCTCTCGGCCCTCACGCCAGCGCACGACCTCCATCGCTGCTCAACGGCTCCCACTTCGAATCCTGCTCGACGGCCTTCGGTGAGGAATCCCTCCCGCTAATTACCTAATGATGTGATGTCACTTGGGCAATGATAACATTGACATCTGGTGACATCAGTGATGAATCACTCACTGATGACATCATCATTGAGTGCTCAAGTGACATCACTGGTGACGTCACCAAGTATAATATCATCAGTGATTTGAGTGTCCTGAGGCTTTGGAGACCCCTATGTTCCAGTCAGACCAGGGGGGTCCGACTCCAATGGGTCCACTACTAGTAGCAATAATCAGCAGAGATGGGAAGTAACTAAGTACACATACTTTGTTACTGTAGTTAAGTAGGACTTTCAGGTATCTGTACTTTACTGAGTATTTATTTTTCTGACAACTTTCTACTTTTACTCCCTACATTTTAACTGAAATATCTGTACTTTCTACTCCTTACATTTTCAAAACAGGCTAGTTACTTTAGTTTGAATGCACGACAGACATAAATTATGCAATGTTGTTTGTCTTTTTTCTCTTGTCGCACATCCAAAACAAGACACGGAGTCTAATCGGAGCCGATGATGTCACAAATAAATCGCTGATGATGTCACAGATTATGTCATGATGTCACTCAGGCAATTGTGATGTCATCAGTCATAATGTTATGCAATGTCATGTTATGATGGCATGATGTAATAATGTTATGTTGTCATAATGTTATGTCATAAGGGCATGATGTAATTATGTTATGATGTCCAATCCACATCCAGTCCCTTCATAACGCCTTCTGTTTGAGACAGTACAAGTCGGTGTGTGGTAGTAACAGATCTAAAAGAATAGCTGTTCGACCAGGGCATGGCGACAGGCGGCTCTACAATGCTGCCTGTTATGTGCAGGAGACGTGCTTTAGTTTGTAACGTTAGCTCTCTGGGGCAGATTTGTTCATGTTGGGAAATATTTGTGGACACAGCTAGCTAATGTGTGAGCCTTCTGCCCGCTTTACTTGCCGTCGACGTTAGCACAAAGTGACCACGAAAGCCCACTGGTGTTAGTTACCATTTTTTTTTTTATTATTATTATTATGTCAATGGTGTTTAAAGTAACGAACTACGTTAATGCCGTCGCCGCTGCTTCCACAGCAGCCGCCCAGATGCCAGAGGTCCTTCCCATTTAAGAAATGTCATCAGCTGCAATTACTTTGATGTCCCCCCTCACGTTAGCTGACTTGTTGTTAGCTTGGTAGCTAACGTTGCAGAACCAATGTCATAATCAGCTAATGAATCAATTAAATCACCACCACTTTCTAGGTAAGGTAATTCTATCAATGTTGTATAGATAATCAGTCAAAACGTACAGTACTGTTTGTTACCTTATGCTAGCAAGCCTCCTCCAGCCCTCAGCTAACGCTAAATTGCAAAAAACAACTGCCCCCTCACTTCCTGTTCCCGAGACATGATGAACGTCACGTGACACAGCACAGCCTTCAGGCAGCTGACACCGACAACCTTCAGACAACTCTTGTTTTTCTTCAGAGGAAAATAACGCGTAACCGGGAAATGCATGGTGTGTATGCAGCTGTACTCTACTGTAATGATGATACACATATATTCTGTACTATTCCAAATGTCAATGCCAATTCTTTTTCATATTGGTCTTGATGCTTCTCCTGCTACTACTTAGTAGGCTACTACAACCACTGCACTGCCCTTTTTACAACGCCAGGTGGCATTGTTAATCCATTCATCTCTCTCTCTCTCTCTCTCTCTCTCTCTCTCTCTCTCTCTCTCTCTCTCTCCCACTCTCTCTCACACACACGCACACGCACGCACGCACGCACGCGCACACACACACACACACACACACACACACACACACACACACACACCCATGAATGACAAGCCAATGAAAACATTTACGTAGTTGTTTACAAGCTAAGCCTATCAGCGTGCTCCTAACGCGAGCTCTATACCGGTAGTACAGACTTCACTTCATGTCAGCTGTCAGCCTGTCAATCCACTGTCAATGCGGTTTGTTGCCACACAATAAACCAGCGGTTTGTTCCAAGCCAGTGTGATCCTTGACTTACTCTCACACGGCAGCCAATCAGCGTTCAACAGCGAGCGACTGATGCCAGCGTAATTTCGCTCGAGTTGGGATATTTCATCTGGGGCGACGAGCGTATTTTCTCCCTATCGCTCTGTCTCTGTCGCTCGGACGCCCAGCGATTTTTCTCCCGGGCGAATATACGCTCAATCGCTCGTTTGCATTGACTTTGTATGTAAACTCGATGCCAGCGAAAAACTTTAATAGGTCGGTGTGAACGCAGCTTCAGAGGGAGGAGCCTACGAAGTAGAATCCCATTTCTGGTGCTTTGTTAGAGGTCTCGACAGAAGCCCGTGTTCAGTGTGATGAGGGAAGAAGAGCTTTGTGTTTGCCTGTATAGAATTTGGTGTGATTAAAATGTGTCACTGTCAGTGACAGTAGCTGGGTTTCCATCCAAAGGTATCGCAACTTTTAATCAAATTTTCAGAAAGTCGGCAAAAGAAAATGAGAAATAATGCGTGTTTCCATCTGCTGCTATTATGCGAATTATAGATCTTTTGGTGTGAATAAGATGTGTCAGTCACAGGCTGCCATCACAGATGTCGGCCTGACAGTAACAGTGACAGTGACAGTAGCTCGGTTTCCATTCAAAGGTATTGCAACTTTTAATCAAATTTTCAGAAGTTCGGCAAAAGAAAATGTGAAATAATCCGCTATTATGCGAATTATAGAGCTGTCAATGACCTCGTGTTTGAGTGCTGATCAGCTACTAGACCCGATACAGCTCTATTAAACACATCTAATGTTATTAATTTAAAGTTTCTTGATGATCTACAAAAGGGCTTCCCAAACTTTTCTGACCAAGTACCGCTACGTACCAAATTTCCCAGGGACCACTTCCACTGCGTATACAAACACCGGGAGCGTACCTATGTTCCCCGGGTTCTATGTTCCCCGGGTTCTATGTTCCCTGCTCCTGCTAAAAAGGGTTCTATGTTCCCCGGGTCCTATGTTCCTATGCTGCACTGGATTAGGTAATGGAATTGATGAGGGAGAGAAGTCTCCCCTCAGAAAACCTGGGTTACATCATAACCATCCGTTCATCTCTATGCATTCTAAACCCCATAGAGATAGGCACAGTGCTTATCTCTATACCGTCTATATCCCATAGAGATAAACACAGTGTTATTCTATAAGGTGTGGCCCACTGACTTAAAGATGGATGCAGTCTGATTATTTAAACAATCTTTGAGCAACAGTTGTACCAAAACTTTGTGGCTTTGTGTTTGTGTTGTGTTTGTGTATTGTTGTGGAGGAATCTTACACATTGGACCTTGATGGTATGCAAACACGTGGAAAAATGCCCATGGATTCTGTTACCATTCGCCTACATCAAACATTGTAAGATAAATCAAGGTCCAAATGATTGCAGTAGCTTTGAATTTAGAAACTGAGAATCATGCAGTCTTATTGAGATTGTTTTAGACTAGGGTTCCAGCCCCGAGCACGGCCTCACCCGCAGCTCAGCTGCTGCGTGGCCTCGCCTGCTCTATTGGCATGTGCAGCACACAATTTGCCCAACTTCACAACACTGATGACATCACTCACTGATGACATCACAATTGCTCAAGTGACATCACTAATGATGTCATGGACATTATGACATCATCAGTGACATCATTACTGACCAATATCATCACAAATCTCACAATGTGGGACCAAAAACGTGACCAAAATCGCAGACAGACAGACAGACGCTACTTTGTCAATTTTATGTAAGATTACTTCATTCAACAGCCAATCAGAAACAACAGACAGGTAGGTCTGTGGGTTTGTCTGTATGGTCAGTGCAGTCATCTGTGTTCTGGTAGACCAGGGGTCAAAACCTGCTGGGAGTTCTCCTTTGCAGTATAGTGTATTGAAGAACATTTATTTTAACATGTGACAGCCAGCAGTGGAAAAAGCCCTGAGAAAACCTGTCTTAAGAAGTCTGGCCTGGTGGCACAGAGAGCTGGCTTGCTGCCTGGTAGTATTGAGGCCTCAGTCATGTTTGAGGTCGTGGGTTTGAGCCTCGCAATGTCATTGTGTTGTTATTGTTCCTGGACCATCATTTTTTCCTAATATGGGCCGGGATGACCACGCCCTGAACTAACTTGGTCGCCGCCGGTTTATTTCAATTGTGGGCTACTTCTTATCCTGATATTAACCTAACCAATCATCACTCCTCATGCCTAAACCTAACCAATGATCACTCATCATGCCTAAACCCAACCAATCATCACTCATCAGTAGGCTAATGCAGAGCCAATAACCTCACTGATGTGTTCAGGAGCATCCAAGAGATGTATTTGATCAAAGAAGACATTGTACCATTGTTGTACCACAATCAGGACTTGTATATCCGACTCATTCTGCCTAACTTGTGTGTGTGTGTGTGTGTGTGTGTGTGTGTGTGTGTGTGTGTGTGTGTGTGTGTGTGTGTGTGTGTGTGTGTGTGTGTGTGTGTGTGTGTGGGCAGGGGGGGGGGGGGTTGAACAACTTCTTTACATGTTTGTCATCAAACTTAAGATGGGAATCTATTCTAAAAATAAAAATAAAATAAAAAAAATCAAACTCATGTTGTAGTAGTAGTAGTAGTAGTATTATTTGTTCATTACAGGATTAACATGCAGATCATAAGACGTCAGCAGCATATGACCTAGACAAACAAAATAGCAATGTGTGAAGAATCAGACTGCAGACTCGTGTGGCTCAGTCGTGTTCACTTGTTTCTCATCTTAAGCATCCCTGGGTATTATTGTCTTCCCTCCACTATTTGGAAAAGACAGTTGTTCTGATTGGTCTTTTTTGTGTGTGGAGACATACTGAGTTGCATCCCGCAAGATTCATTTGAGAGCAGAGTTATTGCTTTAATATGGACATAAACAGAGAGCATGATATTAGATTTTGCCGTCAGAGAAAGGTAGTAGCAGTGTTTTGAATTGCATTGAACCTTGGCGTATAGCTAATTTTGAATGGCAAAAACGGGCATCATAAACATTTACAACAGATTAAAATGGACTTTCTTTTAAAGCGAAAATGCACCCTCAACAGACTTTACACATGTAGCCTGTTGTTTTTTGAAAAATAGCTTACATACATTTTTAAACCTGAACTCTTATCAACATAAGCAATACTCTAAAATGTAAGATGTGGGACGCATACTGACCTCTAAATAAATTTTATGTGCTTATACACCATGAATGCTACCATTTCAAATGTATATTTCCACCCTAATGTAAATATTTTGTGGCTTCTATCTTCTATGAAAAAATAGACATGCTGCATACTTTGTGGAAATAAGATTTTCAGTCCAACATGTGTATTGTACATCAAGACACATGTACATCACATCCCATACGCACAAATCATAAGCACACATTACCATTAGCTTTACTCAAAGTTTCCCTTATGACACATGTTGTGCTTTCCTGTGCTCATGATTCACCCACTGTTTCTGCTATTTCTGCGCTTACTGTCCATATATTTATATATTTTGTGAATGTCAGAGCCAGATCTGTAGTCTGTGCTCATACAGTAGATGTTCTTTCAAATTAGCAATGTGTTGACACAAAAACAATAACCTCAAGCCAGTTTGACTGCAATCGATGCAGAACAGTCTAGTCCAGGGGTGTCAAACTCATTTTGATTCACGGGCCACAGGGGACCCAATTTATCTCAAGTGGGCCAGACAAAGAAAATGAATGCATAATAACCTATCAATAACATCACCTCCAACTTTTCCCATTTATTTGAGTGTAAATTAGGTGCCTGGCCCAAACATCATAAACGGCTCTTGACCATAGGTTGTATGACAGCCAAAAGACTTGCACTGCACTGGAAATGTGCAGATGTATTGGACAGTGATCAGCGGTTGAGGTCTTTCCTAGACATGTTGGTGATGGAAAACCTGAGCTTGAAATTTTTGGATTGAAGGACATCTCAGTGCAATTTTCACACTTTGCAAAGTCATCCTGTGGGCCGGATTGGATTCTTTGGTGAGCCGGTTCCAGCCCCCGGGCCGTATGTTTGACACCCCTGGACTCTAGTCTTTGGCAATGTGTGAATGCAACAGTCTGCTCACAGCCATCTCAGAGGGTGAGCAGAAAGTCACCACCATGGATTGCAGCACACCTCAGTGGGTGAGAGGTGTTTCCACTAAATAAACGTGTTATGTCAGGAGGGTAATATGCTGATGAGGGAGCCCCTGCGACATGCATAGCCAATGACGTGCAGATGTGAGTTGAAAAACAAAAGGGCTTTTCACAAATGATTGCATCTGTGTAATCTACATTGACATTCACACTGCTGATGACAGGCTGACAGCCTTTCTAAGCTGCTTTCACTTTCTGATTGGCATCAGGTATGTTTGAGTTGCTATCAGGTTGGCATTTTGTGTAGCCGTGTAATATGCTTCAAGAACCACAACCTAATGCATCATCAATGTAGGTTTATATCCATGTGTGATGTGTTTTTGTCAATATGGCCGCCAGCCAGATGATGACAATCATCATTGATAGCTACATGGACAATTCTCTATACAGACAAACAGACACATCTTTGAGTTGCTTTTGCTGATAATTGTTGAGGAGAGATGGTTTATATTTTTGAGCCTCTAAAATGTGACTCAAAGAAAACAAAAAAAACTCAAACAAACAATCTCTTCAAATACATGTTCAGTCAAGAGTCCTGTCACTCTCATGGTAACTGTCTCTTGACTCCCTCTCTGCAGGAGTGTGCAGACTTCCACAGTTGGATTGTGTTGTAGAAGAAGTCGATGAATTGAGCACCACCTCGCTGACGCAGTGTACACAGCCACGTGCAGCAGCTCTTATAGACGTGTTGTCTATAACATATAGACGTGATGTCCGATGGCTTGTGGAAACTTATGTGAATGCATGCCCCACTTTTGTAACCTCATGCCAAGGTGAGCTCTTCACTCCTCACGGCCAAATTACACACACAGAAGAACATGAAAGCTGCCATTATCTGAGCAATTCTCTGTGTAGAGCTCTTTGGTTGTTAGGATGGCTGATCATGTGTGTGATTTGTGATTTTGTTTTAAAGTAATCATGTAATTTGAAGTGTGTGTGTCTGTGTGTGTGTGTGTGTGTGTGTGTGTGTGTGTGTGTGTGTGTGTGTGTGTGTGTGTGTGTGTGTGTGTGCGTGCGTGCGTGTGTGCGTGTGTGTGCGTGCATGCACGCGCGCACGTGTATATGCGTGCACTTGCAAGCGTGCTTGCCCGTGTGTGAGAGAGAGGAAGAGACAGAATTATTTGAAATGAATATGAAGACAAAAATGAATGTAAACCACTGACATCCCTTGGGGAAGTAGAAAATATGATGATAAACAATTAGCTGCGGATAAAATCAGATCTGAAAAAAGAGTCACTCACATTCAGAATATGAAAGCAAGTGTAATTTGTGTTCCTACTTGTGGCTTCACCTGGTGATTAGAGAACATGTTGGCTTTTTACATTAATCTCCCTGCCACACTATAAGGGACATGGGTCTTTTATCAGCCATGATGGGCTTTACACACTTTTATTTATTTATTTATTTATTTATTTATTTATTTATTTATTTATTTATTTATTTATATTTATTTATTTATTTCGTTCCGAGCAGAATCTAAACTATTTTCACATTTATAACATATTTTTCAGATGCATAACAGAATTTTTGCACTGAGAGTCTTCAATAGTTGAATGACCAAACTTTAAACACAGATTGACCATAATGATTAGCATTTATAGCAGGCCAAGGAGGAGTTTTTCCATTACATGCACAAGATGGGGGGAAAAAATCATATTGCTGAATTATTATTGCATGTTAATGTCGGGACATGAACCACATGCGTTTTTTTTCTCCACTGATTGTTTTACATGATTCCCAGAATTTGAAAATACAATAACATGAGAGGGTTGTCATATTTAATAAGGTTAAGATGGATACTTCTACTACTCAATTTTATTTTTGTTTCATCCTAGAGTGAAATGTTGCTGTTAGTTCTAATATCATCCTACTACTCCACTACTCTAAAGTGAAACGTGTTAACAGCAATAACCATGTAATAACTGCCGCAAAGCTGTGTTTCAATAACTCAATAACTGTGCAATTACTGTCCCAAAGCTTTGCTTATATAGATCATATTCATAAACAACTACAACTATGCTAATATCTGACTTATAGCCTTGTTTACAATCCAGTGTGATTTACATATACTTAGACTGTACATAGACATGCCATTATTATTATTTTCCCCCTCCTATATACATTTTAACACTTACTCTACATCACACGTATTGTATAATGTACCGAAATAGCAGTTAACTTGCTTTATGTACCTTTGATCGCTCTCCTTGTTTGTTAGTTTTAGCTTGTATGCATACATTTTCTTTTTCCTGTGTAAGTACATTGAGAGCAATGTATACCGGAGTCAGAATCCCTGTATGTCAACATACTTGGCCAATAAAGCTGATTCTGATTCTGATCAAAACATTCAGCCACACACGTAACACATTGACCATAAGCTGCTGAGCCAGTGCTGCTCTTTCCAAATACAGTGAACAAACTGGAAACAAACAAGTCACCAAAACAGCAACTAAGTTGTATGAAGATGTAATTCATATTTCATGTTCATTCATAATATTGTGTAAGGTTTATTCACTGAATATGTAGGGCCGAATTATGACCTGAGTCTGCCGCCGGTAATGTGCTTTGCTGCGTCACCCGCAGACTGCATGCACCCTGTGCACATGTGCTCTGCTTTGATCACTCACCTTCAAGGTAGCACATGTGACAAATGGGTAAACCCTTTGTGCAGCCAATAAAATGTTTTCACTGAAAATGTATGATCATTGATCAGAATTAGCCTACAATAGGGACAATTAAACAGGCCTTCAAAAGTGTTAGAGACATGTCCCTACCTAAAATTATGCCCATGGACATTTACACATAGGACACGGATAGGACAGGATGGAAGCAAAGATAAAGTATGTGAGTTAAGCTCATTTGAATATTTCAATAGACTTTACTGTTTTTATATTTCACATTACGTGGTTTAATGTTTTTCTTCTTCTTCTTTCTTTCTTTCTTTCTTTCTTTCTTTCTTTCTTTCTTTCTTTCTTTCTTTCTTTCTGTGTCTGGGGTGAGCCTGAAGATAAAGTTCCAACCTTGCCTGGTTTATTCTATTCTATTCTATTCTATTCTATTCTATTCTATTCTATTCTATTCTATTCTAATTTTTATTCTAGTTAGATTTGCTAAATTATCAGTCCTACTCTTGAAGAATCAATGTGCATTAATCTGCATGAATGTGCATTTTCTAGAAACACTATGCTACATGCATGATTTATAACAATAAAACGAATAAATTAGCATAATTTATAACTGTAAATAACATAATTGACTCTTCAAGGTGTGAGAACAGATACAGTAGCGTTCCCTCTGCGGCTCAACTCAAACAAACCAATTTCAATCATGAGAGACTCTTAATATAATTTTAACAAACTTTATTGAATCAGAATAGACGGTTTGAGTATGGCGTATGACTCCATGATGTGACGCTCCTCTTGCTTATGCTGTATGAGATAGGACATCCCCCCTAAGGGGATTTGTTTCCAACAGGAGTCATGACATTGGTGGTGATCTGGGGAGGTGGTGGGATGAAGCTTTTTGCTCTGGAGATGCTGGATGAATGCATGATGCTGACACAAGGTGAGTGATGACTGCACAAGTGTGATTTAAGCTGTGGTGATGGGGGCTTTATATAGTACCAGGAGAAGGGCATTTATGATGTCATAACTGATGTCATTTATGATGTCATAACTGATGTCATTTGGGAGAAGGGCATTTATAATGTCATAACATGTCATTTGGGCAACTGACGTCACACTGCAAAGGTGACGTCATGGAGAAGGTGACGTCGGAGATGGTGACGTCATTTAGTGACGTCATTTGGGCTGAGGGGTATGACAGCATGGGGTGCTCTATTAATGCCTTATTTGGTCTTCCATGATTGAAATTCAGTCTACGACTACACTAGTACAGGACATGCAAATGCCAGTCTTCTTCATAATCCAAATCTCCAAAGGTCATGACATTTCGGACACTTCTCCAGAATAGTGGACTGAGGGGACCTTCCTCTGAGGTTTTCAGGAGCCAAGAAACACATCAAGTCTCGCTAGCAACATATACTGTACTGTACTCAAAGTGCCTACTGAGAAACAAAAAGCATGTTTTTGTGATATATTGTTGATTGAAAAATTGCTATGCCCATTGACCTCCAGTGCCTGGTCTTAATTGAATCAGGAAGATTGGGTGTGAGAGGATGCAAGGCAGAGAGAGAGGAGGAAAGAGAAAGAGTGATTAGTGTAGGAGGAAGACAAGGGTGTGGATGAGTATGATCACTGGCTGGAATTGCCCGATTATCAATGCACTCTACTTGTTATTACTGGTGCACTCAACCAAAGTCACATCAGGTCAAGATGACAAAGTTGT
This sequence comes from Poromitra crassiceps, assembly GCF_964638095.1. Taxonomy (NCBI): domain Eukaryota; kingdom Metazoa; phylum Chordata; class Actinopteri; order Beryciformes; family Melamphaidae; genus Poromitra; species Poromitra crassiceps. Next base: position 21,671,606 of record NC_139632.1, read on the forward strand.
GATCCAGGGAGGAGTTTTGATTTTGCAATCTGAGAAGTGTGTCTGGTTCTCTCTGCGCTGCCCCAGCTGGCAGGGAATACAGCGACTTATAAATAGATAAGATAAGATATACTTTTAATGTCCCCATAGGGAAATTTGTGCTGGACTCCGTCCTGCAGTTGCACAGTAAAGAAAATCACACATACTACATATAGTAGAAAATGAAACATCTTAAAAAAAGCAATAGGCACAAATTTACAGTTTACAGTGCACACAAGTGACAGTGAGTGACACACGTTGCAAAACCCTCATGGCCGCATTGCACATCTACATGTTACTATTCAGGAGCTTGATGGACATGGGCAGAAATGAGTGTTTATAACGGTTCACCCTGCTCTTGGGAACCCTAAATCTCCTACCAGATGGGCATTTCTTTGTACAGTGATAAAGAGATTTCTCCAGGCCAGGTTTATTATCAGTATAAGCTCTGAGCATACCACGAGGTCTCTATCAAGTGTCAGCCAAAGCCAATTCCAACAAGCACTGCACACTGCAATGCAAATGCAGCACTTTTATCCTGTATCTTGAAGCCTCATGGAACATCCACATTATAGTGTTACATGTGATTCTGCAGAATCACATGTAACACTAGATATGTTGTTTACCTGTTGAAATGCCCATGTAATTTATACTATGTAGGCAAAACCAAACGCAAGTTAAAAACCAGAATCTGTGAACACAAATGCTCTATATGCAATCATGATGAGAAATCATCAGTTGCGAGACATTTTAATAGTTTGAACCACAGTTTGAGTGATCTTCATTACATGGGCATTGAAACAGTGCCACGGTGAGGAGGGAATAGAGACAAGATCCTCCTTCAAAGAGAGGCCTACTGGATCCACTCCCTTGATACCCTCATCCCTAAGGGGCTTAATGAGGAGATGTCTTTTGTTTGTTTTCTTTGAATGTTTTGTTTTCTATGAATGTGGTGTTTCATGTATAATGTACCTGCATTGACTTTGCTGACTCGCCCTGCTGGTCTACCCTGATTGTGCCGGTATGGGACCTATAATTTAGAGGCACCTGTGCATCACCTGCATGTAATTGCCATTACACACTGAAGAAGGAAACGTCCATTGTGTGGCAATAAAACCTTTCAACTTGGAGTGCTGTCCTTTTTGTTTTTTTGAATTAGACTTGTTTTAGGGATCCAGCACCCAGTTTATACAGCCTGCCTTAAAGTAAGGAGTTGAGCGTGCTATCTTTGATTTTTTTATATCCACATTAATCCAATATCTCTTGAAAATATTTTTATCAGTATCTCTTTCTGTTAGTTATATATTTCTACCAGTTTCCTGCGCCGTTAAGTTGGCCAATATCTTCTCTTCATAACATAAAAAATACATCTAAACTCCCCTCTTGTAACTAAACTACACCAATTACAGCAATAACACGCTCCTTTGTTATAGTGTATCCATTCATCTGATACTCATTGTGTTTTGCTAAAAGAAATAGGACATTGACTGTGTCTCATTGTGTCCTCTGGTGTATCATAACAGAACTACTTATAGTGTCATAGTGTATTCATACATGCACAGGCACCCACACCCTCTCATTCTCTCTCTGACCCATCCAACGCATTGCATCTGATTTTTATGACACATGGGACTACAGTAATGATCCATAATGAGCCATTTTAACAACGTAGTGGTTTAGCTTTACAGAATAGTAGATGAATGCATGGATATTCCATTACTGTGTTATCAAAAGTAGAAAATGATGACTGATGATGATTGATGATGATTTATACAATTATACCTCTGCTATGGGGTGGGCATGAATTACCTTTGGGCCCTTTGTTCATCTGGCCAAGGTGGAGAGGAACAAAACGGCTCTCAACATTTTGCTTTAAATGAAAAGAACGGTCAGTTCTTTTCTGATTAACTTTATATCCCACTAGCATTGCACCCGGTGTTGCCCGGATTAAATAGGCACAAAACAATACAACTGCTCCTTTTGCTTGGCCAGAAATGATAGTGGTTTCCAGGACTTTCCAGATGGTTTCCAGGGGTCTCATTTATCAACATGTGCCTAGAATCCCTACTAAAACTATTACTAACTTGTCCAGTGACTGTCTATGGGATCCAATCTGTGTTTCACAATTTAGTGTTGTCTTGCAAAGATAGTCCATAGGTAGTGATAGTTCGGCAGACAAAGGGCCTTTTTTGGCTGAACCTTCCTTCAAAATATATAGTTTTTTTGTATTGGCCCAAAATAGTCTATACTGTATACTTAGGTTCATAAAATTACCCCATGAACAGTTATCAATAGTGCCATCTTTCAAATATGCGGAGCATTCTCTCTGAGGATAGCAGCATTGACAACAACATCATAGCCACTTTAAACAAGGCGTCAGCTGTCTTTGGGAGACTTTGGCGCAGAGTCTTTCAAAACAAGAACCATCATCCTCCACAAAGGTCACCTTATAAAGCGGTCTGTGTCACCAGTCACCACACTCCTCTATAGCTGTGTGATGCTTTGGTAACCTACAGTTGTTCACGTCCTTGGAGTCCTTCCACATAAGCTGCCTCCAGCACATACTAGGAATGACCTGACATCATCGTGTGCCTCACACTGGAATACTTGAAAAAAAACAAATAGTATTGAGGCCATGATCACCCATCTGTGCCAGCTGCAGTGGCTGCCTGGCTGGGGATACCTCCATGCTGGTTACCTGGCAGAGTGTTATGAGGCCAGCTACATCGTGGTCGATGCTCAGCTGGAGGGCCGAAGAAACGCTTTAAGGACCAGATGAAGCACACTTTGGGGAAGTGCAAGATCAGACCTGAGGGCCTGGAGGATTTCAAGATTCAAGATTTCAAGATTTCAAGATTTTTATTGTCACTCCATGGTACAAGTATCACGTGTGAAATTCTTGTGCTGTGGACTCCGTTTACGACATAGTACAAATAGGCAACAAGCAATGAGCAATAGGCAATAAGAAATAGGCATCAATAAGCAATACTAAGCAGCAATAGGCAATGAGGCAGAATAGCGATAAGACAAGTCAGTGGCATATTCATTGCACATAGGTGCACATGTTATGTGCATATGTTAGACATGTTCGGACATTTTAATTCGACGTATTTGACATACAGTGCAAATAGCATGTACCTTATTAAACATACAATTAAACATTAGGCATTGTGCATACGTTAGACGTGTTCAGACATTTTAAATTCGACGTAATTGACATACAGGTGCAAATAGCATGTACCTTGTTAGACATACAATTAAACATTAGGCATACATAATGGTAGCAGCTGCAGTACGGTACGGTACGACTACTACACTATTTGTGTATGTTAAGGAGTCTCGTGGCCTGCGGGAAGAAACTGTTCCTCAAGCGATTTGTGCGTGCTTTTGGAACCCTGTATCTCCTCCCTGAGGGTAGCAGGGAGAACAGGCTGTTGTGGGGATGGTTTGTGTCTTTGATGATCTTCAGGGACCTCCTGAGGCACCGCTGGTTATACAGTTTGTGCAGTTCTGGCAACTCGTCTCCTGTTACGTGCTGGGCCGCGCGCCTCACCCTCCGTAGCGCCCTGCGGTCCATGGTGGTACAGTTCCCGTACCAGGCGGTGAAGCAGCCAGTCAGCAGGCTTTCAATGGTGCCTCTGTAGAAGTCCCTGAGGATTTCTTTCCTTAGCCCAAACTTCTTCAGGCGCCTGAGTCCGTGTATTCGCTGTTGGGCCTTTTTGACAACAGTGGCGGTGTGGCCGGCCCAGGTCAGGTCCTGGTGGATGTTGACTCCCAGGTACTTGAAGCTGTCCACCCTTTCCACCACTGTGCCGTTGATGGTGATTGGGGGGTGTGTGCCCCCCCCCTCTCCTGTAGTCCACAATGATCTCCTTGGTCTTGGAGACGTTCAGAGAGAGGTGGTTGTCCTGGCACCATTGTTCCAGGACCCTCACCTCCTCTCTGTAGGCCGTCTCGTCGCCCCCCGAGATCAGCCCCACGACTGCTGTGTCGTCTGCAAACTTCACGATGGTGTTTGAAGTTTGAGTCGCCACGCAGTCGTGGGTGTAGAGGTCGTACCAGAAGGGGCTGGAGACGCACCCCTGGGGCGCTCCTATGCTGATGGTCAGCGGGGAGGAGGTGAGGTTGCCCACCCTCACCACCTGGCGGCGGTCTGTCAGGAAGTCCAGGATCCAGTCGCACATCGCTGTGTTTAGTCCCAGGTCCCTGAGTTTGCTTACCAGCCTGGAGGGTACTATGGTGTTGAATGCTGAGCTGTAGTCCACGAACAGCATTCTCACATAGGTGTCCTTCCCCTCCAGGTGGGACAGGGCGGTGTGGAGCACGTGTGCCACTGCATCCGCTGTGCTCCTGTTGGGGCGGTATGCAAACTGTAGTGGGTCGTGGTCCGGGGGGAGTGTGGGACGGATCTTTGATATGACCAGCTTTTCAAGGCACTTGCTGGCTATTGGCGTGAGGGCTATAGGGCGCCAGTCATTGAGGCTGGTCACACGCTCAACAGATGTAACTGTTGAGCGTACCACTTGGTGACAGCTGTGTAAGGGATAGGGTTTGTGTGCTGGAGATGGAAAGGACAACCAGAAGAGAGCCAGGAGAGATGCAGCCATGGTTTCCATCACTATCACAACTGTATGCCCCGCTTGCAATAGAGCTTGTGGTTGTGGGTGGGTCCAGGATAGGACTGTTTCTGCTCAGCAGATCAGACTGTGGTTGTACTGGTCAGCTTCCAGGTGTGAATGTGTGTGTGAATGTTAGGGCACTCCTGAGCATTGCTCTCAGTGAGACTCCCTCTGTATAAATAGAGAGGTTTAAAAAAAAATCTTGGGGGGGGGGGGTGATCTAAAGTTTAAAAAGTACCAACAATGTAGGCCTAACTGATTTTTTTTTATAGTGTGGCTGTTTACTTTATGACAATCACCAGCAGGAGTTCATAATTTAGCCACATTTTAATTGACCACAGTGCAACATTGCTCATACCTCTGATACTGAAGCATCACAGCCAATGCATGTTGTTCAAATCTAATATTTTTACGCGTGGGGCTCTAATGACGCAATCTAGTGTGGCGCGGAGAGGGTGTGACGCAAGCCTTCATATTTATCTGATGTGAGACACCCAGAACAACACGAACATAAGCAAACAGAGCAAACTCAGTGAAGTAGTCACACTCACAGGACGGTGATGATCACCCACTGCCAAAGCCCCGCCGCGCAGCTCGCAGCCTCCAGCCCGCACAGCCTCAGCAGCAGCGTCATGAGTCCGCTCAGCACGGCCAGCCTCGCACTCGCACTCCTACTCATCTTAGCGATCCCAGTCTGCAAAGGTAAGTTCTGTAGGAATTCATTTACTTTTTGTTTCCAAGCAAACAAAACTCTGGTCGTCTTGGTCTTAGTAGCATAGTCAATACGGTGCAGAACTTTGCTGAGAATCTCTCTTTTGAAGTTGTTCCCCTCTAAAGTTTTTTTCTTCTTCTTATTTTCTCCATTTGTTGCTAGCTTTATCCTGCTGAGTGATATGATAAGTTTCAAGCCTAGGTGTATTTTCAAATTAGCTTTGTGACATTTGGAAGGGAATGATGATCGACACATTGTCTGCATTCAACTGTTTGCAACTGTTTTATCTATCTATCTATCTATCTATCTATCTATCTATCTATCTATCTATCTATCTATCTATCTATCTATCTATCTATCTATCTATCTATCTATCTATCTATCTATCTACAGTATCTATCTATCTATATATCTGTCTGTCTGTCTGTCTGTCTGTCTGTCTGTCTGTCTGTCTGTCTGTCTGTCTGTCTGTCTGTCTGTCTGTCTGTCTGTCTATCTATCTATCTATCTATCTCTAAAGTGGGTAAACAATAACCTCAAATTAATTATCACCACACATAAGTTGAAAAACCACTCAAATAAACTTTAAACATAGCCTACAACATCAACAACAACAACAACAACAACAACAACACTAATACTAGTAGGAGCCTACGACTACGACTATAGGCTACTCCTACTACTACTACTATTAGTAATAATAATAATAATAATAATAATAATTTTCAATCATGTGTGTATGAATAAATATAGGCTATTAATGTCAATATTGCATACATTCCATGAAACCTTATTGTCATGTAACTTTAATCAGAATGCTAGTGACTTATGCTGAATTTATATCATGATCTATATCAGTTAAAATGCATATTTTTATGTATTTGTTTATTTTACAAAAAAGTAGCTATTCTAGGTTCCGGTGACCACCATATACCAGCATCCATCCATTCATCCATCCATCCATCCATCCATCCATCCATTCGTCCCTGTCAATCCTACTCTCTCCTCTGACTGATGGGATGTCAAACAGCTAACATAGTGAGTGGTGCAGAAATATGCAATAGGAAACGGTGCTCTGACAGCCGCTGACGTGAAGTGATTGAGATGTTTGTAGATGAAGGATGACAATCACATCAGCAGTATTCCCATGATGTCAAAGTGATCTTTGCATTTGCTCATATGATTTTGGAGACACCATGCTGCTGGCAGGTGGTGACGCTGTGTGCTGATGACATGCTTCCTTGAAGAGATTTAGGCTGGATTGTGACTATGGACTATTAAAAGTAAAAGAGTTGATGTCAATCTCTTTTTTTGTGCTAAGTACAGAGTTGTTGGCATATTCATACATGTTGTCAAAAAGCAGCTATGTGTGAATTGCACATGAGGCTGCATAAGCTCACCAGCATGTTGCACAATAATTTCATGTTGTACAATAATGCCTTCCCTCCCTGCTAATGGACATCCGCTGCAATCATGTCGAGTTTCTAGGATTGTCATAAAATAGTCATGTCAACGACTCAACGATGCTGTTCATCATCACAAAATGCCCCTTTTGCACAATAGGCAATATTGAACCATTTCTTCAATAAACAGAAGTGCACTTGCTCTCAGAATATATTGTATTATATTTTGTAAAGATGTTATGAAAGCATCAGTAGTTGTCATAGTTACATTTATTGTGTATTTCTCTGTTGTTGTATGAAACAATAGGTGCTCCAGCACAACTTCAACAAGACACAGTAGATCAGAACCAGCTACTCAGCCAGGTAAACACCTGTGTGTGTGTTGTGTGTGTGTGTGTGTGTGTGTGTGTGTGTGTGTGTGTGTGTGTGTGTGTGTGTGTGTGTGTGTGTGTGTGTGTGTGTGTGTGTGTGTGTGTGTGTGTTTGTTTGTTTGTTTGTTGGTTGGTTTGTTGGTTTTGTTGGTTCTTTCTTTCTTTCTTTCTTTCTTTCTTTCGTTCTTTCGTTCTTTCTTTCTGTACATCTTGTCTCTCAGAGCCTCTGTTCTGTTTCACAGTTAAATGATGCGTGCTCATCCTACCTCTCTGCAGACCTGCCATTTCGGGTGAGTGGGTTGATAATGAAACAATCAAATTAAAACATTGAGGGTTTGAGTAATCTGGGCTTTCATTTCACACATTTACAAGTTTAGAGCAACATTTATTATTTGTAATAGCAATTCTTCTTTGTGGTCACTGTTCCAGGCATCTGATGTCTTAGGAGAACTCTGTGTATTGATGCTGGTTCAGAAGTCAAAGGTACTTCCTACTGTATTTCAGGCATTTTAATATTTCCTTTATTCAAATTTAGACATGGATAACGTTCAAGTACAGTGCATGAATGTATCTCATTATAAGAAAAAAGAAAATGGGGTTTCCTACATGAAATGGCAGAGTGAAACCACAACATTCATTGTTAATCTTGTGTTTAGTGTTATACATATATTGAGATTCATACTGTGACATCATCCTATCGACTTATTTCTTTTCAGGAGCTGAAAGTGCAAGAAAATAGTGAAAGGGTAAGTATGAATTGGGTCCTTTTCTATTTGAACTATTTTCCTTTAAATGGTCACTAGTAGACAAATAGACTAGACCAACCCAAAGAGATGCACCATAAGATAAAACTTATTTACAAATGTGTGTGCGTGTGTGTGTGTGTGTGTGTGTGTGTGTGTGTGTGTGTGTGTGTGTGTGTGTGTGTGTATGTGTGTGTGTGTGTGTGTGTGTGTGTGTCTGTGTTTGTGCATGTACATTACATGTACATGTGTATGAGTGGTTGGATCTTTTGTATATGTCATACTGTATATGTGCAATGTTTGTTGTATTGATTGATTGATTGATTGATTGATTGATTGATTGATTGATTGATTGATTGATTGATTGATTGTCATTACACTAAACCAAAGGCCTTATCAGGCAATACGTTAGTTGAAAGCAAACTCTGCACTGCTGCTATGTTGCTTGACACAAAAGAGCACCTTATTTGTTTGAGAACATGCACTTCATGTAATGACACTTTTTAATGTAAAAAATGCCACCAGCGACTGAACACAGCTCTCTCAGGCTCGTGAATGTTCATGTATGCATGCATGTACACTGACATTCCCATGGACACAGCCCAATATTGAAAATGAACTGTAAAATGAAATTTTCCCGATGCATCCTCTCACTATAGCACTTCCCTATACCTCGTCTGCATGTCAGGTGCTCTACCCGTATGTTCTCACAAACAGACAACATTTTGAGTTGGAGGATGACAGCATGGTTCCTCATCAGCAATATTTCTTGTTAGCAAGAGAACTTGGATCATGCTTGCCCCCTCCATCTCTCCTTCACCCTGTCAATGTTTGACAACACACATATCAACTGTTAAATAGTGGGAAAAAGTTGTAGAAAAAATGCAGGGGAAATGAAAGGAATAGATTTAATTTCAAACATGGCCTGCAGAATCCACTCAAATTTATATCCATTATGTTAATGGGATTAAAGGAGGGTTCTGTTGTTGTTTTTTTTACAACCTGGACTTTATTTCCAGCTGGATTTATGTTTTACAAGTCACCCTGAACAGACATTTCTGAAAATGGTGCATTATAGAGCTATAACGCCCCGCACAACGGCCTGGAACAGAGGCCGTAGGGGCATGTGCTAAGCATGCATTTACATCTGTAAATAACTTATTTTCTGCCACGCAGCAGATCATATCCTTATTATGATATTGACATAAATGTGAGCCACTCTATTTACCTCTCTCAGCCTGCTGTTTGCTAGTTTCCAGATCCGGGGAGGCGGAGACTGTGTAACCAAGTCCCGCCAGAGTCTCACCAAACGATAGCGTACGCGATAAACTCGCATGTACTCGCACTCGCCCTGTCAAGCCCTGCCCCGCTGCTGCAGCTTGGTTAGCTGCCTTGCTGTATTTCCGTCTTCAATTGGTCTATTTCGGTTTTGGCCCCTCCTCTCGTCTTGTCGCCTGCGATGTCCTGACGCCAGGTATCCCAGCATGCTTTGCAAGCTGGTGAGCGACAAGATGGCAGTGAGGGAAGGAGGGGCATTTCGAAATCGACCAATTGAAGACGGAGATACAGCAAAGCAGCCAACCACGCTGTAGCAGCGGGGCAGGGCTGACTGGGCGAGTGCGAGTACATGCAAGTTTATCGCGGTCGGTGTCGGTGTGTAGGGCCCGTCACATCAGTTGAGAGTTGAGAGCTCAGCTGCAGTGGATCAAGCCACCATGTTTCGCGTTTCTGAGAATATGGACGATGCATTTGAATCCGATGGCCGCCCGTATTTATTTGAGCCCGACTAACGTTATATGGATTACAAACTGAGGAGCAGGGGCAAGGGGAGCTTCTATCTCTACCAATGTGACGGACAGCAGACAGAGACAGGGTGAACAAACATGCTGGCTGCAGCAAGGTAAATTCATTTTCTCATTGTCTCTATGATATAATAAGGATATGAGGCGCTGCGTGGCAGAAAATAAGCTATTTACAGGACGTAAATGCATAGATAGCACATGCGTTCTAGCTCTACTCTTGTCAAAACATTGACACTGAAGGTTGCACCCAGGATTTGCATTATGTTTGCATTTCACATGTCCATTGTACAAACACATTTATTTTTGATGTGTGAATTCTGCATATGTCCTGTTTGCAATACCTTTGCCCCCACTGGAGCTATTTTTCACAGTTGCCCCATGTTTCTTCATGTTTGGTCCTGTGTGTTTGTGCGTGTGTGTGTGTGTGTGTGTGTGTGTGTGTGTGTGTGTGTGTGTGTGTGTGTGTGTGTGTGTGTGTGTGTGTGTGTGTGTGTGTGTCAGTCCCCCGTGTTGCACCCTCTCCATCACCTAGTTCCTCAACTCCACACCAGAAGAGAAAGAAGAGTCTCAGTGCGCGTATGTATCACCCACATGTTTAATTTCTCCATTCTTTTTTCCCTTTATTTCTCCATTCATTCTCCACTTGCCAGCTTTACATGATCTCATAGCCATTGATTATGTAACAAAGATATCTTAATCCAGGATGCTTTGTTTTCCAGCATACATGAAAGTGTATGCCATCAATGGACATATTTAAATAAATCAATTTTCTTTGCTGTTGTTTAGTGAGCACAAATGCATAGTCAATTAAATTGTTAATTTATGTATTCAGACCTTTCAATTGCAGTGGGACCCTTGCATAAAAATTTAGGAAGAGCTGATGAATTACAAAATGTTACAATTTGTGAAGGCATAATGGAAGTAGCGCACTGTATGTTTGTGCTGGATATTAATACTGAAAAGTGTATGATACATTACATATATTTGTAATGTATGTTTTTCTCTGCCTGAGCTACATGTGGCAAGGCAAGGCAGCTTTATTTGTATAGGACATTTCATACACTGAGGCAATTCAAAGTGCTTTACAGAGTAATAATAAAATACAGTAAAGATATTTTAAAAAATACAATTAAAAAGTGCAGACAAGAGATCCACAAGATAAACAACTTAAAAAGTAAACTAATGCAGTTCAAAACAAGGGAAATAGAAAGATAAAACGACACGGCAAATACTCCCACATTTAGATGGATATTGTGAATGAACCCATATGTTTTGCTTTAATTTTCTTATCCATTGTCTTATCACCAGAAAATAAACAGACGCAAATAAATAAATATTACAGTGCGATGGTGGCCAACATAAACTTTTAAAGGTCTGATTTAAAATATCATAAAGTGGAGGCAGATAGATTTTCTGGAAGTTTGTTCCACGCATGAGAAGCAGAAAAACATGTTTTGTTCTGACCCTGTGAAAAGTAAGCAGACCAGCACCTGAAGTCCTGAGGGTCTGGTGGGTTCATAACATTGAAGGAGATCAGGAATGTATTTTCGTAGTATAAACCATTAAGTGCTTTATTATCATGCAACGGAATTTTAAACTCAATGCTTTGGCACACAGGAAGCCAATGCAGTAATCTCAGCATGAATGATCTGGTCCATTTTCTTAGTCCTGATAGAACCATGGCAGCAGTATTCTGGATGAGCTGCAGTTATCGAATAGCTTCTTAGAGAGAGACCTGTAAAAACGCTGATACAGTAGTCAAGCCTACTAAAAATAAATGTCTAAACAAGCTTTTCAATGTCCTGCTTGAACATTAATTATTTAATCCTTGTAATATTTTAAGGTGATAGTGGGCAGATTTTGAAATTGTCTTGATGTGGCTGTTGATTCTTTGTTCATAACTACACCAAGATCTCTGACTTGGTTGTTAGTCTCCAGTGAGAGGAATTCAAGGTGAGCAGTCTCCTCTTCGGCATCAAAAACAACTATTCAGTTTAATCTTTATTTAGTTGCAGAAAATTGTGGCACATCCAGCCAATGATTTGTTCAATCAATGCACTTATTTAGTGAATCTATTAGACATGATAGTCATCAGCTGATGAAGCTATAGATCAGTATATCATCTGTGTAATTATGATAGGAAATACTGGTGTTCTGCATAATTTGAGCTAGCGTCAGCATGTAGAATTTGAACAGAAGAGGCCCAAGGATGGACCCCTGGGGAACTCCATTCCATGCCTCTCTTTTTTCTCTCTTTCTCTCTTTTTTTAGCTTTACTAATGTGGCATTTCTAGATGCTGCTTTTTTCCTCTACCAGAGATAGGTTTATCTTTTTCAGGTGCAGTGGCATCAATGCTATTTGTAATTTTGTAATTAAAATTATCCACAAGATCACTGACAGAGGCCAAAATGAGAGCATGTGATGTGAAGAAACCCTGGATAAAGGATGGAGCCTATGGTGTTCTCATTGATATCCAATCTTGAGATGACATCTGTCCTGGTATGGATCTTAGCAGTGACAGTCCTCTCAAAGAAACCAGAGTAGTGGTCAGAGAGAGCAACATCAACAACCAACACTTAGAAATATTCAGACCTTTTGACATAATTAATGCTGACATGACATGACATGACATGACATGACATGACATGACATGACATGACATGCTGAATCAGACCAAAATCAGAGAATCAGAGTATAATGCAGTTCGGGCACTACTGTCCTTAATGTTATCAACATGAATCACTAACCATAGTCAGTATTTTGGTGGTCTGTAAACAGTTAAAAGAGAGGATATTTCAATACAAGAGCAATATATTCAAAGGTTGCAAACTTCCCAAATGATTGCTTGCACTGGAAAACGGCTGCCACTCCACCTCCTTTCTGTACTCGTGAAACAAAGATTATGGGGCACTGATTCAATAAAAATAGCTCTACTATTATTTTGGTCTAACCAAGTTTCAGTTAAAAACATAAAATCTACTGTAATTGCCTTTCTTTTATAAAACGGTTAATTAAAATGACTTGCCTGCTAAAGACCGACATTCAATAAGGCCAAGTTTAGTGTGAAACATTCTCTGGACTGGGATGTCCCTGAGCAGAATGCAGCTTGTGAGAGATTGTGATACTAGTTGTTGTAGTTACTTAATTACTATTATTTTTAATATAATTTGTTGACCTTGGTATGGCAATATGTACTTTTGTATTTCATGCCAATAAAGCACCTTGAATTGAATTGTGATAACGTTTATGAGACAGGTGCCAGATGCTCATTTCCCAAGGTGCTATAGTGACTGAACTGTGGTGTGTTTGACCATGAACAGTCTGAGGGGGGTTCAGAGCCCATTTTTGACCTGTTAACAGCCATTAGATTTGAATAACTCATAATCGGTCTGAGTAAATCCTGACTGCAATAGTATGTGTGTAACCAGACCTCCCTCCTTGTTGGTGGAAGGGGCCAGCGGCTATAGCCATTGGTCCATGTCTGCTAAAAGAGACATTGGACAAGCTATTAGGACAGGGGCAGGGCCCCTGGCGGTAATAGAGCCAAAGTGAACGTCACTTCCTGCTTCAGAGATTTTCATCCGCCATTTATTTTCCCATAGACATTTTGTAAAATGCTTATAAAAATAGTTTTACTTGGTCAAACCAAGTGATTCATTCAGCTATATTTAGAATCAGGAGAGACCATACAACATTTCACTCGGACCCAAACTTAAAAAAACATTGAAAGAATATTTTCTTTAAATCTGCATTTTTTTTTACGTTTTGGTGCGAGCGAAATGTTATGTGTCTCTCCTGTTTCTAAATATAGCTGAACCATTTGGTTTGAACAAGTACAACTATTTTTATAAGCATTTTACGAAATGTCTATGGGAAAATAAATGGCGGATGAAAATCTCTGGTGCCATGCTGAAGCAGGAAGTGACATTCACTTTGACTCTCTATAATACTATGTTTATTGTTTCATATGCTCAGGTAACTTTCGTCACTCCCTGTACAAGCTCTGCATTAGTTGTTCTTTCCCAAGCTGAGAGTAATTATGGTCTAAAATTAGTGCAGCCGACAGGTGAACTTATCCCTCATTGCTATCAAGCATTGACATTCACATAGAGGATACAGAGGAATTGTGAGAGGAAATGTGGAAAGTGTTTATGTTGGAGACATGGTCTGAGCGAATGACTGAATCCTGTTGGTCTGGCTCATGGGATGGAGCTGTGGAGGAGTTTGAGTTTTGAGAAACACTTTTGTTTTTGCTCCCATTTTTCACGAGTTGAAATAAAAGATCTGAGATATTTTCTATGCACATGAAAGGCATACATCTCTCAAATTCTGCTCACAAATGCTGTGTTAGTGAGCACTACTCCTTAGCCTAAATAATCCATACTTGGACATTTCATATCAAGAGGCATGATTATTGCAATGGTGTGCCTTGGGCTGGTCACAATAAAAGGCCACTCTAAAATGTGCAGTTTTATCACACAACACACAATGACACAGATGCTGCAAGTTGTGAGGGAGTGTGCAATATAGACCTTTTCACGGGGGCCATTTTGTGTCGAAAATGCAGGGTAAACGCAGGTGCAAGCAAAACACTAATGAGGGTTTCCAACTTCCATGATTGGAAATGTCCACCAGAGCTGCTGCCAATGAATTGAATGATAATTTCACTACCATAAGCCGTCTTCAAATGGAACTTGTGAGTTATGACATAGTTACGACATGGGAAGTCCTGTACACGATATTGTGAACTCAAAGCTTTCAGAAAATGTCCACTTCCCAAGTCGTGAATACCACAGGAGGGGGGGCATTCATATGGACTCTTCCTGTGAACACGTAAACACAACCTCATTTGAAGGCAGCATTATTGCATAAGCATCACATGGCACACCTGTGCCATAATCACGCTATTTCATCAGAACCTTGATATGCCACAACTGTCAGGTGAATCAAGGGCATCACTTTGTGTTGAAAAGTGGCTCAGATGAAAAAAACCTATCGTGTACCCAACTTCCCATGTTGTAACCATGTCATAATCATGTCATAACCACAAGCTCACAAGTTCCATTTGAAGGCAGCATAACACATTGGAGACAGCTTATGGGAGTGAAATGATCAATAAATTCATGAGCAACAGCTCTGGTGGACATCCCTGCAGTCAGCACGCTCCCTCACAACTTGTGACATCTGTGTCATTGTGCTGTGATAAAACTGCACATTTTAGAGTGGCCTTTTATTGTGACCATGGCACACCTGTGTAATAATCATGCTGTTTAATCAGCATCCTGATATGTCACACCTGTCAGGTGGATGGATTATCTTGGCAAAGGAGAAGTGCTCACTGACACGGATTAAAACTAATTTGTGAACAGAATTTGAGAGAAATAAGCCTTTTTGTGTGGAAAAAGCCTTGGATCTTTTATTTCAACACATGGAAAATGGGAGCAAAAACAAGTGTTGCATTTATATTTTAGTGATGCCAGGTGGATATCTTGCTTGTTTCTCAAAATACAAACTCCTCCACAGCTCCATCCCATGAGGAAAACGTGTTGTGTTTATATTTTTGTTAATTATTTGATCACTATACAGGAACAAAATTAAGAAATGGCAAATAAAAGGAGAGCATTCTTTTATTATAAGCGTTGGCAACTAAACTCTGTGGTTTGTGTCTATGCAGGATGACCTCCAGGGACCTGGGGGAATCCAGAGCAGAGGTTACTTCCTATATCGGGTATGAACATCTTCATGTCAGGAATTTTATATCTATATATATGATGTATGATATATGTAAGGGATAATGGATAGTGAGCCGGTGATTACTGGCGAAATAATGACCGACAGGTGATATTGAGCCCGACGCGCAGCGGAGGGCTTAATCATTCACCTGAAGGTCATTATTTCCAGTAATCACCGGCTCACTATCCATTATCCCGCTTAGAACACGGCCTACAACTAAATCATTCAATAATCTGACAAAAATAATTATTCAAATAGATTTTTTAATAGCGTTTTCAACGACAAAGCGGTTTCATTCGTAATTGGCACACAAGACACCACAGCTGCAACTGGTTGGCCTAATTAGTAGTGTCTGCAGACAAAATGCTCTTATCAACTGATTAATCCAGGTGTGGCAGAGCAGCGGTCGGTTGTCGAGAAATAATCAGTGTTGGGCAAGTTACTTTCAAAATGTAATATACTACATATTACTAGTTACTTTCATTTGAAAGTAATAAGTTACTTTACAATATTACTTTCTGTGTAGAGTAACTTGTTACTTATTACACTACTTTTTTTTATTACATTACTTTTTTTTTTTTTCACCTGGCCGGAACCATCCCGAAAAATTATTTCAACCACCTTGAAGTCAGTGTAAACAATCCAAAATTCTAAATGTTATTCTTTTCCTTTGTTATTGTCATCTATAGTGGTTATTTGCAGTTTGATTAGGAAATGATTGTATCTTTTTTTAAATATGTGCTTTGATTTAATAAAATGTAACTCAATTTGTAACTTGAGTTACTTGACAAAGTAACTGGTATAATATTACTGAAATCCTATAAGTAATAAGTTATATTACTGAGTTACTGCTAAAAGTAATATATTACATGTAATATGTTACTTTTGTAATGAGTTACCCCCAACACTGGAAATAATGACCGGTGAATCTTGTTGATTGACCAATCAGAATCGAGTATTCAAGAGAGCCGTGTTCTAAATGATGTATATTGTCTTCTTTTTTTACAATAAGTAACATTCAGTAAAATTTCCTTTGCTTTTTTACAGCCAAGAAATGGAAGAAGATCCTTAGAATATGAGTAAATGAAAGGTATTACTTTTACTATTCCCCCCCCCCCCTCCTCCATTGCCATCATCCCAATGTCAGGAGTGGTTTGTGGTACAAGCAAAACTTGTAGGCAGCTAACAGCATGCTTAGATTGGGTTACTATAGATGTGTTTGTGAAGCTAATTGTCTATAAATGTGTTGTATAGATTCTCCACCTGTCAAGCTTACTCTACAGAGGATGACAGAACCTGAGACCTCAATGCTACACTATCACAGAGAGAGCCAGACTTCAACTGCTGCCCCTGCCACTGTTGTATACTGTATGTCTGAATGTACACAAAGCATATTCTTAAAATACTATTCGTTTGTCCAGATTTTCTTTTGTGTTACATGTGTTATTTGAATTAAAACTGCTATAATGTAATTAGGTGTGGATGTGTAACTTTGATTCATAATGCATTGGACATGAATGCACATGAATGGGAATCTTCTGATGGCATTTGGAAGAAGCGTAACACACACACACACACACACACACACACACACACACACACACACACACACACACACACACACACACACACACACACACACAAGCGGGCACTATTGAGATAAAATGAGCATATTATTTTGTTCCCTTTTAATCTTTTGAGCAAAAATGTTCAGCCTGCAGCTTAAATATTGTGTTTCCCAGTTTTTCCATATAGGTTAAGTTTTTTCAACCATGTAGGAACATGTTGTTATGTGAAAAGAGAGAGCCAGGAGGCACGAGCCAATGACTTGTTCAGCCAGTCAGATAGGGCTACAGGAAGAGCAGATGCAAAGACTGAGCATGTGAAATGACCCTGAAGGAGGCTAGGAAACTAAGTGGGTGTCAGAATTAAACCAAGCAGAAAGCATGTGTCCTGTCAGCAGTCAGGATGACGCCTAGATGGAGGAGTAGAAGACACAGAACAAGACAGAAACTAATTTGAGTGACTTTTTTTTAGCGCTATAGTGGTTCACATAAGACATAATGACACTCTCAGAGCCTAAAAACTACAACAAATTAAAGAAATTATACATCTCCTTTGGCAGGAATAAAATCAGGTCAATGCTAATTTTTTACATTGTGACAAGCTTCATAATAAGACTACAATTCCTAGTTCACTGACAGTGCTTGTAAACTTGCAATCAACTTAATTCAAACACTGATGACACAGCAAATGTGACCATTAACATTGTTTTCACAAAGCAATTCCTCTGAGTGGATTCGCAAGCAGAAAGAGTTGGCTGCCCCCAAGTAATCATAGACCGACCCACAAATTATTCCCATCCCTCAACTAAAAATTACAAATTAAGTTTCATCTTCTAAGTTTCATTAATATGATGTATTGATAAGCATAATTTTGTGTATATCTTGCTGTGATAGGCCTACCCTAGACTGGAGAACCACATGTGTAATTGCTATCATAAACAGTAGATGTCGCCATCCTCCAAAAAAGTTATCATTACAAGCTAGTGGGCAAGTCTGCCCCAGGAGACACTTACCAACTTCAAAGTAACACTTAGAAATATTTCAGCATGAAACACATTTCCATGGCAGTCTCACTTGCTCCATAATGTTATGCATCTAGTTTGTTTATAATATACTTCTTCAATGGCCTTTATAAGAATGATGTTACACAGTTAAAACAAACACCCACCTAACCTCATAATATGTTAACTTATAAACTATTCAATCTTGTGAATATGTAGGGTTTGCAGATGAATTCCTGCAGTTTATAATATTATATACATTGTGCGTTACATTTTCAATTAGAGAAAGAGTTGCATTATAGTATGAGTTATTATGCTATAGGAAATACTTTTTGAATTAATTTTACAACATGAGCCACTGTGGCCGCCTCAATTATTATTATTATTATTATTATTATTATTATTATTATTATTATTATTATTATTATTATTATTATTATTATTATTATTATTATTATTATTATTATTATAAGTTGGACTTCCCATGCATGAAATATTATCCAGCTCCAGCCGGGGCCAGTACAGAGCACGCCACCTAAGTACAGAGCACGCCCATAGGCGAATCCCTCCATCAAAAGAGCACCTCAAACAACAGTCCAAAGCACTCCTTCCCAAACAAGAAAATGTTACATAAAATAAAAATAAAATCATGTTTTACATAAGCTATTCACAAAGCGATCTAGATCTAGATAAATAGCACTACAGGTGAGAGGAAAATGTATAGCCTATGTTTGATCTTATAGGGTGAGGTGTTCCTTTTTTAAGAAGAAACAGCTTTTACATTTCTATATAGCCTACATGGTATATCATAATTATTATATCTTTATTATCACACTATTACCACTACCAGTAGTTCCTTGACAGCCTGTTTGTATACTGCTTGTGTTTTTGCCAATGCCATGCAGGCAGAAAATGTAATGCTGACAGTTAATAAATGTGAAAGGAAACACTAGGGGAAACAGGGAGAAGGATACTGCCTCTACAGAGAAGCCAGTGACACACAGAGATTTCAGAATCACTTTTACAACAGCGCTCTCCTTAAACACTGATGAGAATAGTTCATTGTGCAATCAAAATCAAATCATGAAAACCTGGCTCACTCATTGGTCTCTTTGGAACTTTAGAGACTTTTTTTTATTGGTCATGGGCCGACTATTCCACTGGCTAGAATATGATGGGAGATTAGGTATAGTGTAGTGTTTTTATACATTTATGACATCACTGATGATGTCACAATGCCTATGACATCATCAGTGATGTCACAATACACAATTGCTCAAGTGACATCACTGATAACATCACTTACAGTTGAGTGACATCCCTTTCGGGACAAAAATCGCAGAAATCCCTTTTAGTTATGATGATGATGATGATGATGATGATGATATAGAAAGATTGGTGAATAATATTCTTCTTTGACAATAAGAGATAAAAGAATAATATAATTTAAGTGTAACTGATAATTGATGATTGTTTCTCTCTTCTCCCTGTAGTTTAACCTGTAGTTAAAAACTTAAATTTCCCCTAAAACATTCGAGAAAATAATCCTGTAGGTAATAATAGCCTATTACTACAGGAATCTACTACAGTCTGTGGTACGCAGAGGTATCTCCTATACAGCAATCAATCTTAATATTCCTATTTGGATGTAAGATCCGTCAAGTATCCTTATTCAATTAATTATTTATTTATTTGTTATAACGTTGTTTGTTCTGTTTCTGAAAATATAGTCTGAGACGCAATTTAGAAAATAAAATAAAAATCTCATTACATCCAAATTCACTAGGCGATGGTAATCTTGATCACACTGCTCTGTTCTAGGCATGTGCGCGTTTAGCTGGAGGTAACACTAGGCCCTGCTCCTGTTCCAACTCCAGTCAGCTTGAGCCTTGCGCAGCCATCAACAATAATAGCAACACTCGGGCACTGGGTGCAGGGATATCCCAATGAAGAGGCAACTAACTAACGCTACTCAGGGTAAGTGTGACATCTCAACCATTAAACTGTGCTTCATATATCGGTTGTATCGGCAGCCCGTGTGCAGACATTGACTTCAATATAGCGATACATGGAACAGTTTTGTGTGTGCTTGATTCAGACTTGCCAAGGCCGGGTGACCCACATTCTTATCTAACCTATCTAGCATGTTAGCGTAAGCTGCATTCATTGTAAAGCCGAATAAATGACGAATAAATGACGGCTGTTTCATTTTTCATGGATACAATGCCTTGACAGTGCGTGTCATGTGTCGCGTGGCAAACTATTGCGTTAAAATATAATGTCGCTGTAGCAAGCTAGCTAGCATTAGCCTTCTAGCAAGCACTGTCCGGTTCGCCGGCCGGTGTTGCTAGCTAGAGCTCCTGTAACTGGGATTGTCAGGCTGACGTTAGGGAGTTCAGTTGACTTAACATAAGTTATTTGAGAATCGTGCATCGCCGCCGGAATACCAGCATCGCTTCCCCCCACATCGACAGCCCCAATGCAACATTATGGCAGTTTTCTTCCCAGTGTTTATTCAATTGTAGTTACTTTTCACCCCCTTTTTGCTGCTGCCCCTCATTCAATCTAAGGGAATTGAGCGACCGACTCTTGTCACACTTGTCGAAAAGCTTCTCAACTGCACTTTGTCAGAGAGACAGCAGTGTGACTGGATCATGGAGTGATGTCTGCTGTGATGGTGGAAGGGACAGTAAGTTAACAGGAACATGGAAGATGTAGCTAGGCTACTACAGTGCAGTATGGCTGGGGTCATTGAGTTCATTGAGTTCATTTGCAAATTCAGATTAAATACATTCTTAAAACCAACAAACAACGCCTGTCTGATACTCCATGGAGTCAGTGTGCACAAAAAAAAAAAAAAAAAAATGATATATATAGATGATAAAAAAAAAAGATAAAAAATAAAAATTGACAAATCTGTTTTTGCAAATTAACTCTTTCCATGTGTCAAATCAAGTTATATTAATAATGTTTAGAATAATTGCTACTTCACTTTGGATAAATATACATTTGGTTCTAAAGGATGCACAACATCTGAATTACACCATTGGTTAACCTTGTGTATTTTTGTATTGCAGTGTTGCAGTATTCATGCAGTCATTCATGTCTATCTTGAATCTCTGTATCAGGAGTATGATCGTTATCATACTTGTCATCATACTCCTGATGTGTGATGAAAGCTTTTTCCTTATTTAACCCCACAATAGTACTTCATGCTCCCAATGTGTAATTTAGAGCAAAGTAACAAGGCACTGTAATTGAAATAGGTGAGAAAGGGAACCTCACAATAACAAATCAGGAGTTAGGGAATCATGTTTATGATTTGCACTTTTTAGAAGACATTACACATTTAGATTTTTCGGTACATCTGACAAAAACAATGCACATTTTTTGTGTGTGTGTGTGTAAAAGTTCACCTGTTTCACCCTAATTAATGAAGTGGCAGTGCAATAAAGAAGATTGTCCCATTCTCTAAATTGACACCTCATAGATTTGCCCCATTTTCCCAAAATGTTAAATTCTGTTGGCAGGTATATAGAGTAGACTTTTCTGCCAAAAGGCAGTGACAAATTGAAACTCAAGAAGGAAATACAATACTGTCTCCTAAACAACAAGAAGTGCTGTCCAGAGAAAGCTGGACTCACCAAGGTGACTTATGCCTATCTCTCAAAGTGGGAAAATGAAAACTTGTAGCAGCTGTAAACAGGGTTTCCTCCTGTGTACTATTGTAATTCAAATGGTGGTGAGAGGGAACATTTCACCGGAGAGAGAGGTGACCGGAGAGCTTTTAATTTGTCAGACTGTAATTGACAGGTAATGGACCGGTAAAATACAGACAATTACCGGAAGGCAACACTGGGCTGGTGTTTTTAAATACATTTATCATCAACAAAGCCTATGAAAATAACAATCAACAATGCGTTTGCTGTTCTCCCATTACTTTCCAACTTCCCACATACCCTTTGTAGCCTTCAAACTAGGGATGCAATTTTTTTTTAATCAATTTCCTTAATCGATTAATTGGTCATGTTAACAATCAATTAATCATTATATCAAAAAATACAAAAATGCAGGGTTTTACACCTGTCTTTAGGCCTACCCAACAAGTTGATCAACCAACTAAACTTCCTGCATTAGCTGTCATTGTGCTTGTGGACGTGACATATTTCAACATTGTATTACAATGTTTATAAATTAATACTGTTGTCTTTTTGGTTGTAATTCTCCCACACTGGACTTTCTGCCTGCTAGCTTGGCTTTCTTCTTCCTCTGTATGAGCAGTGATATTTAAATTTCAAATAATTTCACCAAAGAAAAAAGCATTGTCGATTAATCGGTTAACATATAGTTTGATTGATCAAATTCTTAACGATCATCAATTGTCGATTTATCATTAACATCCCTACTTCAAACCGGAAGTCATTGGCTCCACTTGTAAGCTAAAAACCTTTAAATATCTAGCTCACAAAGACATAGTTAAAAAAGAAAAAAACACTATTTGCTAACTACGCTCAGCTTAAGTTGTTTGAGGGAAAGTAGGCTGTCTGGTGCACCACAATGATGAAATATGCTGCAGCATGGCTCATTGATGGGGTTTTAATAGTTTGTTTTAAATACATGGGGTTCTATTGCTACTGGGACATGGCTTTATTGGGCATCGGCTACATGGACGAGTCTTGTTGGCAAAACAAATTCATTGCTGATTTTGTTATTTTCATTCATATTTGATTTGTTGAGAAATGCATTAAAAACACCAGCCTTATCCTGTAGAGCCTTCTTAGTCAGGCCTCCAGACTCACTTTTTCCACTCACTGCCTGCTTGGTGCCGCCACTATTGTTTGTAGGGTTGGGTACCAAAACCCAGTACCACTATCGTACCTTTACGGCCGGTACTTAGTTGGATGCGTGATATATCGGCAATCATATTGGTATCAGCCGATGTTAGTGATTTTTTAATATATCGATATTATTGGTCCGATGAGCATGTGAACAATGTTAATATCGGATATATCGGTATCAGCCAGAATTTCCAGAGGAAACAATGCTATGATTTATGGGCTTTTCCAAATGTTTTGGAAATAAAGAAAGACTTTACTTTTTCAAATTCAGTGTTTACATCTGTTTTTCAGTATGTACAAAATGTGATTATCGTAGAAACTTGTTTTTATGCAGATCATATCGACATCAGTAAATATTGGTTATCGGCCATAACAGCAATGTTAATATCGGTTATCGGTATCGCCCAAAATTTTCATATGGGTGCATCCCTAGTACTTACCGGACCCAATAGGTGCCACATTTCGGTGGCATTCCTGAGCTGCTGAGGGAAATATCCACCCTCCCTCTGTTGCTCCGAAACTGGCCCAGCACACACCTTCATTAAATTATCGTTTGGAGCGTGCCACTTGGAATTCTCTTTAAATTAAAGAATCCACTCTAAATCCGCTCTAATATTAAAAGCATTGGTTTAGGCACCAATATCGCTTTAGCACCGGCATAGGAAGAAAATGAAATTATCCATCCCTAATTTTTAATTGGTGGCCCCAATATTTGGTCTGCAAACTGCTTCACACAGTATTGTTGTCTATTGAAATATATTGCCAGTTGAAATGAACGCTGTAGTGCCCTAGAATGTGTCATTTTGCTGAAAGAGTTGGATAAAAAGAGGATGTGTTGCTGCATTGGATAATTAAGTAGGCTATATCATGCAGGCAAAGCTGTCCTGTCTGAAACACTGGCCTCTGAAAGACCTCTGAACTTATATATTGCCTTCATGTGTATTTTATAAATTGACTGGTAGGTCATTCACAGGCACTTAATTTATATTGAGATGCTCACAAGTCATTTTTTGCAAGTCCAAGTCAAGTCTCAAGTCTGTTGTCACAAGTCCAAGTCAAGTCTCAAGTCTTTGAGGGACAAGTCTCAAGTCTTTGAGGTACAAGTCCAAGTCAAGTCTCAAGTCTGTAGTCACAAGTCCAAGTCAAGTCTCAAGTCTCTTATGGATGAGCGTTCTATCATCTGCTGCATGCCATCTGGTCTGATTAGAACACTGCATACTGTAGCTAAAACTAAGGAATTCACACTTCACAGCATCTACTCTGTATAATTATCCTCACTCCTTTATCTATTAGCATACAGTATCAGCATTGGATGACATTAGTAGACATTTCCTTAAAGCAGCTACGAGCAACTTTTTCGATTGTTATTAAACAGTATAAATTTAATATCAATGCATCACATCTTACCTCTAATAGTCGACGAGACCAACGCAGAGTAGTCTCGCTTGAGCCCCGAGTGAATCGGCCAGTGTAGGCTGTCTGTGGCCAGGGAAGATCAGGAAGTGAAATGAAACGGTTTGCAGCAGCCACTTCGGCCATAACCACAAAATAACTTCCAAAAAACTTGTTAGAATATAACGAAAGATGTTCGCGAGAGTATGCGTGGCGTTCACATTGTTTATGTTATGTTGCTAGGCAGCGCATACGGCGAGGCAGGCAGCTGCGTTTCACTTCCGGGTTTCACTTCCGCGTTTCACTTCCGGGTAGCCGGGCCGGCGGTAAGGAGAGAGAGAGAGAGCCCCCTGTTGACGCGAGTTTAGACAGACACAGACTAATAATCACCTAAGGGAGCAATCTCAGATACACACGGCTTTGGTCTCAGCTTCTATTATAGGTAAGATGTGATGCATCAATATTGTAATTATACTGTTTAATAACAATCGAAAAAGTTGCTCGTAGCTGCTTTAATGCTAATACACTACAAAATAAAAATAAATAGAAAGTCCCAAACCTCATGTCCCAGTCAAGTCTCAAGTCTTGAGGACGAGTCTCAAGTCAAGTCTCAAGTCACTGTTTGTGTGACTTAATTGTGACTCAAGTCCAAGTAAGATAAGATACAGATAACATTCCTACATAGGTGTCTCCCTTGAGTGCCTTCTAGAACTAATCTCATAGTTAGAATGTCTCTACTGTGACATTCATAGTATGTAGAGGAATAGATAGTATTCGATCAGCGTCATCACGGTCGCTGTGGCCATGTTGTTGACATAGCGCTGCCTGCAGCTCTCAACTAGTGACATAGTCCATGGGCCAAGGCAAAAATCGGTACCACCTGAGGTGACCGCACGATTTTGTTATTTTTGTCTTCCTACATGTTTCTAGTTTATATTTTGGTATGATAACCCTGCTGATTTGGTAGCTTAAGGATAGTTATCACTCTGTAAACAAACGCCCCCCCATATAAATGACAAAACCCTGATTTCTGTGTATTAGTCCAGATGATATGTGAAAATGATGTTCCCTTTTTCGTAAAAGCATGAAACTTGGTACGCTTATAGTTTGGGGCCCTGTATAGTTTCAGAAATTGAGCCATCGCAAAAATGCCTTGTGGCGGCCATTTTAATTCTGCCATAAGCAAATTATGTAGTTTGCATCATATCTCCTGAACCACACATGCTAACACTGAAAAGGAGATGTCTATCCCAATGTTTTCATGGTCAAGGATTACAATGATACCATATAGAACATCATAAACTGTTAAAGTGACTAATCAATGGTGAATTTGATGACGTTGTGAGAAGACAGTATCTGATAACCGATGCTATAACTTCAAAGCCATGACCATTCTCTGGCTAAGATGTTTTGATGAGTGATTTGACTTATATAGACCTTTTGTTAAAATAGCGCCCAGGTCCCTCCTAAGGATCCTGGGATTTTCCTTGCCAGATGGCCAAATCCAAGATGGCCACTGGCGCCATGTTAAAAAATTGACTTTTGACCCAGAGCACATAGAATAATGTATGAAGACACTTTTCGGTGTAAGTCAACCACAAGGAATCCGATTCTGACATCAGTTTGACATTATGGCATAGTTTTGACCCAGAATTCCAAGATGGCTGCCATCCAGTATTGTGGAAATGTAACTTTTGAATGGGAAGGTATACTGTGCGTTTGGGGTTTACCACAAGGAAGGAGATTAACAATGGTGGATGTTTTGGGAGTCATTTCAGAATTATGTTCACTGAAAATATGTTAATGTCAACACCCATTTTACCTTGGTACTGCTGTACCAACTACCCCCAGGATTTCTTGCATTAAAATATTTAATGAATGTATGACAAGATAACTAAAATAAGCTATTTTTATTAGCTGTAGCTATAGATTCTGAATCATCAGATTCCGCTCATCATCTTTAGCCAAGTATGCTGTGTCACCGGTCGATCACACAGATATGTCAACATCACCATGGCGGACAAGGATGATGGATGACACCTTGTGGACATAGTCCGACCACTTGTATGGGGTGCCATCTTGTGTCTGCCAATCCAATTGCTGATGGAGTTGCCATCATCTCGATCATGCCCATGTCAACGAGAGTGATGTAGGGTTCTTGCAGCCCTACAGATTGGAGATAGAGCTTCTAGATGCGCTTGCTCTTCTGCGTCTTCCTGTATGTGATGTTGGAGTTGAATAAGGCCACACATTCATCAAAAACACAATGTTCCAGCAACTCGTGGAGGTTTACAAGTTGACCACAACCAGGTCAATCACTGCCTTGGAGCGCTCCACTCCATCTCAGCAGCTCCTACCTTGAGTTCCTTCCCGGGTAGTCTTGCTTGCCAGACTCCCTCCCTACAATGGCAGAGTCTGGCTGCTAATACCTCCACCCTGGTATAGGGGAAAAAGGCTCCGTTCACCTTTACAACTATCCACCAAACGTATCAAGCAGGCCTGCTTTATTGCACAATCCAGATCCAACCGTTTTCAGCATGTAGCAACGAGCTAGCATTGTTGATGTTGTTGTTTCACAGTGGCACAGGCATTTGAGATAGACAGATTCGACACGGAGGGAGTGGAAACAAAATCCATAAATGGTCGCCACCAGTCAGTCAGAGCGGGTTGGAGCATGCATGCAGGGAGGAGGGTGGAAGATGATTGTGATGCTGCAGACGCGAAGTGCCGCTGTGTGTAAATTCAGCTCGAGCAGGACCCTGGCCATTCACACCAGACGCACTGCTTTGCTCCGCGCCGGTGACCACTTGTACTGACTTCCTATCTGGCTTCACACAATCACTCGCGGGTCTCACACAAAAATAGATCAGACGCCGAAACAATCTCTGCATGGGGCGAGCCGGCCTCATCACGGCTGGTCTGACTGAACGGTCTAATGTGCTAACAAGTGCACCAAAATGAAACTGGCTGCGCTTCCAGATGCTTCGTCACTTCAGCGTCTGGTGTTTTTAGTCCTTTTCGCATCCACTCATTGCAGACTTAAAATCAGCCCATGCTGCAGGAGAGGAGAAGTTGACCAGATTCTTGCAAGTCCCGGGGGCCCTATCTTCGCAAAAGCGGTACGCCGCGTGCAATGCAAATTGGGGGCGTGCACAAGCGCATGCCTGTTATAATTTTACTGGACATAGGCGTGCCACAATCAGCCGTTTCTGCTCAGAATACGGGGCAGCACCTCTTACACGCTAAAAAAAAGCACCTCTTACGCGCTAAATACTCTGCTGCGCTTGAGCGCACCATAATCTCTATGCTGTGCAGCGCAGAGTAAAATTCCTTTTGGATATGTCATTACACACGGACGTGCCCACGCCAGGACATCAAATTCTGCTGCTAAAATTGGATATTAGCAGATAATTCAGTGAGGCAATGCAATCAACTATAACTCACTGAGAAACTTTTATCACATCGCAAAGAGGGAAATTAATTGAGAAAACTTGTTGGACATAGGCCATAGGCTTCACCTTTCCCATAGTCTCGCTGGGCAGCCTCCCCTCCCACGCAGGTCTCCATAGTGGGATTGCGATGGGCGGCGCTTAGCGGCAGTGCCCTTGGAAAATAGTTTCCAACAATCCAACTTGCCCTTTTCAGCGTGTAGCAACGAGCTAGCGTGTAGGTTTCTGCCGTTAGCTTGCTAGCTAGTTAGCGTTGTTGTTTTCACTGAGGCGGCAGGGCACTATTTACAGCGACACACAGGGAGGAGGGAGCGGAAGCTGCTCTGATTGACGTGGTCGGAGCCAATGACAGAGTTTGTAATAAGCCGGGAGCAGACATCCGGCACCCACTGAAACAGTCGCTCCAATGGGGAGCAGCTGTAGAGCAGGGGAGGGCTTATCCCAGTTGCCTGTTTCCGTGGCGCCAGACTCCTCTCCCGGTAGGGAGGGGAGGCTGGCCGTGGCCAGCGAGACTAACATAATTATGAAATTACCCTCAAAACACAATATTTGTCATTACTAAACCATGTTTGGTCGGCATGGATTTGCAATTAAAATAGCTATAATTCACCATTGTTAATCTCGGTCCTTACTCTAAAAATGGTAAACCCCAAACACCACATACGTATATGTTGCCATTCAAAAGTTAAGTTTTCACGCTACTGGATGGCAGCCATCTTGGAATTGTGGGTCAAAATTATGACAGAATGTTAAACTGATGTCAGAATCAGATTCTTTGTGGTTGACTTACACCGAAAAGTGTCTTCATACATTATTCTAGGTGCTCTGGTTCAAAAGTAAATTTTTCAAGATTGTACCAGTGGCCATCTTGGATTTGGCCATCTGGCAGAAAGTCGGAGGATGTTTGGGAGGGGCCTGGGGGCTATTTTAACAAAAAGGCCCATAGAAGTCAAATTACTCATCAAAAAATCTTAGCCAGAGAGTGGTCATGGAATTGAGGTTATAGCATCAGTTATCAGAAACTGTTTCCTTCTCACGTCATTAAATTCCCCATTGCTTAGTTACTTTAACAGTTTATGATGTTCTATATGGTATCATTGTAATCCTTGACCATGAAAACATAGGGACAGACATCACCTTTTCTGTGTTATCATGTGTGGTTCAGGAGATATGATGCAAACTACATAATTCACTTATGGCGGAATTAAAATGGCCACCGCGAGGCATTTTTGTGATGGCTTAATTTCTGAAGATTTACGGGGCCCCAAACTACCAAGTTTCATGCTTTTATGAAAAAGTGAACATGATTTTCACATATCATCTGGACTAATACACAGAAATCAGGGGTTTGTCATTTATATGGGAGAAGGTTTTTTACAGAGTGATAACTATCAATAAGCTACCAGATTGGCACGGTTATCATACCAAAATATAAACTAGAGACATGTAGGAAGACAAAAATACAAAAATTGCGCGGTCCCCTTAGGTGGTACCGATTTCACCATTGGCCCATGGACTAATTGCATTGTATCCTTCTCAAAACACCACTGAATTCACCAAAACACCACTTAATTCACCATTAACTATTCATGTGAACAGTTTATGATGTTGTATAGGGTGTCATTGTAATCCCTGACCATGAAAACATAGGGGTAGACATCACATTTTCTGCGTTATCATGTGTGGTTCAGGAGATATGATGAAATCAGGGTTTTGTCATTTTTTGGGGGTAGGTTTGTTTACAGAGTGATAACTATCCTTAAGCTACCAAATCGGAAGGGTTATCATACCAAAATATAAACTAGAGACATGTAGGAAGACAAAAATAACAAAATCGTGCGGTCACCTCAGGTGGTACCGATATGTCAAAATTTGAGCCTTGGCCCATGGACTAACAGCTTATGTGAGAGCAGTGCTAATAGGAAGCTAGCCGCCGTTAGCGTTACTTCTATCATCTATTACCATTCCCGTTGTGTTAGGATGGTGGCCTGCGTTATACATGGCTGTAGTAATGACAGCATTGAAGCCCCCGTGGCCGTGGTTTGTTTCTATGCTGCCTCTACCGTCCACAGACGTGAGGGGAGCGAGACAGGATACTCAGCACAGGAGAGATATGTGGATAGTTAGGAGAGACAGGTGAAACATTCTGCCAGCTCCTCACAGCAAAGTCTGTTCACCTCATTTTTTCTTTTGTTTATTACAGGCATTACGGCAGCATACAAACAACAACCCTGGGGTTTCTATTGCTGTCATCACCATCGCTATTTTGTAATCGACCTTAACACAACAGAAATGACAATAAGGCATACTAGTTGTCAGCTGCAGTGCTGTGCGTGCAGGACGGTATGTCAACAATATGACCGCGGCGACCGTGATGATACTGATCGAATACTATCTATTGGGAGAGAATGGGGATTGGTTTGGTGTCTTTCAAATAGGCTAAGTGATCAATTATTATGAGGCTAATGTATTATGAAAAGTAGCCTATATTACAATACGACACTGCTTGGGCCACATTATGCTCATGTCCTTCCTTGATCATGAGGGCCGTGGGCAATAAAGTATCTTAAGTTCAGCCATGCATGCAGCCACACGCACACACGCACACACGCACAGACAGATAGACACACACCACCACGCGCACGCACAGACAGACACACACACACCACTTCTCACTGAAGACAAAATAGCAGGCTCTCCGGTTTACTTTCATGTGCTTCCAGGAGCAGATGGTTATGTTTGCATTGCCTGGAACTAGACCCCCTTTCCAGCTGATGGCCAGGGTCATGGCTGCCAGTGAGCTTCCAAGAGGCACCGTGCGTGCATGCGAGTGTGTGTTTGTGTATGTGTGTGTGTGTGTGTGTGTGTGTGTGTGTGTGTGTGTGTGT
Source organism: Poromitra crassiceps (assembly GCF_964638095.1). Classification (NCBI taxonomy): domain Eukaryota; kingdom Metazoa; phylum Chordata; class Actinopteri; order Beryciformes; family Melamphaidae; genus Poromitra; species Poromitra crassiceps. The sequence continues at coordinate 21,702,141 of NC_139632.1, forward strand.
GTGTGTGTGTGTGTGTGTGTGTGTGTGTGTGTGTGTGTGTGTGTGTGTGTGTGTGTGTGTGTGTGTGTGTGTGTGTGTGTTCGGAACTGTTATTTTATTGCTGCAGTGCTGTGGGAGGCTCACGATGACCCAGATGTTTTAGTTCTGATTCATTTCTAATCTGAAATTCTGGGACAAGTAGGTCGGCGGATCCAAAACAACTTTTTGAGAATAACATAGGGCACCGCCTTATTCTTCAAAAACACTTTTAAACCTCATCCCCAAGTCATACCAAACACCATCAGACACTGTTTTGTCAGCAGCAACACAGTTGCTTGGAATGGAAAAGCATTGATGACTGGATCATTCTCATAAGTGATAACTGACCCATCTGGTTCAGATATTCATAAAAGAAATACCCAGCAGCGTTATTCAGTTTGCAGCTGAAGTTATATAGCTCCATACTGAACCCATTTGGAATGTTTCTCAGTTTTTGCTCTCTGTTCATCAGGTGGGGAGTTAACAGTCGTCAGTCGTCAGATGAAGTGCTTACCTTATTGATCCTCACAAAAGGTAAGAGAACTTCATGGTCTGAAAATGAAATGTTTGCTCTTTGATGATGGTGGTTTTATGATAGTAAAGAATTAGGATTAAGAGAGAACAGTAGGGACTACCATTAAGGAATTTGAATTTGTATCCTAATTAATGAATAGCTGTTATAGGCTGATTTTAACCATGCACTCAAAGGTTTTCTGTTTTTCAGGTACAATGTACCATAGTTTCTTCTGAACATAATTCATTTGGAATTGAAATGATGTTGATTGAGTCACAGAACATTTCAAAAATAAATGCTCATTCTAAAATGCTATCACATATAACAGAAGTCCCAGACCATATTCAAACTCAGGACACTGCAGGTACACTGGCCACCCGGTCGCCCCCACAATGTGACGTTTTGATTGCATGATGCCTGACATCACAACTCCATTAGACAAGCAGGTCCAAGATTCAAGATTCACTTTAATAGCCACAGTAAGTAATCAGTTAGAAGATGAAGCAATACAGAAAAACAATCATAAATTATAGCTGCTGCGCAGCAATGGGTCGTGGCCGGGCAAGTCTCAAGGCTTTGAGCTATTATGACATCACAATTGCTCGAGTGACATCACTGATGGCATCACAATTGCTTGAGTGACTGATGACATCACAAATACAACCTAATTGGCCTAGGTAATTAGGGCAATTAGGCTATACACGGGGGCAGAATTGAACGTTTTGATGCACTGTGGCCAGCCACTAATTATAAAGTGCAAAATATAAAGTCCTTTAAAGTGACATGATGGGGGTGGGGGGGGGGGGTATGATACATACAGAATGAATGAAAACTGGAAGCATGGATTATTAAAAAGTTTCAGCCATCTAAAGACCTTTTTTTGTAGAATTAAATAAATAATAATTTTGTTGAACCTGACTTATTCCTATGTATTGCCTATGTATGTAGGCTACAAGCATCTCTTGAAGAAGAAGACATGTGTTCAGACATGTTACCCTTATGCCCCTTTATTTGTTGTCTGACCTGCTCCATAACATCCACCATTGCACTCTTAAGTTTCTGTCCGTATTTTAATGATGATCATTGAAGTGTGATGGCCAGTGCTTCTAGCATTAACAGTAACATTAACATCATATTAACACATCAGAGCTCGTTGTCCATGAATTTCTAGCAGAACACTGGAACCATGACATATCAATTAGGAATGGGCATTTCTAGCAAAAACACTATTCGAAATGTACTTTGTTCAGTAAGATAAAAACAGATTTGATTTTCTTAATAATGATGATGCACATAATTTGAGTTGGTTGTTTACGTATGAAACTTTTGGACTGGCTTGTTATTTGGAAAAAGCCTAGGACATGAGAAAAAAAGCTCTTTATCAGGAAAAGGCAATGTAAGAAAAGAAAAAAAAGTATGTATGTACAGTAAGTGTGTATATGTATATGTACATGCGTATGTGTATATATTATATACTTTGTTTATTTTGTTTGTATATTGAGGTACAACCGGATGTTATGTTTATATATAATTTGGTGTGATAGTGTCTTGTAATCCCATGTGGGATGGGCCAGAAATGGCATGACACGGAAATAAAAAAAAACTAACTACGGTAACTAACTGTACTGGGCCAAAGTCGACTTTAGTCGAAATTCGCCCACCCCTAAAAAAAAAAAAAAATGCAAGTAAAATTTTACTTGGACATGGTCTCCCCTGATTCTTATCTATTCTTATCTAAAGACTTTTAGAAACTAACTGATCCCAGGTTCGCCCCAGGTCCGGTTTATTTGATCATGTTGCGTTCCGTGCCCGAGACTTGACTTGGACCTGTGACCAAAGACTTGAGACTTGACTTGAACTTGCCCCTCAAAGACTTGAGACATGACTTGGACCTGCAAAAAATGACTTGTGAGCACCTCTGGCATACATAACAATGGCTGGTTGCTGTGTTTGCGAGCTAGAATGTTGGTAACCACACTTTGCTTACAGGGCTATGGGCTGTGGCCATTCTGGGTCGCTTCTCTTGTGCTGGCAATCTCCTTTTCTGAACTCCAGTGCCCCACTTGGCTCCAGTTTGAGGCCCCTGGCTGAGTTCCTGTTCCTCTGGGATAGGAGGCCAGCAGCAGCACGGGGGCCCCTGCCAGCCACTGCTGCTGCCTGCCAGTGGAAACCACTGCTGCCTGGCTCTGAAACCTTCCTGTCTGTGGGCTGTGGAGCGAACATTCACAACAAAGACTCCTTTTGTGCTGCTGTGCCTGTGGAGTGTGGATGCATGTGCATTGGGTGGAAACACAGCTGGCTGTCCAGATTTGAGTTCAGTTCGACTGGGGCACCAGTGTGGAGGGGCACACTTATGGATTTGGTTCCTTACAGGCCAAAATGACCATGAGGTTATTAAAACAGTCATCAGTTGCCTCTTTCCACCCCTGTCGAAGCCATTCCAATCAGGATGCAACTATGCCACATTGAGTATGTTTACATACATACTCATAATTCAATGTTCGCTCGATTAAGGCAAAATACTTTGCACCTAGATTTCGGCTGTCTTCAATATTTGGATTGATCATCAGTGCATGTGAACTCTGGTGATTTTCTTTTGGCTTTTTCAAGCTGTGCATGTCAATCACTAGTAGGGATGAAACGATAAATGATCAAATCCCCTTACTGTAATCGCACCGTTTAAAATTTTCATTATCATTAGGGTTATATTATTACCGTGATTACCGTGTTACTGTGATTACAGGGCTTTGAAAAGCACAGTCCATCATCAACCAAAGTTAGCAACAGTCCCAGACGCACAGCCTTGGTGATAAACGTGATATGAAATTTTCATATTTCATCTCTAGTCACCAGACAGTAACTTGGATGTTGTATTTACAAAATAAACAAACACGGCAGCAATCGATAGACTGATTATTAAATGAGTTAATTAGTTACAGTATTAACTACCGTATGTAAACGTAACCAAAATATTACATTTTTTAAATTTTTAAAGTCTTAAATTTACTAGATTACTACTACCAGTAATCAAAGTATTGGTGGGCATGTAGACATACTCATTGAGGATTCTGAATCACACCCTCAGTTACTATGTCAATATCAAGACGTGTAGTAGCTGATGCTGCCTCAGGCAGGATGAGTGACTGAGTAAATGTACTGTATCTGTTTGCTCCTAATCTGAGTTTGATGTCTATCCATTGCCGGTGGTCCATTGCCGGCTTAAAATGATGTCTGCTAGAACTGGTGGGTTACTATGGTAACGATAGACTCATTTGTCTGTCGTGTGACACCTAGGATCTTTGAGCTTTTCACTAATAGATGGCTCACAAATCCCCCTGCTCTCAGGTGTCAGAACGTGACGTAGATGATGAAGAAAACAAAACACAAGGGTTGCTATGGCACCACAGTTTTACCTAATGATATACCAGACAGTATTATAACACCACATAATATTGCAAAGCAACTTCAAACATAACGTACAGAAATCGCCTATACTTTTGAATTACAAGTCTGTTGTGGGAGCATCCTTAGCGTAGGCCTTTAGCACCAACATTTGCATTCAAACAAGCCTTTTCATGACCCTCGTAATTAATACATTTGATGTATTACATTTTGAGAATAGCATGTATGTTTAGCATTAATAGATGAAGAGGGATGCATCCTGATATTTAGATTTTAAAGAACTACAACAAGACAAAATCTTAACACAGCTTGCCTGTTTGTGCTATTAGGGGCCAGACACACCCAAACCGATAGTCGGCTGTCGGCAATGTCTGGACCGTCGGTGAGCGTCTGTCACCCTAGTTTTTGTCCCACACCGTTTGTAGTAGTCGCCCTCGTCGCGGCTTTTCCGACGCCTGATTGGCTGGTCAGCTGGTTAAGCGAAGCAGTGCACGAGAAGAGAGGGCACGCATAGAACGTTCTTCTCATTTTTCAACTGCGCGGGTTCGCCCCACGCAGCTCGGCCGCTGCCAGCGCACGATCGCTCAACTTCGCATTACTGATGACATCACTGTCACTGATGATGTCACAATGCCTATGACATCACTGATGATGTCACAATGCCGATGCCATCATCAGTGCCGATGCCATCATCAGTGATGTCATAAGATGATTTGGTCAATATTATGACATCACTGATGATCACAGACATTGTGACATCATCAGTGGGACAAAAATTGAAACAGAGTCCACGAAACAGAGTCCACTCACTCCCTTTTATATATATATATATATATATATATATATATATATATATATATATATATATATATATATATATATATATATTTATATGTATGTATGTATGTATTGCTAAAAACAAATATATATATTTGTTCGTATATATATTATATATATATATAGCTGTCAATGTAATTTCAGAGCTTTGCTGATTCCTGAGGGCAAGCTATTTAACTCTGCTGTGTTGTGTCCTTGTTTCCTTTTAGATCTTTGTCCTGCTCTGTTTGCCCTGTCCTCAGCTTGAATAGGAAAAGCACTCTTGGTGATTGAGAGAATCTGCTGCTTTATAATAGAATAAGGAAGGGAGGGACTGCTTGTAATGAGATCCTTCTACCCCGCCTATGCTCTTTTGCCCTTTTGCTGAAATGATGGACTGATGGCCATGAAGGAAAAGCACAATCAATAATGTTTACACGACATATTTCTGATTGTTGTGCTGCAATAGATCTACAGTACCTGTAACCAGTGTTGGGGGTAACTCATTACAAAAGTAACATATTACATGTAATATATTACTTTTAGCAGTAATTCAGTAATATAACTTATTACAATAGGATTTCAGTAATATTATACCAGTTACTTTGTCAAGTAACACAAGTCACAAATTGAGTTAAAAAAAAGTTTTTTTTAATCAAAACACATTTAAGTAAAGATACAATAATTTCCTAATTTTTATGCAAATAACCACTATAGATGACAATAACAAAGGAAAAGGATAGCATTTAGAATTTTGGACAGTTTACACTGACTTCAAGACGGTTGAAATTATTTTCCGCGATGGTTCCGGGGGGGCAATGTCATTCTGCTACTGCAGTTATTTTTGGTGAAGGTAATGCAAAGGTAGTGTAATAAGTAACAAGTTACTCTACACAGACAGTAATATTGCAAAGTAACTTATTACTTTCAAATGAAAGTAACTAGTAATATGTAGTATATTACATTTTGAAAGTAACTTGCCCAACACTGCCTGTAACAGTGGTTTACATTCACATAAGGGGAAGCTTAAGGACATGACAAAGAGAGTCACTCACACCCTAGTCTAAATAATTCTCAGTCTATGATGGAAGGAGTATCAGCTGTGGAGGAATTCAGCGAGGCTATTTTCACTCTGCACGGTAAGGCTGGTTGCTATGGTCTTGCCCGTTGGCACAGTTCTGTTGCTGTGCTGGCGTCTCAGTGCATGTGAGGAGGGGTGCGTCACGAGCGGCGCCGTGGATCCAGTTCAGAGTGAGTCATATCCTCAGAGCTCTGCTGCCCTACATCTGAGTGTGTGTGCGCGCGCACACGCATGCACACACACACACACACCAGCAATGCTATGTGAGAAAAAGAGAGAAATGGTGATAAAGTGGTGAAACTGAAGCACTGTCTGTTTTTCAAGTTAGTGAGTGCTTCCCACTGTATACATCCTTGGATGTTGTCTTTTGAAGTACCGTATATGTTTTTGGGTTTAGCACCACAGTAAGAGTTTCTTTTTGGAAAGGTGCATCCAACTCCTCCACTGCCATGGTGATAAAGTGTCCGTCTTTGTGCTTTCATCTGGTGAGCTGGAGCATTTCAGGTTAAAAATACTGTGAGAGCTTCCGCGTGTGGGAGTTGTGTTTACGTCCCTGCCCCTTCGGCTCAGGGAACGCCAGGAGGTATTTGCATACTGTACCGATTAAGCGAGGAAATGTTGCCATATTATGCAAGCAGTTTGATTGGTTGCTCACCGCTTTTGTTAGGAGTCTTTGTGCAAAACGTTTGGCTTTTGGTTGCCTGGAATGCCGTGTTATTGGCAGGACGGTGCTGCCTGTGGAGCTGTGGTGAAGTTAGATTGGAGGAGGAGGAAAAAGTAGGTCATTGGGTCACCAGGCCAGTGAAGCACGGATGACGTCCCACACTTATACAACCCCTGCTCTCCCACTTACACAACCCCCGCCTGCTCCTGCTGCAACCTGCTGCTACAGGAGGCTCCGTGGCTAACCTTTTCCTCCCCTGGCTTCCCTTGCTGCCTTATTTGATCAGTGATGTCTTTATTGAATTCTCTAACCACCACTGTTGCTTTTTGCCTATTTTGTCCTTGATCAGCACTCCAGTTAGCCTTACTATCTGATGATGTAGAGCAGAAATGCTAACGCTATCTGCCTCTGTTTTTAATAGGTTTTGGAGTCTAGATACAGCATTAGCCTACTGTTAGGCTAGTCAAGTAGATGGCCTCTTGTGTAAACAGTATGATTGTTTGTGTTAAATGAATCACATGCAGTGATCAGTAAAATTACATGCATAGCTGCAAGTCAATTGGCCATGATTCAGTCTAGTCTACCCCCTCTCATAAGTTGAGTGTCCCCACTTCCCAGTCTATATGTTGCCTTGATGCTCCTTGGACAGGTCAGACTATTAATTCAATAATAATAAAGTAATGTGCGTCCTCACCTGGTAGCACGCATACCACGACGGCTCGGCCCTTCGTGCGGCCGACCCAGGTTCGAATCCAACCTGCCGCATGTCATCCCCTCTTTCTCCCCACCTTTCCGGTCTGCCTAGTGCTGTCCTATATAAAATTAAATAAAGGTGAAATGCCCCACAAATAAATAAATAAAATAATAAAATAAAGTAATAAAAGCTACAGCTGAACTGTTTGGTTTGAGTAACTTGAGATACTTGGATTACAAATTTTCTCTGTTCATGTGTTTCTGTTCATTTATTTCACATGCGCACAGTGGGCAGCCTTTAATATACCTGGGCCAAGTAAAGTCTATGTGTGGGAAACACTGACTGAACTTGTCTCTGTACATGCCCATAGAGAGACCTGTTTTCATACTGCAGACCTCATCCTTGTTTTGATTCAAAGGACCACACTGCAGGAAATGAATTGTGCACTGGGCATTTCAAGTTAATTTGAACCTCAACCCAAATAGGGTTTTCAGTTATAGCAACAACATGAGTGATGATGACTGGGGTTTCCCTCAAGCATCTGCTGAGTGTTACCAAAAACTGGCCTGAAGTGGTGCTTGGTAAATTAGTTGCCATACTGATGTGGCCACTGGCCAGTTCTAATTCTGAAAGTCTGTCCTTTTTTCTTTTTTCCCCCATTATTTTTAAAAGGTTGTGACACTTATGTGAGAAAATGGCCATTTTGAAATGGAAATCAAGGTGCTATTAAAAAGGAGCAAAACTCCAACTAATCAGACTCAGAATAACGTTATTGATCCCCGGGGGGAAATTAGCTGATGCTACAGTTGCTCACACTCAGATAGGGAAGAATATAAACATATAAACACAGACGAGACATTATAGGAAGCATACAGTATAATAGACCAAAAAACACACAACAATAAAAATAGAATATAATAGAAGGTAACCTATATACAGTACATAATCAAGAACCTTATGTCTGTATTTTCATGATGGTGGATTGCGGAGCTTTGTGCCGGCGAAGTGGCATCTTTAGCCCCACGACAGCAAGCGCTCCATGGATGGCTTTGTCGGTCGGTCGGTCCCTCTGTTCATCACTTTTTGTTCATCACTTTTGGTCATGTGGGTGAAAGTGTGTCGCAGGGAGTTAGATTGCGGAATATATTTTGATTCTCGGCAGGGAAATACAGCCATAAGGTTCCACAACATTCAACGTCGTGGGGCGGTAAAGACTCTTTAATCTTGTTCGGCGGGCTCAGGTTTCTTTTTAGCCTGTGGCTGTTTGGTATTTTGGCAACTGGTCATGAACTTATGATTTACTTGAGCCAGGTTGTAACATATGAGGGGAGTCATACATACATACCGGTATACATACATACATACATCAAGTAAAAGTTGAAACAATAATTTATTAACGAAAACGAAGGAAAATAACTAGACAACACACAAACTACATTAGTGAGGAGGGAGGGTGGGAGACTGAATGGTCTGAAGGTCTTTTTAAGCCCAATGAGTCATTTCTGACTCATCTTGCTGAATTGCTTCCAAACACTTGACCATGCAGTTCCAAGCTTAGCTTACAAAACAAAACATTTTCCATCCCGAAATGGAGCAATAATAATAATAAAGAAAGCTAAACAAAAAGAAAGCAGAAAATGGGTCAAAAATAATTGATCTCTTCCCCCGTTTCACTGGGTCCACACATGTGCCCACTGCATACAGTCATAATCCTGTCTCCTGCAGTCACAATGCACATGACAGAGCAGCAGGGAAGACTAATGATAGAAAATGGTAAGCATAGCAGGTACCATCACTTATACAGTGTGTAAATTATTTAAGCTGTGAACGTATCCCCAACATAAATTTCCAAATACTAATTCTATTAGAAATACTAATACTGATAACAACAACAAAAAATGCTCTAACACCAGCATCCATCCCCCTTAAACCTTCCACAGTTTCAGCAGGGCTTGTTGGCGGCTGCATCCTCTGTAGATTGCAGGGATTGGCTGGTGAATCCCCCCCTCCTGTAGCCAAACTGTCATTGTGCTCCACTGCCAACTTCTGTTTGGCTCTTCACCTAATATCACTGAACCATGTCCTACATGGAGCAACAGTTGCCCTATAGGACAAGAGCAACACATGAACCAAATGTGTTCTCTCCTCCCAAGCTCATTTAACGCCATCTGCCCTTGGCGGCATATTTGGAGGTGCTGTATATTTGTTAGTGCCGATTCTGCACCTACTTTCTAACCTGACGCTGCCAGATGCTTTGTTACACAGTGTCAGAACCATCTGGGACCTCGTCTTTGGAAACCGTTTGGAAAAGGGCAGGTGTGTTCAAAAAACACCTGGCAGGTGATTGGATGAACCATTCATAGGCTCGCTTCTTGCTCTCGTCACCCACTAAATCCTGCCCTTAGCTGCCGCTGGCCGCTGATTGGTCTAGTCACTAGTGCACTGCTTGGACGGAGTTAAACCAATAGCTTGGAGTGCGGCAAGATGGATTTCTACAACAATCGCAGTTGTGTGAGAAATCCAGCTGCTGCACAAGGTTACCTACTTTCCCCCCATGGCTTACATAAGCACTACACTCCTGTTAGGTCTCAGCAAAATCAGGCTTGTGATATTGCATACAGCATTGGTCCTCTGCCAAGGCAACAGACCAAATAGATTAACTTTGAAATAAACCCTGGTGGGGGTCACTGTCGCAGGGCGGGCGGGCGAGCGGCTGCGCAGGCCTAGGAATCTGCCTCGTATGGCAAATAGGCGAATCTCCCAAAATGTTGGCGTATCCCTTTAACTGCAGTAAATGGGCTAAAATGTGCAAAAACACCATCATTCATGCAAATGGCATGAAACAACTAATATCTACATTTATGTCCTTGTGTTCTGCATTAGGTTCAAATGGAAAAGAAGACTGTTCTCCAGCACTTCAATGACATTGTGGCTTCACAATGACTATGTAACTGGTAAGTGCAATTCCCCTGCCTGGATCCAGCCTTGTAAATAACTGTGTCGCCAATTTAATTTCAACTCCACTTCTTCGAATTGTCTATCCATGCTCTGGGATTGGCCGGGCAATTGCGGTACAATGTGTTTTCCCCTTCACATGCCTAAACTCAACATGAATCCATTTCACATACTGGTTTCAATTCTGCCCTGGTGGTTTTTTGCTATTTCAAATTTTATTCAATACAACTTTTTTGCTGTTTCTCCCATCCCAACTTTTGGACAGCTCTTTTTAACGTTAAAATAAAAAGTGCTCAGAGAACGCATTATTTGGCCTCCGTACTGTTTACGGTCGGATGTGGGCTATGAGCATTCTTTAGCTTTTGAGTCAGAAAAGGTTGGGAACCACTGCTTTATCGAAATCGCCGATCTCCTCGCTGATGGTCTCATTTGCTGATGTAGAAGATGTCAGTAGACTTTTAGACTGTTTCATAACCAGTTAAAAGTTCCTTCTAGCTGCTTTAATGCTAGAGCACATACTGTACATATGTGAAGGGGTTCCAAAGTGTGTTCTGTAGATTTGTTGAGCGGACACATTTGCAAATTGTAATATCTTGGGAATCTGTGTGTGTTTGGCCCATTGCCTTAGCTGGAACCCGCTCATGGCTGCTTGCAGCAATGTTTCACCTTTTTCTTTAACCTCTTGTAGACTCAAATGTTGCTGCCATGTGCCACATCCGAAGCAGAAGAAAAACTCAACTCGGTGAAGAACTTTTGGGAACTTTCTACCCTCTGACCCAGGCCTCTTTCAGTGACTTGCCCCCGAGGCTCACGAATCACCACAGTGTCTTCACTCAGACTCTACCTTCATCCCACACAACCTTCCTCATCCTCTCATAGGACTGGCTGTACACTAGGTAAGGCCAGATTGTGTTCTGACAGCCTAGCCTGTCATGTCTGTCTGATTTGCCAATGTCAAATGTTTTGCATTACTAGTAGTGATGAAGGTGTTGTAAGTTGTCATTTTCTCTTTCAAAGGTTCATTCACAAATGTCTACCTCACGATTAAAAGGCCCCTCTCGACCACTGCGACCCTGAACAGGATACAAAATGACCTCTAGCATCGACCGGTAAGTTAGCTTAGCTGGCCATGACATAAGGACAATTGGATTCTTTTGGAGGAACCAATTTCAAAATTATTATTGTTTGTCTCCATACCAGTTAATCTCCATAAAGACAGATCCCTTTTCTATGCTCTGCCAATAGGGTGTTTTTGGACCTCCAAAAAGAGGGGAGGGGGTTCTCTTTGCTTCTGTATTCACATGGAGCTTCACTACAAATGCTTAAGGTTCACAGTAAATTAAAGTGCATAATCATGGATCTTAAAGTCCCTGATTGGGCATGTGTTTTATATACATATAGTATGTATACTGTATATTTATAGTAGCTCTTACTGGGCATGGTAACAAGGTAACTTGTGTTATAGCCATAATAGAGAACCGCAGGTTTTCTATGACTTTTGGAATGTTTTAGGAAACGCTTCAAAAGGCATACAAGTTATTCACATTTGCGAAGAGTATCATGCTGAACCCAAATTCACGTTCCCATACATTTTTGTTAACCACAGACCTTATTTTATGCATTTAAGTGAAATCCCCATTCTAAAACCCCATAGACTTTTCCACTGACGAACCAAAATGGTGGCAACATCCGCTCATTAGTCCAATCAGAGTCCAATAGTTCACAATGGATATAAGGCGGGTACATCCGTTGAAGGCGGGCACATCCGCTAATTTCTCCAATGACCTGTCTCAGTTTTGTTTACCTGTGTTGTGATTGATCGAATATCATCGAACCTCCTCCGGTCTGAAGCTTTTTCCCCCCTTTTGCCAAATTTGAATGGGCTAAAGTACAGACTGTCTCTGGAGCATTGGAAGATTGTGGAAGAGACAGACTGACTTGAGAGACTACATAATACCTGACAGGGGTACTCTTTACAGTGATTACAGTTATGGGTACAACACACAGCTAAGTACCAAGGCTATACCATTGGCTTTTCTAAATGACTATGGATATGTCTGCGTTTATATCATCTGAAGAGTGTTCTACAAAGTCTTGTACAGATTAAAAGCAGGAGAAAATGGCATTGCTATCCCTGCTGCTGCTGCATAGAATTCATCAGCACGGTTCAAACATGTTCTTGACCAATCAGATTGCTTGGCTCAAACTCCCTTCTCATGAATGATAAGCCGCCTTATCATGATGCTTATGTTGGCTCACTTATGTAGTGGTTAGTGATGTCTTATTTTTCTAGTCGGGATGAGTGACAGTTGGAATGTGTTAGTTTCTCCAACCAGCCAGAATCTCCCACCCTCGTCCTTAGATGATCAAGCAGCAGAGACCACCTCCATTTGGAGTGTGAGGTGTTCTGCTCCTCACTGTGTGTGCCCTCTCATGTGACTGAGAGGCCCAGGTGTTCTGCTCCTCACTGTGTGTGCCCTCTCATGTGACTGAGAGGTGTTCTGCTCCTCACTGTGTGTGCCCTCTCATGTGACTGAGAGGTGTTCTGCTCCTCACTGTGTGTGCCCTCTCATGTGACTGAGAGGTGTTCTGCTCCTCACTGTGTGTGCCCTCTCATGTGACTGAGAGGTGTTCTGCTCCTCACTGTGTGTGCCCTCTCATGTGACTGAGAGGCCCAGGTGTTCTGCTCCTCACTGTGTGTGCCCTCTCATGTGACTGAGAGGTGTTCTGCTCCTCACTGTGTGTGCCCTCTCATGTGACTGAGAGGTGTTCTGCTCCTCACTGTGTGTGCCCTCTCATGTGACTGAGAGGTGTTCTGCTCCTCACTGTGTGTGCCCTCTCATGTGACTGAGAGGCCCAGGTGTTCTGCTCCTCACTGTGTGTGCCCTCTCATGTGACTGAGAGGCCCAGGGGCTCGAGGCCATCCACCCTCTGCTGTCTTTAGAGCTGCACTACAGCAGTGGCCAGAAAAGAAAGGAACATGACCTCATATAAAGGGAGTTCTCTTGGCGTAGTAGTGGAATGGAAGGGGTTGGTAGCAGGCCTCAAAATACCCCGCCCAGTTTATGGGTGAACTCCTCTGACCATTGTCTGTCTCAGAGGAAAAAACACGGTCAGCCACACCCACATGGAGACTTTGAGTGCCATGTGAGTCCATCTTGAGTAAGGCAGAGGTGAGAGCTGTCTGTTGTTAAGATACAGTATACAAAGCTCAAGTGAGCTCAATAGTCCCATTGACCATGTGGCTGTTTCATGGTTAAGTTGACAAAAGGAAGCCGTGTGTTTATGTAAAATGAAAACTCAATGGTTGGCGTCTCTCCATTAGTTAATGCACACTCACTTTTTTTTACGAGCACAAACACCATTAGTGATAATTATTAGCCAGACTAGAATACACTGTACTCCAAAACACTGTATGGGTATGGATAGAATGCCCCCACACCCACAGTATGTACTTACAGTAATTACTGTGTGTGTTGTTTGAACTGTGGCACTTGCTTTATTTGTAGTGTTCAGATTCATTACTAAATTACATTTGGCCCATGCAATAATAATAAAAGAAACCCATCTTCATGACAGACTAATAATGTAATAATGTGATATTCTGTTGATCTCTGAAGAGAAAGCTGGCTGCTGCTTTTGACTTGCCCCAGGCCTCCATTGAAAGAGATTTTGAACTCAGTGGGACTCGCCTAGTTAAATAAAGGATAAAAACATCTTTTCACTTGCTCCCCTCCAGGGAGATCAGAGTACAGGGTCAGTTGCACAACATTGCTGGAGCTGGTAGGGATTGAGTTACTTGCTCAAGGGTACTTCAGCTGGGTGGATGCTTGCTGACGTGGCTCGATCCTGGGTTATCCATTTTGAAGGATGGTCTCATCAACCAACCCCCCTTCCCCCGTTATATGGCAAAGTTCAGTTGTTAGATGTTTGAGATTGACTCCGAGCTGTAAAAGCTTGTTTTGTGCATCTATGAATGAGTGGCCAAGACTTTGGTCTGATTGATGACTAATGACACTCCTGTGTTATTATCATACATAGCTGAAAGGTGATGGTGACGTCACTACTGCTTCACTAAGGAAACACTGAACACACACATCATCATAATGCTCTCCGTCCATGTGTGCTCACAGTACAGATGCTCAAACAGGAGACCTTGGCTGCATGTGTTCATATCTATCCTGACTGCACTATTATCTTTACTTTTTCATTGATGCATGAGACAATGTATGCCTTGTGGGCTCTCAAAGTTTCAGTCATTATTTGATGCCCAAATCGGATATAATTGCAAGTTGAGACAGTAATCAAAATGTTCTGTGCTGTGAGATGGAAGACTCATCCCCGTTTTCCAGAATACCTGTAAGTTGAGTCAGTGAGCAAGAAGTCCAATCTGGATGAAGACTGGCTGTCATAGTGTTAGCTGCAGCATGGGGCTGTGCTTTTGTGTTTTTATTATTTTATTCTGTTCTGTTATACTCTATCCAATTTTATTCTATTTATTTATGTATTTATTTATTTATTTATTTGATTTAAACATGGAGAAGTATCCTCTTATAGATGTTTCTTAGAAGTTTCTTGTAAATACTTGGGGATGGATACGTACATATCAAACCTACTCTAATTGCCCTTTGACAGGACTGAATTTGCTTTTGGATGGCTTCATCAAACAATTGTCCTAAGTATTTTTTAACCTGCACAATTGGCTTATCATTAGAGTGATTGTTGGAGTGGAGAATGGGATGATCTGGTCCAATTTATGGTGTGTTTGCTCTGCAGGGATGACAGCAGTATCTTTGATGGGTTAATGGAAGAAGATGAGAAGGACAAAGCAAAACGGTGAGATCCCTGTGGCTTGTGCTCGGACATCACGAAGATTCTTTGTGATACCACAAGTTTAGTTGTTACAGGACAGTAGTTGGATATTTGTAATTATGTATTGTGTATATTATTAAAACTGCATAGACAAGGTTTCTATGGAAAAGTACACCTGCCTCAATCAGTCTAAATCCCAAAGTGGGCCTGAAGATTCTTCCTGTTTGCTCAAACTAAGTTCTGGTATGGTTGCTAGGTGGAAAACTTATCTGCACACAGGTAGTGATGAATTGACAGTTAAGAACGAAACATAAAACTCACCAGCCACTAAGAAGAAGACATGCGGCTTGCTGATGTCACATAAGGGATTTGTGGGTATCGAAGCCCTCAAAGTAGTTACTTCTGGCTACCATTTGTCATTGACAAATGGTACCATCAAGGCCTATAGAATACAAGTTGTCATTCCCCTTGTGTTTAAACCCACAGTGTGTCCCGTAACAAGTCTGAAAAGAAACGCAGAGACCAGTTCAATGTCCTTATCAAGGAGCTGGGTACCATGTTGCCGGGCAACACCCGGAAGATTGACAAATCCACTATCTTACAGAAGAGCATTGACTTCCTGCGCAAACACAAGGGTAAGGAAATGTGAAGACTGCCTGCAATCTGTTCATAAGACAGATTTACGGAGCGGGAGTTGCATACTGTTCATCTGACCCATTTTTCTGTCTAAGGATCCTGGCATGTTTTATCTCATGTTTTATCTCTATCAGAAATCGCTGCTCAGTCAGAGTCAACCGAGATCAGACAAGACTGGAAACCTCCTTTTCTTAGTAATGAAGAGTTCACTCAGTTGATGTTGGAGGTGAGTCGGTGGCACACTAACATCTCATTTGCTTGCATATTCAAGAATATGTGTCAAGTGAAAGAGTTTTGGTTTCCATCAGGCATTAGATGGATTCTTCCTCGCAATTATGACCGATGGGAATATAATCTACGTCTCTGAGAGTGTGACGTCCCTACTAGAGCACTTACCTGTGAGTATAATGTGCTCAAATTGTGAATTAATGATGACTAGTGCAGTGCCTGTTCCCCTCCCTCCCCTTCCCCGCATTCACACATGCTCTCCCACTTCCCACTCTTCACCCCCCCCCCCCACCCCATCCTCCCCCTGCTTGCACCGCTCTTCCCCCAATTCATGCTTTCTCGGGTCCCCAGCAGCACACAGGCCAAGTTTGAAGTTAATTGGATGAAAGGTACTTGAGATACGTGAATGCCATGTTCTGATTGGAATTGCATGACATTTTGGCACTGCCCTCTGCTGGGTTCCCAGCAGCGCATTCCCCAAGTTTGAAGTTGATCGGGCAAACTGTTCTCGAGATAAACCGCTTTTTGTGTCGCCGGTAGGTGACGCTATGACTGACTATGTCCCACTTTCACAAAATTCTGCATTGCACTCTGTCGGGTTCCCCTAAGCACACTCCCTGATTTTGAAGTCAATCCAATGAATGGTTCTCAAGATATGTGAAATACCGCTTAGATTATGTCTTTGAAGACTGAATGGTCTATAATAACAATACATGTCAGCTGTATAATTAATGTAGCTACAACTGCTCATAAACTCAGTAGAGTTAAAAGATGATTTATGTGTTGCAGTCTGATCTTGTGGATCAGAATCTGTTGAACTTTTTGCCCATGGGAGAGCATTCAGATGTGTACAAGGCTCTGTCCTCTCATATACTGGAGGGAGAGACACTGACGCCTGAATTTCTGAGAAGTAAGTGCTGCAGCTTTTTCACTGGGATCTTCTGTTATATCTTATTTCTTTAATTCACCATTATATTTACTGACTCATCCTGAGTTTATTGACACTATACGCTGATGGCCCTTGGTGCATTATTCTTAAAGTTAGGTCTTAATTTGTTTGTAACACTGTTTTTGTCTGTTTCCAGCAAAAAATCAGCTAGAATTTTGTTGCCACATGCTCCGAGGGACGATAGACCCAAAAGAGCCCCCTGTGTACGAATATGTTAAGTTCATTGGAAACTTCAAGTCCCTGACTAATGGTGAGTTAGATGTCTGTGCCTTGAGTTAGGTTTTCCTGGCTCGCTGGCTGTAAGCTTTCATTTGTCTTTTGTTTCCGTTTCCCCCTAGTGCCTAATTGTACCCGAAATGGTTTTGAAGGAGTGATCCAGCGATCACTTCACTCTGCCTTTGAAGACAGAGTCTGTTTCATAGCAACTGTGAGGCTAGATAAACCACAGTTTATCAAGGTAAGAATCAAAAGCTGCTACTCCACTGGCCTACATTTTGCCTACTTGACACACATTCGATGTCATGCTTAAGGGGTTTAAATAACTTATCTTTGGAGATTTGGAAATGACTTACTACAGCCCTCACCTCACCTCTGTCCCCCACAGGAGATGTGCACTGTAGACGAGCCTAATGAGGAGTTCACCTCCAGACATAGTTTAGAATGGAAGTTTCTCTTCTTGGACCACAGGTACAGTCTCTGTTTGTGAATGAACCCGACAAATAATTCAGCATTACTTTTTCATGTCATTGTGTGCCAATATATTTTGGTCTATTGTTAGTGTATACTATGTTTTGGGGATTTTAAGTCATTGCCAGTGCTAGGATCAACCATTAACTCACTAGAAGCTACTTGCAACAGACCTTTTTGATAGTATTTTTCATTCAGTGCTGCCTGAGTCAGGGCTCCCTGGAGGAGGGTGCTGTCAACCCTTTGGACACAATACTAGAGCATTTAGTCCTGTCCTACTACTGTGGAAACTCCATGATAGTGAAGTCTTATTAAACAATGGTGTGCAAGTGATGTAATGTCAACATTGTCATTATTTGTTTATGTCCAGAGCTCCACCCATCATAGGTTACCTGCCGTTTGAGGTACTGGGTACGTCAGGATATGACTACTACCATGTGGATGACCTGGAGACACTGGCCAAATGCCATGAACACTGTAAGTACGGTTCCATCTATCATCAATAGAGAGGCAAAGTGAACGTCACTTCCTGCTTCAGCACTGTACCAGAGATTTTCATCCGCCATTTATTTTCCCATAGACATTTCGTAAAATGCTTATAAAAATAGTTTTACTTGGTCAAACCAAATGGTTCAGATATATTTAGAATCGGGAGAGACCATAAAACATTTCACTCAGACCAAAAAACATCGAAAAAATATTTTCTTTAAATCCGCATTTTTTTAACGTTTTGGTCTGAGTGAAATGTTATGTGGTCTCTCCTGTTTCTAAATATATCTGAACCGTTTGGTTTGACAAAGTAAAACTATTTTATAAGCATTTTACGAAATGGGGAAATAAATAGCGGATGAAAATCTCTGGTACAGTGCTGAAGCAGGAAGTGACGTTTCACTTTGGCTCTCTATTAAGTTAAGTGAGTTGACCATTATCAGGTTCTTCTTGAGTTTCCCTTCTGTTCTAAACTGTGAATGTCAGTCAGGTCCCTCTCTGTGTGTCTGTGTAGTAATGCAATATGGCAAGGGAAAGTCGTGCTACTACAGGTTCCTCACCAAAGGGCAGCAGTGGATTTGGCTTCAGACCCACTACTACATCACCTACCACCAGTGGAACTCCAGACCAGAGTTCATTGTCTGCACACACACTGTTGTAAGGTATGGGAAAGATTTAACCTTTGTAGACATAGAAATAAAAAACACATGTATCATGGGGCAACATACAACTTAGAAGCCTAGATATTAATTAAGTTAGTTAGTTAGTTAGTTTATTTATTTATTTATCTGGTCGATTATACACAACTAGGCATCTCGTGTGCTACGCGCGCTCGATTCCCGCCCTGCAGCTTGCCGAGCTGGCCCTGCAGCTCTGCGTGGGCTCACTTGCTCCCTCGACCGCTGTGCGGGCTCACTTGCTCTTATGACATCACTGATGATGTCAAAACTTTGCATCACTGATATCACAATTGCTCTTATGACATCACTGATGATGGCACAATGCCAATGACATCACTGATTATGTTAGAATGCCTATGACATCATCAGTGATGTCACAATGCACAATTGCTCAAGTGACATCACTGATGACATCACTTCCAGTTGAGTGACATCACTTCCATGATGGGACAAAAATTGCACAGCCCACATGCTCCCTTTAGTTATGATGATGATGATGATATGATGATGATAACAAATAACAAATACAGCCATAAAACTGGTTTAAATAATACATAATATAATAATATAATATATAATAACATAATATAATAATAATAAATAATAATTATGTCCAAAATCAAACATTATAAGCTTGAAGCTTATTGTGCCTACCCTTAATACTTAACAAAGCATTAAGCATAGGTCAGCCTTTTACAAATAGTCACTAAATTCATCAGCAACCTCTTTTATGTTATTCATAGTTACATTTAGATTTTTAACAAAATATAACTAGGGTAATCTGCTTACCTTTTATGCTGTTGTTGATCGTTATCCATGTTCCCTGACTATTCGGTTACAGTTTATGATAATACTCCTTATTACAGCTCATAATACTTATCAATTTATTTTTACATTTCTCCTTATTACATCTCATAATGCTTATCAGTTTATTTTTATATTTCTCCTTATTACCGTACATCTCATAATGCTTATCAGTTTATTTTTATATTTCTTCTACCTATTTTAATTTCCCTCTGTTCTACATTTTAGGGATTTCCTATAGAGTGTATATTTCCTCTTGCATGCATTCAGCTTTTGTTATTCTGCTCAGTTTTATAATCATGGGATATGACCTACCACAAGACAAACCCCCCCCTTCCCCAAATGTACTTCTACTTTGGTCAGGATGTGTACTTTTTATTTCTTTTATTCTTGTATTACTTTTATTTCTATTTTATTTCCTATCTTTACAGTTATGCTGAGGTAAGAGCAGAGCAGCGCAGAGAGCTTGGGATTGAAGAGTTACCACCTGAAATCACAGCAGACAAGGTGAGTCTATTTTTTATTTCATTTTATTCATGATGCCGCATCCATAGCATATTATCCATAACTATCCTACTTAAGGGAATCCAGATCCAATGAGCTTTTCCCACACCACACTGACTGCTGTCACTTTGTCCCCCACCTGACAGCAGTCCCAGGATTCTGGGTCAGAGTCACAAGTCAACACCTGCAGCCTGAAGGAGGCTCTAGAGCGCTTTGACCGGAGCCGTACGCCCTCCGCCTCCTCTCGCAGCTCACGCAAGTCCTCACACACCGCTGTGTCTGAGGCAGCCTGTAAGCATTCACAACAAACTGCTTTTCAGTAACCCAGCACACTGACACCTCAACATGATCTCTCCATGACTGTGACAGCTATTTTGTAACCATTTATGCCAAGCATTCCTGTTTTTCCAAAAGTCAGTCAGTAACGCTTAGTGAAATGATACACTTCGTCAGATAGAGGGTATTTTTGACTGTGTGATGCAGTGTTTCTCATACAGGAGCACAAAATCAAAAGTTGGTCAGTGTTTAGATATCGATCAAAATCTATCCCTAATGTGCCTGATGTCGCATCATGTCATGTTTGTAATTTGAAGCTGTACAGACAGCACACCAGCAGCACTGAACCCAATGCACAGAGTCTCCCGGTGTAGAAATAAAGTGAAACTTGACATTCCACAGTCAGTAACAGGGATATGCAGACAGTAACTCTAAAACTTTACTGCCATACAAACTTTAACAGTAGGTGACCTCACCTTGTGGTATTTAAAGGGATAGTTCAGATTTTTTTGATGTGGGGTTGTATGAGGTACTTGTTGACAGTCCGTGTACTGCCACAGTAGAATGGAGAAATGGAGACCTAAATGAAGGCTTTTCAAGTCCACTTGGCTTGTGGAGACTTGGATTATGCCAGGTGAGCAGGATGGAAACAGTTTGTGTTTTTCTGTTGCTTTTACGTTTTTGCTCGTGACCCTTTTCACACTCGGCAGACAGCTTTACTTGCATGACACAGCTGGTCTCCATTTATCCATTCTACTGGATGTACGTAGCACAATGACTGTCATCAAGTACCTCATACAACCCCACATAAAAAAATCTGAACTATCCCTTTAAGTAACGTTAGTGGAATTAGGTCATTTAACCTTGTCGCAGTGCTTCAGTGCATAGAATTGAACACACGCCATGTCAATGTGTCTGTACAGGATCTGTGCTTGTTTCATCTGAGCACCATATCTGTGTTTCCCCCCTCAGCAACACAGACTAAGCTTCAAGGAAGGAGACAGAGTATGCCAGCATTGCCAGGACGCCAATCTGTTTCTGCTGTTGAGATGACATCACAACGAAGGTCATCAATCAGTAGTCAGGTCAGTCTGGGCGGAGAAAAGATGCTTGGTTTAAGTTAAGATCTGACTAATTGTGCAATGGGTAATGATGGATCACATTACTGAAACTGATTCAAAGAACTCTGAACTCATCCTCTCTTTTCTTTTCATCAGCAATCCATGACCTCCCAGAATACAGTACTACCCATGGTTTCACAACAACAGCAACAACAACAGCAGCAACAACAACAACAACAGCAACAGCAACAACAACAGCAACAACAACAGCAGCAGCAACAACAACAACAACAGCAACAACAACAACAGCAGCAACAACAGCAGCAACAACAACAACAGCAACAACAACAACAACAGCAACTACAACAACAACAGCAGCTGCAACAACAACAACAACAGCAACAACAACAACAGCAACTACAACAACAACAGCAGCTGCAACAACAACAACAACAGCAACAGCAACAACCACAGATTCAGCCCAGTATCCAAGTAAGATATTCATAGAATTCATTTTAGGGTTTGAGTCGAACCTTAAAGGAACAGCTCACCCTAAAATCCAAAATACATATATTCCTTCTCACCTGTAGTGCTATTTATCCATCTATATCGTTTTGTGTTAGTTGCGTGAGTTTTGGAGATATTGGCCGCATAGTTTCTGCCTTCTCTCCAATACAATGGAACTGGATGGCACTCGGCTTGTGGTGCTCAAAGTGCCAAAGAAATACATTTGAAAAACTCAACGGCAATGTCTCAATTTTCTTTTGACCAAACTACACCTGCTAGCTGCTAGCTAGTTCCTACATGAGACTGCAAAAGAAAATAGTTCCTACATGAAACTGCTCACAACAAAGTCTGTGCATTATCTTGAGTAACCGGGTCATGATTTCTGGAAAGAGACAATGCTGTTGAGTTTTTCAAATGTATTTTTTTTGTGCTTCGAGCACTACAAGCCGAGTGCCATCTAGTTCCATTCTATTGGAGAGAAAGCAGAAACTCGGCGGCCGGCCGATATCTCCAAAACTCAGGCATCTATCCCAAAATGATATAGATGGATAAATAGCACTAGAGGTGAGAAGAAAAATATGTATTTTGGATTTGGATTGGATGAGCTGTCCCTTTAAGTGCCATACAGCCAGTTTGTATCAACCCTGGAGTTCCTGGCAGGGATATGCAGCCTCTGACAAGATAGGCACTTCACATATTGAATATGTAAATCAAGGCATGTACTTCATATTATGATATGGGGATTGCTTCTGAAACCCTGCACTATTGTCTGGCATCAGTTTCCTGGTGTAAAATACAAAGTCTGCAAACTAATAAACAACAGATATATCAAATAGGATATGAATTGTCCAATCACAGAAACTTGAAGGAAGTTAATGCTCCTGATTGGTCTCTGGAATTGTATTTAAAGCAATTGGACAACTTTTCACAAATAAGTAATCAAGGTGTGTCCTACCATGTGCTCGGGTTTTCAATGATCATGGAAGTAGACGGCACCACCAATTGTGCTGAGTTTAACAGACGGCCAGTGCATCCAGTGTTTGCTTATGGATTGGGGCTCAATCATTGAAGCCATCCCTCCCATGTTACTCCAGGTAACTTGCCCTTTCCATCTTGGCGGCAAGTGAGAGGGTGATGTGTGATGTTGTGTCAATATCTGTCAATATCTGCACCAAACAATGTACATACATTATTATTATTATTCATAATTTTACATTTTATTTTATACTGTGAATGTCCTGAGTTCATGATGCCTAGTATATATTCATCTGATGTCATCTTAAAACTGAATTAAGTGCACATGGTATTTAAAAGTAATGCCTCACCTGAAACATATTAAAAAGGAGAAAAGTCCATGGCCCAGTGTTCCCTCAAACCCAGATCAACCTGTGCACAAGTGAAAGCATCCCCAAAATACTCACACACTAAATAGCTCCGGTCTGAATAGGAACAGCAGATCTCAGTCTGCATAAGACCTTTTGCAGTCTGAATCAGTGTACGTACACTTATTGGATGAAAACACCACTGACTGAACCATTCTTTTGAATCAACTGCTTGTCTCAACTCAAGTCACACCAAATACAAGTGTTTCTTTTTGCCACTTTACTTTACTTACTGGCTGTGTGCCTGTGCCAATGCCCTTTGACAGCCAATGGTGCAGTTCTCCAGCCAGTTGGAAGCCATGCAACTCCTGAAAGACCAGCTAGAGCAGAGGACAAGGATGATCGAGACCAACATCCAGCGGCAGCAGGACGAGCTCCGGCAGATCCAGGACGACCTGCAGAGGGTGCAGGGACACAACATACAGGTTAGACTTGGCAGCACTGCTAATGAGTGTGTGGCAAAAGGTCCCAAAGTGGGTGAAGATATGGGCCACAATTGTATTGGCAGTCTTCTGTTTTTTATGTGGTGAAAAGGATAGTTTTTTATGCATATATGATGATTAGATGTGTGTTTGGATGGTTTTATTGCTGTTATAGTTGGTTTGCGATAAAGACAGAAGGAGTTTTCCTCTGAACTCTATGTTACAGATGTTCCTGCAGCAAGGAGCTGGAGGACTAAATCTCAGCTCTGTTCAAATGGCCCAGGGGAATGCTGTGCAACCAGGGGGCGCCCTCAGCATACAGGGCCAGGTGGTCTCTGCAGGGACTCTACAGACCAGCATACAGCAACAACATCCTGTCCAGCCCCAGCAACAAACCCTCCTATGTGAACAGAGCACATCACTCTCACAGGTCAGCTACACTAAATAGCTCTCTGCATTTTGCCTTCCCATGTATTTGCTAGAACTAACAGCAACACTCAATGACCAAGTTTAATCATGCCCTGGTTTGTTTGTTACCTATATACCTGATACATCACTTATGTTACGATATACTATAGATCTTGTTATTATTTCTGGTTCTGTGTATTTCAGTCTCGGCGGCCATCTCTCACACTGCAGCCTCAACAAAATTCGCTGCCTGCCTCTCTCTACAACACAATGATGATCTCTCAGCAAAGCCCAGCCAACGTGGTCCAGATTGCCACTAGCCTCGCCCAGAATAGTGGCCCCAACACTCCTGCTGTGGCAACATTTGCCCAGGACCGTGGCACACAGATTAGGTTTGCAAAGACTACCATAATTTTATTTTTTGTTTACATTTTATTTTCTCACAAAAGGTGAATGTGTTGTCTAGTAAAATACATTATGAAGACCACAAATATTACACATGTCTCACACCCACTACAATCCATATGCCACCCCACTGCTCATCACTTTTATTTGGTGTAGTACAAGTGTTTCAACAATCTAATTCCACTAGTGCAAGGGTTAGAACTAAGGGAAATCTCCTTACCTAATCTACTGTCCTGGTCTTCTTCTGTCTCTGCCAGGTTTCCTGCTGGTCCTCAGCTGCTTACCAAGCTGGTGACAGGTCCAATGGCCTGTGGGGCAGTCATGGTCCCCACAACCATGTTCATGGGCCAAGTGGTGACGGCCTTCGCTCCTCAGCAGGGCCAGACCCAGACCATCAGCATTTCCCAGCAGCCACTGCAGCAACAGCAGGAGCAGCAGCCGGGCCAGCGACAGTCACACGCTGCAGCCATGCAACCAGGGCAGTCTCAGCTGACCCAACAGCAAACACAGTTCCTACCGGTAACAACCAGATTTAAATTAACTTTAAACCTGCACATAGCGTGTTCACGTTTACGGGCATATAAATCCCTCGACGTAGTCACAACCCCAGTAACCTTAACATTTTGCTTAATGCTTAAGGCTCCTCGGCTACTTCATGGAAACCAGTCCACCCAGTTGATCCTGCAGGCAGCGTTCCCATTGCAGCAGCAGGGCACCTTCACTGCCACAACCCAACAGCAGCAGCAGAAGCAGCAGCAACAGCAGCAACAACTTCAACAGCAGCAACTAGGCTCTCACAGGGCAGACAGCCTATCTGACCGCTCCTCTACACAGCCACAGTAGCTGGCTGAAGCCAATCAGAAGCGGAGTGAGCCAAACCCAGGTGTGGGTGCCTTTGTGATGGGGGGGGGGGGTCTAATGAAGAGCTCTGCTGACAATGCAGTACTGAGACCATGCCTCAGAGAAAGAGGAGTGATGGGAATGGTCTCATATGTTTGACCTCCCCAGAATCTTTTGCTGCTTGCACTTAACTCCGGAGCGCAGAGTGCTACAAACAACCCAAGGCTGGGCTCACCATAGCCCTGGCATGGGGCTATGGGTCAAAACTCTCTGGATTGAGGCCTTTTCTCCAAGCCAACAGGGGGCCAAGATCCCTGTAATGGACTGAGCTCATCCCCTCCTCCCCTGGCCCTTGTGTGTTCAGTGTGTGCTCCAGTCACCCTCACAGGATTCATTTATGCAGAGCTGTCCAGTTAATGCAGTGGAGCTTGTATCCAAGCTTCAAAGAAGTCCTGCAGAACAGCCAATGGCACGTTTGTTATAGGTGTTTTCTCCTATTATTGTTTTTCATGTCAAAGTAATTATGGGTCAGAACATATTTTTAAGAATGTCATGTAGATTGAACTTTTACTGTACAGAACATCGTGTGTAATATAATATGTAAATATATGGAAAAAAGACAGAGAACTAATATTTTATATGATGCATGAAATGAAAAGCATAGTCTGTTATTTGTAGCTTTGAATATGCTTTTTTTCTAGTATTCTAAGAAAAAAAGAACCTATTATGCTCAATGGCTGATATTTTCACAGACTTTCTTTCTCCTAAGGGGTGATATGTTTGTGTGTGTCTGCATAGCAGATAATGCAAATGCTGCTGGTTGTGTCACAGTTTGTTTGATCCTTACCCCGTATTTTCATACAATTTCATAAAATTGTCAAAAATGATACACAAATGTTTTAAAGTTAGAATATTTATAAGCTTTATAATATGTGCTTCAACGCAGCACAATAAAGACTCTAAATTAACACAGAGTCAATTATTGTGAATGAAATAAAGATGACCAAGGTTAGGCTAAATGTACCCCATGATAGGATTTGTTAGCCCGCAATCCTTTCATATCCTTATTTTCTGAATCTTCTGCTGAGATCCCTACACTTCAGAGCCATCCATAATGCATGCATGGTATCGGTACAGGCTTTAGTCGAAATATAATAATTTATCCCTTAAATTAATGTATTGAAGTGTAGGTGCTAGGTGCTAGGTGCTCCCACACCAGTTGGAAGATGTAGTCCCTCCATCGCATCTTGGCTAAACTAAAGCATCTCAAACCATCTCAAGTGTCTCCTCTCAATGTAGTGGAGCAGCAGCTCCAATGTCCTCTCATTTCGCTGAAGTTCTATTGTGAAGAGTGAGGCCAGCCACTCTGCGGATACATCATTTCAGCTGCTTGTATCTGTGATCTTGGTCTATCTGTAACTACCCAGATCTTGTGGCCATAGATGAGGGTCAGAACGAAGATGACCGGTAAATTGAGCACTTTGCTTCGGGGCTCAGCACTGTTCACTACCATGGTCTGATGCAACAGCCACATTACTGTATTACTGCAGCTAATACACCTAACCAGCAGTCAATCTCACAATTGTGAATAAGATCCCTGGACTAACCCTTCGCCTGGATGGGAAAAGCCAGGAGAGCATCGTCCTTAAACAGGAGCTGCCATCTTAAGGTCACTAGATAGTCTCCAGACCTTGACTGTGCCTTGATATCCTGTCCATGTCTTGACCTATCCACGAATATCACAAAGAGCAGAGGGGATGAAGAGCATCCTTGTCAGTCTCTTGTCGGCTCTTGCTCCAAGTGTATCGGGACCAAAAGGCCTTGCAACTGCAACCCCAGCACCCCACACTCCCGCAGCACTCTCACAGGATGCCTTGGGGAACATGGTTGGTAAGCATTTTCCAAATTCCCAAAACACGTAAAGAGGATTATCAAATTTTCATGACCCCCGATTATCTGTGAGACAGTACAGCTTGTCCGCTGTTCCATGATCAGGACAGAATCGCCGTTGTTTCTCCTGAATCTGAAGTTCGTCAATCGGCCAGTCTCCTTTCTAGCACCCTGTCATAGGCTTTACCAGAGTTGCTGAGCAGTGTGATCCATTGATAGTTTGAACACACCACCCATCCCTTCCAATACAAAGGAACTGTTCCCAGAATCCAACATTAAAGTGATGTGTCAAGTCAACCATAACTGCTCACAAATATCCAGAGCCTTCAGCATTTCAAGACAGACCTTGTCCACACCCCATCACTTTGCCACTGAGGAGCTTTCTAACTCCCCTAGTGAACTCTGCCAAGGAGATGGGCTGGATGGCACCTGTGTCCCATGTGCCATCCAGGCCCAGAAAATCACCCCCTCCTGCTTGACAGCCCCCCTCACCAGCCACTATGAAATGCACTGACCCCACCCTCTGGCCACTCACAGCTCCTTGCAGCAGTTTCCATGACACAGGGTTTTAATAGTGTCCATTCTGACTCCATGTCCCTCCTCCACCAGGATACAGGAGAAGCTTGCTCAGAAGTGAAAGTTTAAATCTTTCTGGGCAGAATCCTCCACCAGGCATTCCCAGCAAACCCTCACTACCCTTATGGGCAGATTCCACCGGGAACATCTGTGTTGCGTTACGGCCGCCAGGCGGCCGCTGGAGCTGGTCACAGCCAGTCTAGTGAATGCTTGTTTTTCCACCAGACCCGGCGCAGTCCAGAAGCGGCTATCTGCTAAAAATACCTTCCCACTCTATTTTTGATGCTTCCCGCTTTGAGTTGCATCAGGCTCACCAGGCATATCCGGCAGCCTCTCCTGCCATCTGATCCAACTCACCACCAGATGCTCATCAATTGACAGCTCAACCACTCTCGTCACCTGAGTGAACATAATGGCCTCTGAAATGACAATAAAGCGTCGCCATCAGCCTTTGTTGCAAGGTGCTCTGGTACCATGTACACTCATGCACCTCCTCATGTTTCAACATGCTTTTCATTCATGGGAAATCCATGACGAGCCCAATAATACAGCACTCTGCTTTAGATCAGGGAAGCCATTCCTTCCAATTACACCCTTCAAAGTATCCCAGTTGGTTGTTGCCAATGTGAGTAATAAAGTCTCCCAGTAGGCTGATGGAGTCTTCTCCAGCACCCATATCCTCACCATATCAAAGAAGGCTGCATACTCTTTACTGCTGTTAGGTGTATGCACAAACAGCAGTCAGTTTTCCTCTTTGAAAGTGCTACGGCAACCCTTTCATCCACTGGGACTGGGAGAAATGCCCAGATGTACGGCATCCAGCCAGGGATTTGAGTCACACACCCGCCTTGTGCCTCTTAATGTGGACAACTCCTAAGAGTAGGGGAGAGACTACCCCCTGTCAAGGAGTTTGGCTCCAGAGCCAACACTTAAGGAGGTGAGCCCACATGCGTACTGTATACTGTATCTAGTTATGCAATATGCAATATCTGGTACCTTGCAACTTCTCACGCCGTCATTGTCAACCCTCCCACACCAACCCCCGGGCCCTTTGTACCATGCTCAAGACAACCAGTTACCAAAAACCATGGCAATGGTGTATTTACTGCTGCTTGTCTTTGGAAAATGTGTTACAAATCTGTTAGTCCAATATTCATAAATCTGATCTTCAGTCATGTCTGCTCTGTAAAAATGGAAAGGTTACCTTCTTGGATGGAAGGATATAATTTGGACATGTTCCCAGAGGAAGCAGCTGTAACTGTAACTTAGGTTCATTCTTTGTTGTAATCAGTTATAGATTGTCTTCTTTCAGTCTGCTAATGTGTGTCAGATTTGGACGGAGTCTGTGGTCTTATAAGTTGTCAGCCTTGTGAAGCACTGGAGCAATGCTAATTATAACTCTTTGCTTGGTGCTTGGTGCTTACTGCTTTGGGGATAGTGGGCCCAATAGTTTGCACACACAAATAGCCTTTCTGATGTGTGAATGTGGCTCCATTTGGGTCTGTCAGAAGACAAGTTATCTACAGTATCACATGTAACAGCTGCTGTTTCCTTTATGTGATATGCCCCAAGCAGAGATACTAGCTATGTGCTTTAATATGTAGAAAATGGGTTTACTTTTGATTCAATTCTCTCAACTAATTGGCTCTGTTGCTTTGATGTAAGAGTGAAGTCTACATGTGGTTCATCACAGCTATTCCTTGGATTATACAGCATGCACTTCCCTTGCATTTGTCAATGGACTGCCACTTGGTTGGCTGGTTATATGATGAGACAAATGTTTTGGTGAAGCAAGAGACCTCTCCACTAATTGTCTCAATATGCAGTTCACTGTAGAATTGCACTTTTGATATGGAATGTTGATTTAGTGTGATGGTCACTTTACCGGTTAAAGAGGAGATTAATCCCATTCCCACTAAATATAAATGTATTGACAATCAATTGCATTAGGTGGCAGCACATACTAAAAATGTAATTGGATTATTGTTATTTTTGTTAAAAGTGGTTTGCATGTTGCCTTGAGTTGTGAGTCCTGTTGGTGGAAGTTGTTCATGTATCCATATCAAATTGTTGGTTGCACAAAATATAGCACTATGGTAAATGTAGTTCTGTCTGTTGTCAGCCTACAGTTGGACACACAGCATAACCAGTGTCAATGTTACAATATGTTGGAGCAAAGCCAGCTCATTCACCCATTGTTCAAATTTCCATCACTCACTACTTGCTATCTCTGGTTTGTTAAGCAAATGGTGTCTCCTGCTGGTCGGGTAGCTGTGGTGCGTTGGATCTAATCTGGAGCTCTTACGCAACCTCTCATTTCAAATGTGTTGTGGTGCTACAATGCATATCAACACTTACATAAGGCACCATAGTCATACATCCCTTTACTTGTACTTTAACGATCAATGTGGCACTGACTTGTTGAGTGGTCCTCCTGTATCAAATGAATCTGTGCTGCACACAGAGCATATTCTGGAGTGGGATAGGTAGTGCAATACCTAAATGAATGTAATTAAATATTAATATCAATAACCTAAGTACTTTGCATGAAGAGACATATAGCTGTGGAGGACTTTGCACAATGTATGATAGGATATCAAAGTAAATAATAGAATCTTATTTTTCTATGGTCAAAATAGACCTCATTTAGCTCATATAGATATGTATGACGTCAAACACTGTAATTGCACCACTGTTTAATGTGCAAAGACCATAATGCTCTAACTACAAATGAAGGATCCAAACAAACTGTGACACACACACAAAGTCCATTGAAATAATTTCCCCCAGATAAAGATGGTTATCATATGGGCTTCTGCAAAGACGCACTGACTTTGTGTTAAATTCAATGGTTATATACTATTTTTCTGAGTTGTGATTCAGTGTTAAAATCGGTATCAATTCTTTACTTGCAAATTAAGCCATTTGAATTCATGCTGGCAAAGAAAATTGGTTGACACTATTAAAAGACCACGCAATGTTCATTTTGATCATTTTGGTAAGGACACAAACTGTCAGTTTTGGCTTTCAGAAGTTGTGTATCCAGTCAATAATTTCCAACTCACAAAAACATGTCAGAAAAAAGACGAGGGAGAATGTTTTGTATCCAACCAGAGGGTAAACTCCAGATTGAATGCCATAGTGGAGGGACATGGTAAATTATGTTAAATGTTCTGTAGTTCTGATGTACACACTAGAAACTCTGAATGTCTATTGGTGTTCTCTCCACTTTCATTTAATATTTGTGTGGCGTTCTTGTTTGGCTCATGAAATTGATCAACACAGCACACTTGGCAGCAGAAGCACCTGACATTGTTAAATGTCAAGGGAAGCATATAAGGGCTAAAATCACATTCTTCACACCAGCTACTGCCACCTGCTGTTTACTTGAAGGATAAACACATTGTAAGGCTCCTGCGCTTTGAAGTTGGGGCGGCTGTAGCTCAGGAGGTCGAGCGGGTCATCCACTAATCGCTTTGGATAAAAGAGGTCGGTGGTTCGATTCCCGGCTCCTCCAGTCTGCATGTCGGAGTGTCCTTGGGCAAGACACTGAACCCTAAATTGCTCCCGTTGGTGTGCCAGCACCCTGCGTGGTAGCCTGCCGCCATCGGTGTGTTAATGGGTGAATGTACCTACTGACTGTAAAGCGCTTTGGATAAAAGCGCTATATAAACGCAGGCCATTTTACCATTTACCAAGTTCGCCCAACCGAACAGAATTATACTCCGCTGTCAATCAGAAATTGAACTAAAAACAAACATTCCATTTGTACAAATGTGAAATAGGCCAACTGGTCTTGGAGTATGTTTGTTAAAATTGTTTAATAAACCAAGCCCAATACTAATTCAAGAAGGAACAGCATAAAAACACTAGAGGCCCTTCACTCACAGGTGCATGTCACTGCAAGAAGTGTGCAGTCATCCATTTATTTTTTGAGCCAGACCATTTATGAATTAAACATAACAGAACCTTTTCAAGCAAATGTATCCTCATTTGCTCCCCCTAAATTCAAAAATAAAACTATGAAATGTCTGAGGTGTGCTGTTAAATCGCGTACTTGATTTTGGTTAGTAGGATGTCCAAACATGGTTTTTGAGAACAAGTAATCGGCTTAGCAATCATAACACATGAAACATGTTTTATTGAGCATTTTAGTTATGCATTTCAACAAATGAACATCTGTATCACAAACAGAATTCAGATGTGTTTCACAGCTGGGCACAGCCTGTCAAATATTGACAATGTAGCATCACCCTGTTTACTTAAAAAATATTCGCATTCCTTGTTTATAGTGACCTTTACCACCCTTTCTTTGTCTACAGTACTTATGCTGAAAAACAAACAAAACAAAAATGCTCTAACTCTGTAAATAAATACAAACCACTTTAAATAAAGGCGTGACTTAGTGGTCCAGGTCTCAATTAAAAGACTGCCTGTGTGTCGGCAATGAAACAGGATTAACATAAAGAATGATTTCAATTACTTCTGCAGGGATTCCTATTGTTTTCAGATCCCCGTAATTGTGATAACTGGCACAATCTATAGTGGTTTCCTCACAGCAGGAAATACACGTGATATCATCTCGTACATCTGGAGTATGGTAAATTATTTAGATCTTGTGAGATTTTAAATTCATAACACAAAGTCACATTTCCTTTTCCCAGAAAATTTGGATAGTGTAAGGGTCATCAGAAAGAGCATGGTGAAATAGATAACTAAATAATACCAGCCACAAGTGTTGTATATATTCTGAGAAAACTGTGGCAGCTGGTAGTAGCTCAGCTATAGCCTGGGTGAACCCAGCCTTCAACGTGACGTCACAGACTATGTCTGTAGTGTAAGTTTCTACATGGCTGAGGTCACGTGGAGGCTGGGTTTACCCAGGCGAGCTCAGCTACAGTAGCTTCCCTTTCCTGGGCAGGATTCAAGGCAGTCACCTCACCGCACCTGGGCTCATGCTAAATAGGCAAAATAAACCAATCAACATAAAAAACAACAATAAAGGCATAGAAAATACATCTAAACTGATCCAGTACCTTACTGCTAGGGCTGAGTATGAGGGAAGTATGTCAGACTATTCTGACATGCAGTATTTATGCTTGTGGGGAAAGAGGGCAATAATCAGAAACACTCCAGTCTTCTCTCTCTCACACACCTTGTGAGGAGAACACATGTTTCCTTTGCACACATATGGAGTCAAAACTACAGCCTCTATACAGAAACTAAATGGAACTTTACAGTTATGTACAAAATGAACCTGAAAGTCTTTCATCCAATTAAAATCCAGCATCTGGCTTGATGAAAAGGGCGGAGAAGGCAAACGCCAGGAAAACAATCCCTCCAACGATTGTAACTAAGGAAACAAAACAAAACAAAAATTCACAATTGAGCACATTTGTATAGAAATTATGGGTTGATTTGTAAGACATAACCATTATTTTTAAAGATCTAGGGAGGTTTAAGCAAGTCTTCTCAGAGGATCTTTGGAGAGTTCAGAGTTCTTTCGAAGTTGCCTGCTGCTACAAGAAATACAACCAGAATGTATAACATTTTATGGAATCGCTCAAATAGATCTGTTCAATAAATAAACATCTTACCAGTTCTGACAGATATTTTCTGGGCAATCATTCTTCCTCCAACCACAGCCAGTCCTGTACAGAGACAGTGTCCAAGTGTACCACCCACTGCAACTCCAAATGGATCCTGGGAATAAACAAAAAAATAAAACAAAATATTTTATTGTTGGTGCCTGATATAGAACATTTTAATCACATTAGCCTCTTTATTCAGACAAACAATAATTTAATGTACTCGTATACATTTTCTATATCAGTGCCAAACAAAATGCACATGTGAAATATTGCCTTGCATGTTGATTTATTTATCAGTGTATTAAAAAGTCTGGGGCGAGGGGGTACTCAGTGTACTATAAAATTACATGATATGTCTTGTAACCTATGGAAATGCCTGACAAACCTCCCGGGCGGCCAGAATAATGGTGGTCAGCTGGGAGCGGTCCCCCCACTCTGCGACGAAGGTCAGGGTGAGGGCTTGGAGGAAGATGGGTGAGATGAAGTTGTGCCACTTTGCCTGAGGCAAGGTCGTCCCCAATCCATCCTCCACATCCGGAGTCCCGTTAGCCAGTTTAGATCGCTGGCGCTGCACAGAGGGCCCGAGACAGAGCGATTTGACTAAAACTGTGGACAAAAATCTCTTGATGTAGTGATGTGACATTGTTAGTATCAAGTAATAGGTTAGATCAATAAAGGTTGCTTGATGTCTGTGTATGAATAATTTAGGTGTGGGAACTTTTGGAATATTTCCATAGCTACACTACAAGTCAAACAAGTAGACACACCACATTTGTACTACTTTCCATATTTTAGAATAATAGTAAAGACATCAAAACTATGATACAAGACACACGAAAAATATCTTATATTTTAGATTTGTTAAAGTAGCCTCCCTTTGCCTTGATGGAACGACAACAGCCTGGGAAAGAAATTTCAACAATTTAAGTATGTAGTAGTATTGTATGAACTCTGAGTCCATTCAATTTTACATTTCACGTTTTAAATCATGCTGACACCCCCCGGTCCGTCCCAGGTCCTTTCTGTGTGGAGTTTGCATGTTCTCCCCATGTTTGTGTGGGTTTTCTCCGGGTGCTCCGGTTTCCTCCCACCATCAAAAGACATGTATGTTAGGGTTGATACTCCTGCCGGTGCACCTGACCAAGGCAGTGGCGAAAGAGCTGGGGTTGGTCCCCGGGCGCTGCGCTGCGGCTGCCCACTGCTCCTAGTTCTAGGAAGGTTCCTAGTAGAGGATGGGTCAAATGCAGAGGATGAATTTCCCCATGGGGATAAATAAAGGATAACTTAACTTAACTTTATCGAGATGCATTCTACAAGGTCAACGTCAGTTAAGACTATCCTGAACCTGCACAGCAGCATACTTTTATAAACTGGTTATACAGTTATAAACTGCTAGGACTCTGTTTATGACACTCATGCTTTTAAATGTCCATCTTACTCTCTTCTTTTCTTTTATTTTCCTGTCAACCATTTTGTGTGAAGCACTTTGAATTGCCTCTGTGTATGAAATGTGCTATACAAATAAACTTGACTTGACTTGACTTGACTCAGTGTTGGGCGCAAACAAAAAAGAAGTCGTGCAAGCTTTGTCAGGAAGAGAACCCAGATTAAGGAAGTTAACATGACATTTTAGCATACAAAAAATGCACAGGCTTCATGGTTCTCTGCAGCTGTGACAGGACAATACAAGTAGGTCTAAAAATTTAACGTCTCTCCTTTAGCACCAATCTGTACCTCTTCGTCCTTCTTCTTGATCTCCGCCTGCACCTCCTCCAGCTCCTCCTGGCCCTCATCTGCACTCATTCGCAGCCCCTCTCTCAGCATGCGCACACCAAAGATGGCAAACAGAGCGGTCGACACGTAGTACGTGTAGATTCTGGGGATGATGGTGGTGGCATAGCCAAACAACACTGGAAGAAACAGCAATGACAACTTCAGCAAGAGAGGGAGGGGCAACTTCATATAATAGACATGTACTGGACCAAACACTTATCTCTACCAACCAGAGAGGCACGTCATGAGGCCCAGTGCCAGGATAGCTCCTGCCAGCACGGTGAAACGGTTGTAACGCATAGCCATGATGGCTGCAATGAAGAACGTCTTGTCTCCCAACTCGGAGACAATGATGACAGAGATAGCAGCCACAAAGGCATGGATGAAGCCCAGGTTTCCTTTGCTGGAGTCATCTTCACTAACTACTGGCCCAATGGGATGGGGACTTGGCACTTTCTGTGAAGAAAAACAGAGTATAACTTAGTTTGTTTTATTAATTGATTTGAATGAAACGTGTTATGGGTGAGGTACAGTTGAGCATTACCACCGGTTCCAAAGAGTTTATTTAAGAACAAGACATAAAGAACACCACTTGCTTGCACACTTAACGTGATATGTCAACAAATCCTAGGACGTCAACGTGCAGAGTTCACTAGTTGGTGGAAACACCTGAACGCGTGTTATATATACCCTCTTAACACATTGACTGCCAGACGTTTTTTTTTGCTGTAGATAGCTTCTGCCAAGCCGTTTTTTGAGGATTATGGCTCATTTTATAAGAGCCGAGGATTCGTTTCAGCTTGGAGTTTGTGAACATACAATATCTCAAAAGTACTAATAGAATGTGTACTTTCTCTGTCTAAAAGAGTTAGTTTGTAGAGTTAGTAGTTATGTAAGCATTAGCAGTTGAATACAGCATGGTTTTAGCGTGAAAAAGAATATTCAGAGATAAACGGCTTTTTGTGAAATTGGATGGAACTGTCACTTTAACCATTCATTTTTGGCTCTCTCTCTCTCTCTCTCCCTCCCCCTCTCGCTCTCTCTCTCTCTCTCCCTCCCTCTCGCTCTCCCTCCCTCTCTCTCTCTCTCTCTCTCTCTCTCTCTCTCTCTCTCTCTCCATCCTCTCGAGTTGCTTCAACTCCGCCCTCCGTGGGCGGACAAGCTTGTCACCAGTCAGTGCTTTGCTGCTCTCCTGTGCCTGTCTGGCCTGTCTGCACGGCCGCTGTTTGAGGAAGTCGGGGTGGACTCGCTCGTTTGGAGTTTTGGTTGAGAGAAGCTTTTGCGATTCTGGTCATATTTATGCTGCGTGTTTCAAAGTGTGTTCCTCCACCTGTTATCTATCACCCGATCATAGTAGATCGGCTGAATCTATTATGTAAATTTGCAATCCCGCATCGCCAGCAATCAGCGCGAAAAGGAGAATGGCTGGGCTGAGAATGGCTTGACAAGTTAAAAAAATGCTTTCCTTTCTCTAGCGAGGAGAGCACTGTTGCCACTTAGTGGGTCGGTGGAATGGGTTGTAAACGTTCGGTGGCTCCAATAATTATATAAGAGATGTAAAAGGCTTAGATGCACAACCCACCGTCAAAAAAAAAAAATCGATGCCAAAAACGTGTAAACACGTTGTTGGCAGGGAACAGCTGGATTCTGAAAACGTGTTCATACGTTGTTGGCAGGGAATGTGTTAACATTCCTTCAAATATTTGGCTTTTTAAAGGACCGTCTACTCCCGCAGACTCGGGGTCAACCCCGGAACACGACACATCTTCACTTAGCATGTGTTGCTAGCTTAGGTCAGGAGGAAGCGCTAGTCAGCAAAGTCAAAAATATATTTGTACCGACAAGGATGCAAGCCACACCGGTGTTAACCCACTCACCGCTTGTTGTAGCTCTTGTGGGGGCTGCTCCTGGACCGCTTTGTGTTCCTCTGGGATGCCCGCAACTCCGAGCGACAAACACAACACGGCAGCGAGGGGGAACAGAACACACATCACTTTCCTATCAGCCCGTGAATCTCCTCCGCCGACAATGAGAGGCATTTCAACACAGCGAGACGAGACGCTTTCAGAACACTGAAGGGACGCAGTTTACGTGCCAATTGAAACTGTGTCCCGGACCCGCGATTTACTTGATCTCATTAGCAGAACATTTTGGCTAACTTCATATTAGCAATCTGCACAATTCCAGGAGCTGTTGTGTCCCCGATCCAAACTCAATGGAAGGTGGAAACTTGCTTCCTCAATGAGGAGCAAACCAGCGAAGTGATTGGCTCGTCGAAAGAATTACGTGGATTTCGTACGCTGACGTATAGACTGTACATTATAGTGATTGGCTAGTCTCGCTATCAATAATAAATGTAATGGAACTGTTATCATGCTTGAAAGACGTGCAGAAACAAGGGAAACATCCACTAATGAACAGTCAAGTTATCACATGATAAGCCACACGACACGGTTCGGGTGGGTGGTTTTTACTAGTATTTAATTTCAAGATAAAAGGGCTCAAAGTCCAATCCAGTCTGTCACTACTCACTACTGTAAAGTGCAATTGTACTTTGGCTACTCAATATTTGCAATACACTTTCTCAACTCTAGATTTTTTTTTTCCAATATTTATTTTTTTATAGACTATACGAACAAGACAAACAAGCTGAGACACAGGAAAAGAATGAAAGAAAGACATACATCAGCATTCAACATTACAACATGGTGCCATCAGCCGCATAAGGTGCTTATATGTTTGTAATAGATTATAAGTGCATGGGCTCCCTCACAAGGGGTCCATGAGACACGAGTCTCGCTGGCCAGCCTCCTCTCCCTTCCGCCCGAGGAGTCTGGCGCCGCAGGTCTCCATAACTGGGATAAACCCTCCCCTGCTCTACTCTGCTCTCCCATTTGAGCGACTGTTTCGGTGGCAGCCGGATGTCCACTCCCGGCTTATTACAAGCTCTGTCATTGGCTCCGACCATGTCAATCAGAGCGGCTTCCGCTCCCTCCTCCCTGTGTGTCGCTCTAAATAGTGCCCTGCCGCCGCAGTGAAAACAACAACGCTAACTAGCTAGAAAGCTAACGGCAGAAACCTACACTAGCTCGTTGCTACATGCTGAAAACGGCAAGTTGGATTGTTTGAAACTATTTTCCAAGGGCACTGCCGCTAAGCGCCGCCCATCGCAATCCCACTATGGAGACCTGCAGCGCCAGACTCCTCGGACGGAAAGGAGAGGAGGCTGGCCAGCGAGACACTTACTCTGCAGTGCTAGCCCTAGTAGCCGGGCGCTTCTCGCTCATACTGAGCATTAGCGCCCGGGGACCCACGACGCATTTCCAATCAAACCTCCTCTTCTTCTAAATAAATACAGTTGCCGCTTCCAAATTGTTGCATAAAATCCACTTTTCTACCAAAAATCATTCACCTGGAGCAACCCGGAAATACGAGTTCACTGTTTACTCACTAAGGCCCCCCACACTTCCGAAATGGTATTGCAACTACATTTCTGCGTTTGGGCCAAGCAAGTTGCAAAACCATTTCGGAAGTGTGGGGGGCATTAGTGAGTAAACAGTGAGTCGTATTTCCGGCTTGCTCCAGATTAATGATTTTTGGTTTTTCAAAGACAGAAAAGTGGATTTTATGCAACAATTTGGAAGCGGCAACTATATTTATTTAAAAGAAGAGGATGTTGGGCATCGGATAGCGTCTTCACTTCAAGTTTCTGGCTCAGGTAAGGGTTGGTTTTAATACCTAGACACGAGAGCGGTGCAGCGGTTTGATTGGAAATGCGCCGTGGGTTCCCCGGGCGCTAATGCTCAGTATGAGCGAGAAGCGCCCGGCTAGCAGGGTAAATGAGACACCAGCCGGGCAAGCCATCCATCGCCCCTAACCTCAGTCACTTGTCATTCTTAATGTTGTCAAAGTAGGCCAAAAATGGGTACCAGATCGTTGAGAACCTTTTAAGCGAGTCGGTTCTCAGGGACGCGAGTCTCTCCATCTGTAATCATGTCCATCAGCCACACCTGAAAAGAAGGTGAAGAGGACTTCCATTCCTTCAGAATGAGTCTTATGGTGACAGTTGTCCCAAGTGTCAGTGATTGTTGCACAGCTGTAGGGAAATTCAGAGAGGTCTCTGAGCAGCCGAAGATGGCGAGTTCTGCCTCCCTAACCCTAACCCTATCAGTCAAATATTCTGGCCCAAAATCCCATTAATGAAGGGCAGAACCAAAAGGCATGAGATAGTGTGCCCTCTGACACGTGTCAACTCTAGAATAATTTGTAGTGGCAATTTTACAATTAATAGCCTATGTATATGAAACAAATTACATTCAAATATATAATTATTATAATTACTGCATGTCAGTTACATTTCAACATGGAACAATGCATAATGGATATCATTACAATTAACGCAACATTTCACTTTATTTCGCTCTCTGGTGATTGTGTTAAAAGCTCAGGAAATTTTAAAGAAAATGTTATTATAGTGTATATAGACAGTAATTAAACACAAAAGGTATTCCAGACAATCTTCCTTTATTGGATGTAATTGTAATATTTAATTACAACAACTGTGATATGTTGTAGTTAATGCAGTTAGTTATTCATGACAGATTAATTTGTATTTGTCAGAGGGAAAATGAATGGAGGTTGTCTGCAATATGAATAAGATATTTGCAGTTACTTTCCTCCCCGTATCCTCACAGCAATTCCTGAGCAATCACTTTCAAACATATATTTAAGCTGGCAAGAGTGTTGTTGAGCAGCACATATGTGCATCACATTCATGCAGGTTCACACCTGGGACCCATCCAGTACAATCAGTCTTGTAATAATAATAATAATAAATAGTAATTCATGTAACTTATAAAGAGCTTTTCAATGACCCAAAGACACTGACAATATGAGTCGACATAAAACAAACAATGAGAAATGAGTAAGAGGGAACAACAGATAGAACCATATAGTGAAAGTAAGCAGGGATACATGGATACATAGGGGGGGTGGGAGGGAGACAGGCCGGGCAGGCAAAAGGGGAGAGGAGAGAGGGAGCAGAGATTGGCGGTAGATGTGGTTATGGGTAGGGGAGGTTGTATGACTGGGAGAACAGGTAGGTTTTTAGGCACGATTTGAAAATGGTGAATCAGGGTGAGTCTCAGACGGGCTGGGGGAGGGGGTTGCTCTGGAGAAGGCTTGATTGCCGAAAGCTGCAGAGGAAGGAGGAGGTCAGTCAGGTAGGGAGGTGCCAGTTTATGGAGGGCTGTGAAGATGAGGAGGGCCAATTTTAAGTTGATGCGTTGTTTGATGTGAAGCCAGTGGAGAGAATGGAGGACAGGTGTGATGTGGTACCGGGACCGGATGTTTGTGAGCAGACGGGCGGCTGAGTTTTGAACCATCTGGAGTCTATGGATGGAGCAAGAGCTGATGCCGGTGAGGATGGAATTGCAGTAATCTAGGCGGGAGAAGATGAAGGCATGGATGTGGGATTCAGCAGCGGGGGGAGAGAGGCACTGTCTGATTTTGGCTATGTTACAGAGAGGGAAAAACATGGTCTTAACGATGGAGCTGACATGAGTATCGAATGAGAGGGTTGCAAATCAGCCACTGAGCAGATCCAATGCAACAGAGCACCTTGACAGTAGATGTTGAGGAAGGGGGGAGTTTTACACACATGGGGATTTGCTGCTACACCTTCAGGTCCCAAGCCCACTACTCTAACAATTGGTTAGCAGTATGCCTTTTCCCACTAGGAATGCATAACCGGAGACACCAAAGACAGGAATAAGTCACAGTAGAAAAGGTATAAATGCATTGCGATGCCTTGGGTACGATTCATATTTGCTGATGTAAAACTCATGGCAGAGCTGAGCGGCCAGCGCCTGGTTGAAGAACACATAAATGACCACAAGCCACCAGGTGAGAGAAAGGCCTCCAAATACCAAGCTCAGAGAGATGTAGATGAGCAGCTCAGCAAAGTAATGGGGGCATGACACCAGCTGGAACCAGCCACCCTGTGGCACTCTGTGAGCCAGCGTCTCCACTGCTCCTGCAACACACCAACAACACGATACATGGTTGGTTAGTAGGGGTGGGGGAAAAAATCCATACACCATAGTATCGCGAT
This sequence comes from Poromitra crassiceps, assembly GCF_964638095.1. Taxonomy (NCBI): domain Eukaryota; kingdom Metazoa; phylum Chordata; class Actinopteri; order Beryciformes; family Melamphaidae; genus Poromitra; species Poromitra crassiceps. The sequence continues at coordinate 21,743,317 of NC_139632.1, forward strand.
ATTTTGCCTGATGATATTGTATCGATATTTGGATGCCAAGTATCGATATTGCACCAAAAATAAATAAAAATGCAGGCCATGCCAGGCCACCGGGCATCTGCCCGAAGCGCCCGATGGTGCAGTCCTCGCCTGCAGTGGCGTATTGAGTCCAAAGATGTTTCTCTGTGCGTGCTGTAATGTTTATGGTGTTGTGTCTGTTTGTCTACTTCTTGCACTGAAGCTGAGCTACCATGCTGTACCTAACAATTACCACCAAGATTGTTGTGTGGCATTAATAAAGTATCTTATCTTATCTTATAATGTAACCTACATGTGGGGCAAAAACAAAACAGCACTGCATGTTTTACTTCTGGTGAGGTCAAGGAAAAGGTAGGAAAAGGAGTTAGGAGTGACAATATATCGAAATATCGCAATATTCAATATATCGCAATACTAGCATATCGCAATACTATCGTATCGTGGTTCAAGTATCGTTTTAGTATTGTATCGTGGGCATCTGGTGATTCCCACCCCTATTGGTTAGAGAGAATATTTGCTATTTGTTCAGCATGTTAGATTGCAAAATAAAAGTCAAGGAACAGAGCCAAAGCAATAATCATATCCACAAAAGAACAAAGATAAGCAGACCAACAAAGTTAAAAAAATAACAATAAAAATGGTATGGTACTTCACCATAGGGATGGGATAAATGTTGAAATGCAATATAGCCTGATATGAAAATGTCACAATACTTATTGTGGGGCAGAAAAATTAATTGCGACATTACATTTTATTCTGCAGCAGTGGTTTATGTTACTGTTCACATGATTAGTATGTATTAGTATGTGTTTATTTGAGCTGAGACAAGCTGCACAACCTTACCTGAATCTCCAGTTCGCAGCCTGGCGAGCAGGACAATGGAGCGGTGCTGCAGCAGAGAGGCCCAGATGAAAAGCGCACTGCTGGCCACATGCAACCAGTCCAGCTGGGACAGGAGTGTGCCAGTCTCTGAAAAGAGCAGCACACACATGAACACCACAGAGAGATAACCACCAGACACATTCAGAGAGGACTAATTTCAGTCTCACCTTTTCCAACACCTAGATGATCCGAGCAGAGGACCGTCAACCCCAGTACGACATAATATCCCAAGCCGAAAACATACTGGACCATATGCATGGCCCCATCAGAGAAAACACTGACAAGCAGACACTCCAACAGCCTCCTGAGGGAGTGGATCCAGAGCAGCAGCTGCACCAGCAGCACAGACACCTGTGGAGCTACAGGCAAGAACATTATAGACCAAAGCATGCTCGAATTGGACTGAGCTTCAACACCATGGAGCAGAGGCACGGTCAGGGAGTGTAGCCTACCTTGACTGTCAGTCCTTGGCACTCCTGTCAAAAATCCCAATATGCCAGTCAACCATGATGGGTACGGCTGATTCTGTAATGTAAAGTTAAGGGACAGGAGCAGAAGAAGACCATTCCAGCCTACAGAGACTGCATAGAAGTGCCAGAACCATCTGATTGGGACAAAAACAAAAGCAGCATTACTATGACTCAATCGTGATCGGCCAATCAATCACTAGTGAGATTTTAAAGGTTTGAGGGGGGTAAACAGCAAAATTAAACAATGCAGCTCTGTTAACTAGCGTTACATCGTTTATTGTTCCTTTACTAGAGGTTTGCAGGTTGTGCCCTAAACGAACAGTCACCTTTTCGGTACATCAAAGACACGCAGCTGGTTGTCTCGTAAGTTTTGTTTCGTTTTCCCGTATCGAATAAGATCCTGAAACAACAGATTAACGCAAGACTTTTCAAATCTCGTCGGCAAGCGAAGTGTGATTTTGTGAACACAAAAAGCCGAAAGAAAACACAGAGACAGAAATAACCACAAAACATCAACAGCACCCCATCCCATCATCCCTACATTGTTTTGTGCAACATGGAAAGGGGTCCGCTGGTGGACAACTGTCCGTGCAAAAGTTCCGGGAGAGACGTCACGTTAGTAGCGCCGTTCTCGCGAGACCTTGACAATACCTTTTTTTAATCCGATTTCTCTCCAAAGAAAAAAGACCGAGCCTGAGGCGAATTGTTTTAATGTGGAAACTAACACTTTTTCAGTGTCTTTTAAAAACATACATTACGTCGTTTATTTTGAAGGCAACCGAAAGTCTTATTGTTGCTACTAGCTGATTGACTTTGCCCCTGAACCATGAACAGGCTGTACCGCGCTCCCGCGTACAGCGATACAGACAGCGCGCGCGCGGTCCCGCCCGCGGAGCCAAATCAGTTTTTGTCAGTGAATCGGTTTTTGGCAACATGTTCTCTGTTTCTCTTCAAAGAAAATATAGACCTGGAGCACTGGAGGCTGAGGTGAGTATAGCAGATCACCTCTACTCTACTGTGTTTAACTGAGAGTGATAACAAACTTGAACATTTCCCGTGTTCAGTTTGTATCAGGCAAGATTTCAATGAAGCTTAACTTTGTTCAAATTATTTCCCCGCCATTAGCACCGTGGCCAGTAGAGAAAAATAATTCCAAAAAGAGGAACAACAAACCCTTTTCACAGGGACCATTCCAATCATGCCACTTCCAATCATGGAAGTTGTAAACCCTCATTAGTGTTTTCCTTGCACCTGTGTTTATCATGCCTTTTCGACACAAAATGGCCCCCGTGAAAAGGGTATATGTAAGGGATAATGTATATTGAGGCGGTGATTACGGGGGAAATAATGACCGACAGGTGGATTGAGCCCGACGCGCCAGCGGAGGGCTTAATCGTTCACCTGAAGGTCATTATTTCCCAGTAATCACCGCCTCAATATACATTATCCCGCTTAGAACACGGCCTACAACTAAATCATTCAATAATCTGACAAAAATAATTATTCAAATAGATATTTTAATAGCGTTTTCAACGACAAAGCGGTTTCATTCGTAATTGGCACACAAGACACCACAGCTGCAACTGGTTGGCCTAATTAGTAGTGTCTTGCTGACAAAAAGCTCTTATCAACTGATTAATCCAGGTGTGGCAGAGCAGCGGTCGGTTGTCGAGAAATAATGACCGGTGAATATTGTTGATTGACCAATCAGAATCGAGTATTCAAGAGAGCCGTGTTCTAATGATGTTTCAGGCACTCTAGTGAAAAAGAGTAGTAGAGCTAAGGAATTTCCAGTCATTTAAAAAGTGTTTATCGCATGTCTAAACCAACAGGAAGATTAGCCAACATGTATGGAGCAGGCTAGCAGCATGCATGTTTGTTGAATCTCAACTAAGCCGTAAAAACAGACATCTAGGCCCATTGTAGTCTGCAGAGAGCCTGCTGCCTTCTGTCTGGATTTTTATCATTTCTGGATTTTTGGGACAATTTTGGGTCGGGTGTCAATCTTTTTTCAGTGGGTTTGTCCACCTGCAACCACAACCAATGCTGAAGCCTTTTATAGCTAATATATATATATATATAACTCGAAAAAGGGCTATGCAGCTAGATTTTATTTTATTTTATGTAATGCAACTTAAATATTTGTTTAAGCTATTATTCAGTAAGATAATCCTGTTTAACAATGTTATTTCATACTTTCACTTTAGGTCTCAGTGTCTAGCTATGTCCGCCGCCAGCTGTCTCCTATCGGAAGAGGAGTTCCTGTGCTCCATCTGTCTGCATGTATTCACTGATCCAGTCTCCATACCATGTGGACACAACTTCTGCAAGAACTGCATCACTCAGCACTGGTATGTTAATAACTGGTTCAAGTGTCCCAACTGCAATAAGCGTTTCAAGAGAAGACCTGAGCTACATGTCAATACTTTCTGAGATGTCTGCTCAGTTCAGAAAGTCAGCTCAGATGAAAGCCAGCGGCTGCCCAGACCAACAATGTGCCAAACCAGGAGAGGTTCCCTGTGACATATGCACTGGGTCCAAACAGAAGGCCCAGAAGTCCTGCCTGGTGTGTATGGCCTCCTACTGTGAGAATCACCTGGAGCCTCATCAGAGAGTGATGGGCCTGAAAAGACACATTGTAGAAAATGCTCCGTAATGGCCCACCATCAGGCCTGTTCTTGGGGCAATTGACGCCCACGAACCACACCAGACATCATTGGGCCAGACATGATGTCTGGATCCATCATTGGATCCATAACGCATCTGTGACATCATCACTAATTATGTCATACCCTATTGTCATATTCTGACATCATCAGTGATGTCTGAATTGTGATGTCATCATGTGATGTCATCAGTGATCAGTGATGTCATAAATCCTTCCATGCTGAGGATAAAAGGGATGATTGGTGCTCTGACAGGCCAGACATGTTGTTGAAGAACCTGTGTGAGTCTTTCTTACTGCAGAGCGATCAGAGAGCTTCAGCAGGATCTGAAATTCTCTGCAGTCTGCACTCAAAGAAGAAGAAGAAATTCAAGCTCTTTGTTGTGGTGTGTGTCTGTCTGGTTGTGGTGTGTGTGCCATTGTGTGTTGTATATGTGCATTCAAAAACACACACCAACATGTGCATTCAAAAACACATACCAACTGCTATGAGAACCCAGCTGACTCGGCACCACGTAGTGTTTTTCACCGCCCTGGGCCGTCGTGAGACAGTGGGACCGTTCTCCCAAGAACAAACACTGATCTTTCATGATGTCATCACCAACACCGGAGGAGGGTACGATCGTAGAACAGGCTTCTTTCATGCACCGGTGAGAGGCACATACTATTTTGGATTCACTGTGACCAGCTACCTCACCAAAACCACTTGCACCGGAGTGAAGCTCTTCAAGAACGCCGTGGAGATTATGTTTAACACACAGGCCGACACCAATGGGAGAAGGGAAGGCCAATACATCAGCACCTTCAGCAACACCGTGGTGCTGGAGCTGCTGCAGGGAGACGAAGTGTACCTGGAGCTCCCTGCAGGGCAAACCATGAATGGCTGCTATGGGAGATGTAAAGTGTCCACATTCCATGGATTCCTGCTTTTCCATCCTTTTTTTATTTAAAATCACACGACTACGGAATTCTGTAATCTGTAAAGGACCTCACAGGTTGTTGTGGGTACCGAGCACTCGCCCAGGGTATCTCAGGTCCTACGAATCTTCTCAACAAATTGCTCCTTCAAGCAGGATAGCGGCACTTTCCCCGGACAAGGAGCATGACGATGGTCATCTGAACCACCTCTCCTAAGCAGACCTGCGTCTCTCCGAGGCCAAATTTGTTATACTGCAGGAGCGAATGAAGCAGTTGGAGCTTGAAGAGCTCCGCCATGAGATTGAGGCCGAGTCAAAGCAGATCTAGAATAGAGTAAACAGCTAGACGACCAAGCCGATGAGGCCCAACGGTGCCAACAAGAATCCCTCAAGGCAGCTAGGCACTCGCACAGCGGTTGGATAGACAACGGTGTTTGGCAAATTGAGAACATGACTTGTCAAGGTAGCAAGGCTCGTCTATGCTCTACCTGGCGCTATGTGGATACCGCCCAGGATCCGGCGGACGACATTACGCGGGGAAAGCCCCTTCCCGCACTCACCACCAGCCGTTGGGGCGGCGGACCCCCCTTCCTTCTTCTCAGCCCAGATCGCTGGCCATCCCAGCCCTGACCTGGACTCCCCCATCGGCAGACAGGAGGTCCACGTGTTCTGCAAGGCATCCGAGCAGGCATATGTGGTGCGGTGGCGTATCTCAGGACTGAGGGTCTCGGCGAAAAAGGGGAGATAGCCTTCCTCATGGCGCGGTCTAGAGTTGCTCCAAAGAAACAACAGTCTATCCCACGTCTAGCGCTGTGCGCCACCTTGACAGGAGCGCAAGGAGCCAAGGCACTCAAGACGGAGTTGACACTCCCCATCCAGCAGACTATTATGGACCGACTCAACCACCGTCCTCATCTGGCTGCAGCCATCATGCCGCTACAAGGTGTCCGTGGGCACTAGAGTGACGGAGATCCAGGAGCCCATGGCGGACAACGACTGGCGCTATGTGGACACCGCCCAGAACCCAGCGGACGACATTACGCGGGGAAAGCCCCTACCCGCACTCACCACCAGCCGTTGGCTTCTGCTCAGCCCAGATCGCTGGCCAGAGACACCCCAACTCCACACAACCTCGGATCATAGCGAGGAGTTGAGGAAGCCAACCTACTGTGGCCTCATGTCGGCTCCCCCCATGCTGGACGAGTTTACGGCCTTCGGTGCCTTTATCGAGGATACCACGCCGGCGTTCCACGGGGCGGCCAACGAGGCACTACCGGTTGGAGACTAGAGTAAGGCCGAGGCTTCCCTCCTCCAACGAGTGCAGCACGACTGCTTCCTCGCTGACCTCACGCAGCTGAGTTTCCTCAACTGGAAATTCAAGCCACCAGATACCCCTCACTTCGGCGGTTGCTGGGAGCGAGAGATTTGCTCAGTGAAGCAGGCCTTGGTGCACCACTGGTTACGCAGGAGGTGCTCAGGACATCCCTCATTGAGGTGTCAGGATGATCATAGACCCCCAGCTCCTGCGCACACTTTGGCCGATGGGGACAGTCACCAAACTTTCCCCTGGACTGGACAACAAAGTGAGGTCTGCTGACGTAAAGGTGGGGACCCGTACCTACACCCGGCCGGTGGCCAAGCGTATTCAGCTCCCCTCACTGCCAGACTAATCAACCGAGCCCTGCCTACACCTGGTGGGACTGGAGGGCCATAATACAGATTCCCCACAGGAATCTGAGGCGCCTGTAGAAAATGCTCCGAAATGGCCCACCATCAGGCCTGTTCTTGGGGCAATTGACACCCACGAACCAAGGAGCCCACGACGCAATGATGATGTCACCGTGACATCATCGGTGATGATGTCAGAGTTCACCTTGTGAGGTCATCGGTGATGTCAGAGTTTCCCCTGTGAGGTCATCAGCGATGTCAGACGGTCTAGGCTGTCTCCATACTGTGATGGCAGACGTGACTTTGTGAGGTCATCGATGATGTCATACCTCCCGGGACGTTGTGACATCACCAATGATGTCATACCTTGAATGTGGGGGGTATAAAGGTGTTGTTCTGTTATGATATCTATGTTCCCTTTCTGCGATCTGTAAGCTATCTATCTGCTAAATAAATTCCTGAAAGACATCTCTGTGGTTCTAATCGATCACTGCCCGTGAGCTCTTACCTAAGATCCAGCAAACTTCACACAAACTTCCTAACACACATACTGATTAATCCTGTGGCGAACCTGGAAGACAGGATGTGTAAGAACCATGACAGACCGCTGAAGCTGTTCTGCAAGACGGACCAGATGTTTGTGTGTCTGTCCTGTTTTACACCTGTTTTGTGACATCAGGTTGTCCCTCTGAAAGTAGAATATGAAGGAAAGAAAGCTGAGCTGGGGAAGATGCAGGATGAAATTCAGCAGAAGATCCAAGAGAGACAGCTGAAGATTCAGGAGATTAAACGGTCAGTAGAGCTCAGCAGGGAAGAAGCAGACAGAGAGATGGCAGACAGTGTGCGGGTCTTCACCGATCTGATGGGACTGTGAGGAGAGCTGTGGCTCAGCTGGAGGAGAATGTGAGAAGAGCTGAGGCTCAGCTGAGCCTGAAGGAGACACTCAGGAGAAGCTGCTTGAGGCTAATCTGAAGAGGGTCCAGCAGTATGCAGTAGATGTGATGAACGCAAGACTTCAAAATCTCGTCGGCAAGCGAAGTGAGATTTTGTGAAGGCAAAAGCCGAAAGAAAATAGAGAGAAATAACCACAGAACATCAACGGCACTCCATCCCATCATTTTCTTACATTGTTTTGTGCAACATGGAAAAGGGTCCGCTGGAAAACTGTCTGTGCAAAAGTTCCGGGGGATACGCGGCAACAGGAAATGTCAATTAGGTAATTAAATGTAAACATTTGGTAAATAATTAACAGTTCTTTGTGTGAAATGCATACAATGCAATGTCTTGGGTAGGGTTCAGGGTTAAAATAGGAGCTTTCAAATAAGAATGTAGACAGCTTCAGTTAAGGGTACAGCAGATGGCAGCACCTGATCTGGTTCAACCAGTGGATTCATTGTGCCCACATGCAAACCATAAACACACAGGTACTGTATGTCACAATTGATTCCAACAGAGAAGGGCATTACTTTTCTTTTTCACGATGTAGATAACATTTTGTCTTTACTGTTTTTGCAGTCCTATCTAGAGTATTTTCCTGGCCATCAAAAATGAGAAATGTAAATGTAGGCATAGGATGTTTTTTTTTTAAGTTTTGAGACAATGATTCACTTTGCACTATTTGAGAATTTCTTGAAATAACCTACTTGCCGCCGAAATGTAGCCTACGACCAAAGTATAACCTTTCCTCCCCCTACATTTTTTCTGCAACAGAATTGGCTGGGTCACTGCAGGACACTGGGTAGAATGATTGACACTGGCAAAAATGTGTATTCAGGGCATACTTGTAGGTGTAGGCCTGTTATGTGTGTGTGATTGATTGATTGATTGATTGATTGTTTAAGTCTGGATTCAAAATCTGCATCAGTTTATCTTAGATTCTGCAGATGTCTTGCAGATCTTATCTGCAAGACAGGAACTACTTTGTCTCCATTGGCAACTACACATCTGAACAAACCAAAATGACATGTGGGGTACCCCAAGGATCAATTTTAGGTCCTGTCCTGTTTAACCTTTATATGCTCTCTCTGGGCCTAATTATGCAAAAAAACAAAATAGCTTATCATAGCTATGCAGATGACACCCAACTCTACATAGCCCTCTCATCGGATGACTATGCCCCCATAGAGACACTGTGTCAGTGCCTTGCGCAAATTAATGATTGGATGTGCCAGAATTTTCTCCAACTTAATAAAGACAAAACAGAGATAATTGTCTTCGGCAAAAAAGAAGATAGGCTCAAAGTTACTGCTCACCTCGAATCCCTATCTTTGAAGCCAAAGGACCAGGTAAAAAATCTTGGCATTATTATTGACTCTGATCTAAATTTCAACTCCCACATCAAGCTTATAAGAAAATCTGCCTTCTATCATCTAAAAAATATAGCAAGGATTAGAGGCTATATGTCCAAACAAGATCTTGAAAAACTAATTCATGCTTTCATTTCTAGCAGGCTAGACTACTGCAACAGTCTTTTCAATGGTCTTCCCAAAAAAGCTATTAAACAACTACAGCTCATTCAGAATGCGGCTGCTAGAGTTCTAACAAGAACCAAGAAAGCTGAACACATTACACCAGTTCTCAAATCCCTGCATTGGCTGCCAGTAAATCTTAGAATAGACTTTAAAATTCTGCTAATAGTTTACAAATCTCTCAACGGGTCAGGCCCACACTACATCTCTGAAATGCTTCTACACTATGAACCATCCAGATCCCTGAGATCTTCAGGCACTGGTCTACTAATTGTCCCGAGGACCAAATCAAAACATGGTGAAGCCGCGTTCTCCCACTATGCCTCTCATAACTGGAACAAACTCCCTGAACACATTAGATCTGCCCCTACTCTGCCTATTTTTAAATCCAAGCTAAAGACCTTTATGTTTACTCTTGCTTTTAACTGCTACTAAACTACTGCCTCTCTCGGCCTGTAATTTAAAAAAAAAGATTCCTGTACATTTCCAACAAATGGACTGTGCATGTAATAATAATACTGAAGAATGCCTTGTAACTTATTTAAAACAGAAATAATGTTTCATGTTTGTTAATTTGAGTATATATTTTAACTAAAACTGTCGGCTGTGTTTTTTATGTGTTTTTTTATATGTGCATTGCTTTGCTGCTTGTTTTTTCGATTATTTTTTTGTAAAGCACCTTGAATTGCCTTTGTGTATGAAAGGTGCTATATAAATAAAATTTGACTTGACTTGACTTTGACTAGATTGTTCTGAAGGTTAGTGTGACATTAGACCATGTTCACAGCCTCCACAGTTCGCTCATCTTTTCGCCATTCTGTTCAAAAGTGAAAAAATGTGTCCCTCTATGGTTAAGTGTTCCCCCTGCATACAATGCTATAATGTGTCAAAGGCATGCACTGTGTTTGTGTGGAATACACAGTAACGCCTTTGAGGCATTTGATTCCAGGATGCCTCTTAGAGGAGCACAGTTTCCTGTCTGAGGAAGGACTGTTTCCTGCCTCCCTCCCCTGCCTGTCCTCCTGCGTCCCTCCTCTCTTCTTTACCGTGCCAAGAGGAGCCTGTTTGGCAGATCATTTTCTTCTTACAATCAATTTGTGCTCCACAGACACGGTAGTATAAGATAAGCTTTTTGGGGGACCCAAATACCAGCGGACAGAGGGTGTTGGTGGATTGGTTGGTGGCACAAATGTATGAGAGAGTACTCCCCTTTGTTTCTTACACACTGGAGCATATGATCGACAATGACAGAATGTATGACTAGTTTGTTCATGGGTTTCATACACTTATAACATCTAAAAGTGTAATGACCCTCCCACCCCCCTGGTCCTGCAGGAGCCTGCTGTTGGGGTCGTTAGGCTGATTGGGTGCACTCATTGGGCTTTAAGAGAGAGAATATACCCTTTTCACGGTGGTCATTTTGTGTCTACAAGGCAGGATAAACACAGGTGTACCAAAACATTAATTAGGGTTTCCAACTTGCAGCCAATTTAGGTGTTCCAGTGCTGGGGCGCTAATTAGTGAGTTGATTGTACCTGTGTTTATCCTGCCTTTTAGACACAAAATGGCGGCTGTGGAAAGGGTCTATTCAGTCTCTCTCCCTCCTCACCAACACACCTTTTGTTCTGTTCATTTGTTTAATCTAGTTTGTGTTGACTAGTTATTTGCCTTTAGTTTTAGTTGAGTTGTGTTGCCAGGGAACAGTTTGGAACCTAGCTTATGTCCTGTCAGTCATTGTTCTAGCAAACACCGCAACAGGAAATAAGTTGGGGGCAATTTAGAATGTTTACTGTATGTTGAGTTCAAACAGTCTATAAATGATTGTGTTAACTTTTACTTTGGTGTATTGACTCCCCTTACAACCTGGCTCAAGGAAGTAACAAATGAGGGGAGTCCGTCCTACACCAAAGTCAAAGTTAAAAACAATGAATTACAGTGACTAAAAAACTAAGGGAGAATAACTAGTCTAGACTAATTGCTTTATAATCACTTGTATAATCACTTGTTACATAAACAGATAAACAGGCTGTTCAAGTTCACACAAGTGTTTGTTGATTGATGCATATGTTGCTGTATCTGTGTGTGTGTGTGTGTGTGTGTGTGTGTGTGTGTGTGTGTGTGTGTGTGTGTGTGTGTGCGTGTGTGTGTGTGTGTGTGTGTGTGTGTGTGTGTGTGTGTGTGTGTGTGTGTGTGTGTGTCTGAGATTTGCTGCTTTAAAAAAGAGTAACTGCATTGGATGCACACACACTCAGTCCCTCTCTCTAGCTCAGTCTCTCTCAGCCATGCCCCAGTGCAAACCCCTCATGTGAGCCTATAGAGCATAAAGCCAAACGCTAATACATCCACTGATTTCCACTTGTAAAGAGTATATAGGCTTCATTTAGGAGATCTTCAGTTGCGGTCTAATTTTAATGCATACTTTATGTCTATGAGATTAAATAGCTTTAGCAATGTGTTTTCAAAAAAGGAGCGTGGATATAGACTTTCTGATCTGATCTGATCTGATGTTAGGGATGCACCGCTTGCAAAATTCTGAGCCATACGATGTTTAAAATAACAATTTGGCCGATACCGAATTTTTTTTATTACCCCTTTTGTGACAGTGAAACAAAGAAATCTTCGTTATAAACAAATAACTAAACTGTTTTAAAGTCGTTTCCCTACCTACTCAATAAGATTTTTTCAGTACTTATATGTGCGCGAGTACGGTAGCCAGGCAGAAATTACAGTACGTGACCCAACTGATAATGATGGCTAAATATCGGCCACTGCAATCGGTGAACGCCACCTTTTTTGCCGATAGGCCGATTGCAGTCAACATGGCCAATTTCGGCCGATACCGATATACGGCCGAATATATCGATGCATCCCTAGCTCGCATATTCTGAGTAAAGAGCAGCAGCTTACCAGCTCGTCTTTTATCACACTCATTGGTCGTGGCTTTGTGACTGTGCTTTCTTGTATCAGTAATGGGACTTCTTTTTCCCCCACATTCTTCCTCATGTTTTTTTTAATCAAATTTTTATTGATTACATTTTTTTACATAAAGGAAGAAAAACATAAGAACCACAAACGTTCGAATAAGCACACAAAATACAAAGTACATACACAAACAGATCCACTCACAACATAACCCCCCACACATATAACACACATACTCTTGTTTGTGTAACCTTTGTGAAACCCTGCAGAGCTCAAAGATCATTATCTTCTACCTCTTTTGCTAAAGGTCCCACTTGAAAAAAATTCCCTGCTCTTTTCTCCTCATTCTTTACCCCAAATACTTTGGTTTTGTGTTGCTCTTTGTCTCTGAGTGGGCCAGAGTTCAAAGCAATCACTCCATGTTGTGAATCTGGAAAATGAAAGTAGATAGAAAATGGAAACAATTTGTGTCTCCAGCTTTTCCAAACACACAGTTGGTATCAGAGTGCCCTGCAGGAAGCAGAGCTTTGGAGAAGGGTAGGCGGTTTAGTGGGAAGAGAGTCCCTGTAGAAGTGACCAGGACAGGAAACATGTGGAGATGACACAGAACATTCAACCCAGTCCCTCCAGAACCCGTGCCAACATCAAAACCTAAGGCAGCTCCTCTCCAGCTGAAACGCATCCATCATCTCCAGGCTAAAAGTCAGGCTTGGAAAATAAAATATAAAACTTTGTCAGTGATTGACACACTGGATTTTCCGTTTGGGACCTTGTAAACAAAATACCTGTTTTTAGGCTTATACCCCCCCCCCCCCGCCTCCAGAAGACTGCATAAAATATGGTTTAATTCCAAAATGCCATCAGCCAGTATTTAGTCACATCATTCAACCCTCAGAAAGTTAACTGTTTTTAAAGGTCTTAGGATGACTCCTAACATGAATACCGGTAGTTGTCATGGTGGACTTTACAGTAAGCTATCAAACACGTCTCAATGATTCTCCTAACTTTGTTCTATTAAACTCATATTAAACTTTTAGTAGGCATCTCTAAACACATCTGAGTGAATGGAAATCAGAATGACTCCTCTTGGGCCTATGAAATTACTTGGAATATTTTTGTTTTTATCATTTTGGAAATCAATTGTAATCCCCAATCTTTCCAAGTACCCCCTGCAAGCTGCTCAAGTACCCCTAGGAGTACACATACCCCTGGTTGGGAATCACTGTGTTAGAGGATGTGTCATTCAATGTTTTCAAATGGTGGATGTCTCATTTTTTAGATGAAACTCATTTTGACTATAGGCCATTGAGTAGGCCTAGCCTATCTGTTATAGCCTAGGCCAGTGGTTCTCTAAGTGGGGTCCGGGGACCCCCAGGGGTCCTTGAGGGGGTTCCAGGGGGTCCCCATCAAAAAGGAGGATACTTTATTGTCATAATTTAGCAAGTAATGCAATGACAGGATGTAGACCTATAACTATTTTGGTCATGGGTTTCATACACTTTCTGTAATAGAACATCTAAAAGCAAGAATCGTATCAGATGGGGACCCAGCTGGGACAAAATCTTATCAAATGGGGGTCTGTGGTCTAATTTGTGCCAGTTTAGGGATCCATGATGTGAAAAGGTTTGAGAATCACTGGCCTATGCTACTTAATTGATAGGGTATGCTATGGCACTTTTAGAAACGCTACCAAGTAGGCTACAGTATACTGTATGTGCAGTAGCCTGTGTAAGCTATACTGTACGTCGCTAAAGCGAATACTTTTCAAGGCAGAACGGCAGGATCAGTGTGCTGCAAGGACAGTTGCGTTTGGAAGTTTGGCAATAGGATATTTAAAGCAAACAAACTAGTTGGAGTCATTTTGATTTCTTCACAAGTCTTTGGTCAAAGTTTACTATTTTGAATGCGCCAGAGTGACGCTCGCTCCTCCCTGCTGCCGCCGCGCTCTCTCTCCATCCTCAGCACCTCAACAGCTCCATGGGGACCAGAGCGACACTTTACACGCTGCGGATCACTGCGCACTGACGAGGCTTTGCTATTTCTCCTTGGGAAGTTTTTTTTCTAATTTTGTTGCGCGGCTGTAACTTTCATAGACTCATTCGTTGTTGAAGGGAATATAAAGCACCGCTGCTCAATGGACAAGTAATGAGCGTGTAGGATTATTGCTGGAGGGACTTTTTATTGGATATTCATGTGGGAACTGTCCACCTTTTTTGTCGGATGATGGCCAAGGCAATCTCCGTCATTCCACTCCTTGGCATTATTTTGGAAATCATCTGTGTCGTCGTTGGTGAGAGCATAAAATCATTACTTACAAATAAACTCACATAGCTAAACTATTAACGTTTAATTAACTATTAATTAGTTGAATAGCCTAATAGATTCAGATGTCTATGGCCCACTGTCTTCAATGAAAACCCATTCTTCAGACCAGATATGTAAATGATGTTCTACACACTACTACTGCTTTACTAGCCTACACTTCTACTACTTTCATGTAGGCTAGATTTCAACTGTGGCTTTGATGGCTCAATTACTGTATTTGCCTTGGCAATTCAGCCAGAGCATGATGGATAGGCCTAATAAAAAAAACTAAATAAGTATGTGCATTAGGTTAAATTTGAACAGTAGGCCTAAGCTATAAAGTAAAATTATAATGTAATATTATATGTAAAATTCTGTTCTCTTTTGTACGGGGGAATATGAGAAGTTAAAATAAATCAGTGCCCATTTGAAGGCTGGAGTAGTGGCAGCTATTTCATAATTCTAAATTAGCTTTGGTAACATAAATGATTAGCTACATGATGTTAAACCAAATACACATTATTTAATGGTGTCTTTAAATACTTCATTGTTCAGCATGACATGTTGGGCTTTTCCATAGCCTATGTGCGGTGGGGCCTCACAGGGAGGCGGTGGTATCCTCAGAAACAGGAACCCCACCTAGGCGATACAGTGCCGGGCTATTGAGCCTGACCCGGCCCATCTTCCCCAGCTTCCTGTTTTGACACGGCTCCGCCATTTGCTGCAGCAGTGGAAAAATGGCTCCGAGTAGCCAGAGAGCCAGTTCCTACTCTACAAAACATTCATCCCTGAGTCCACTTTCCATGCTGGAGGCTTTGAGAAGCAACAACTCCTTTTTTTTGCTCTTTTCTTTTGCCAACCTAACATATTTCACTTACAGTTTCTATCATTACAGGGATCTTGGTAGTAGTAGGGTATATACAATTTAATTGATTTGATTTGCATTAAAAGACCATAGGAGACAATAGTGATTTGACCTCTGAACCCTCTATGGAAGTGGCCTGTGTTAGGGCCATACGTTGAATAATGTCATCACTGTTGATTGTGTTTGTTGCATTCAGTCAGTCTTTAGGATGTTTGACTTGACTGTTGATGATTCTTCCAGCCATAGAACTGCGATTTATACCTGATCCCCCAACGCTGAACATCCATGGCATCCAGAGGATGAATAAATCGGACAACCTGGAGCTCACCTGCAGGTGAAATCTTTAATACTTCAATACTTTTCATCCAGCCATTCATCTATAGGCCTACGCACAGTATATCATTATTTTTTTGTTGATCTGGCAGTGGTCGGCAGTACCTGAGGTGGACCACTCCTTCTACAAGCAGTCGCTTCTCCACAGTTGACTGCAGCGGATCAGGACTCTTCTGCACAACACTGCGGATCAACAATGCGACTGCCAATGAAACGGGACAGTATCAGTGTTCCTACAAAGACCTCCAGGTTGAGGATGGCAAGACTTCAGCGGCTGTCTTTGTGTTTGTCCACGGTATAGCACATCTTAAAGAGACAGTTCAGATTTTTTTGATGTGGGGTTGTATGAGGTACTTGCCAGCAGTCGGTGTACTACATGCAGTAGAAAGCAGCCGGCGCAGTCCCAGTTTGGAGAAATGGAGACCAGCCGTGTCAGGCAAGTAGAGCTGTCTGCTGAGTGAGAACAGGGTCACGAGCAAAAGCGTAAGGCTTCCATCCTGCTCACCTGGCGTAATCCAAGTCTCCACAAGATTTGAGATGCCAAGTTGACTTGTTTTTAACTGAAATCTGCACTGTAGCCAAGGTGCTCCAAGAAAAAGTGAAAGTGCAGTTCCAGATGCACATGGCTATATTTGAGCTAAAACAGGGTGTAAATTATGTATTTTCAAGTCAACTTGGCATCTCAGGGCTTGTGGAGACTTGGATTAGCCAGATGAGCAATATGGAAGCATTTTATGTGTTTCTCCTGTTGTTTTTTACATTTTTGCTCGTGAAACCTGTTCTGCACACTCAGCAGACAGCTCTACTTGCCTAATGTGGCCGGTATTGGCTTGGAATCAACAATGTGATTCCAAGTTTGAATCAAATGCCTCAACCCCCTTACTCATGGTGTGACTGGGGGTATATAGTAGAGTGTTGCAGGAGGGCTTATGAGCTGTAGTTTCTGAGATGCCATTGTCACACTGTGCTGAAGTAGGAGGTGCAGTGCTGGTAGGCAGAGAGAGAGTCATCTGCATTTGACCCTAGATGGTAGTGGGAGATGGGCTTTGCCACACATTTGTGTGTGTAGAGTGTAAAGAAATGGGCTCAGCACTGTCTGGAATGCACCAGTTTATGTCTTGTGTTTGTTGTTGTTTGCTTGTTGTGTTGTGTTATCATGTGGTGTGTTGTTACTGTCTTCTAACTTACATGTGTTTTTGATTTTAGATTACAAGGTGCCATTTGTGCCATCTGAGAAAGAATATGAAGTGGTGTTTATCAGGGAAGGAGAGTGGGTCGTCATACCGTGCCGTGGCTCCGTGGAGAATCTCAACGTTACGCTCCACACTGTAAGGAAGAACTGTGTTGGAATTGTATTTCTGTTCCCTTAACGTTCTCCTTCATGAGGCTAACTTGACAATAGAGACATATTGTGTAATCAGAAGGTTTTTGCAGGATGAAACTAAAGGCATACCAGCAGACAACAACTTTGGTTTCATTGTCTCATAAGAGATGGGGTACATTTTATTTCACCCCAGGTAACACACTGAAATATACATACTACATACTCAAGATTATTATTGTCAGTAACTGTGGCATTACAGTCAATAGCAGTCTTATTGAGCTCGTTTACATAATGTGGTGTTTTGAATAGTAATGCAATCAATAGTAAACCAGATACAGGCTGTTCATAAACAACAAGATTCTGATGGATTCTGATTTTTAATTCTAGGTGACATGGAAAGTGCATAATAGAAATTGTCTCAAGAATTGACAAGTAAAAATGTAAACATGAGACCCAATTATATGACACATTTCTAATTTTCTGTGTCTGTCAGAATTATCCAAAGAAGGAACTGTATCCAGACGGGAAGGATTCTCTGTGGGACGCCAAGACGGGCTTTACTGTCCCCAGTCATCTGATCAGCTATGCTGGAGTCGTGTTCTGCCAGACTCAAATAGGCAATGAGACGTTCAAGTCCCCTCTCTACATAGTTGCTGTTGTTGGTAAGGCGGAAAATGATTTTTGTTAGTCGATATCTAACAGAGACTGTAGTGTGTGTGTGTGTGTACTGAATGTGTATCTAGATAGTATAGAAGGACCATGTCTGGAGCCTTCATTGTGTGTGTGTGTGTGTGTGTGTGTGTGTGTGTGTGTGTGTGTGTGTGCGTGTGTGTGTGTGTGTGTGTGTGTGTGTGTGTGTTTGTACTGAATGTGTATCTACATAGTATAAAAGGACCATCTCTGGAGCCTTCATTGTGTGTGTGTGTGTGTGTGTGTGTGTGTGTGTGTGTGTGTGTGTGTGTGTGTGTGTGTGTGTGTGTGTGTGTGTGTGTGTGTGTGTGTGTGTGTGTGTGTGTGTGTGTGTGTGTGTGTGTGTTTGTACTGAATGTGTATCTACATAGTATAGAAGGACCATCTCTGGAGCCTTCATTGTGTGTGTGTGTGTGTGTGTGTGTGTGTGTGTCTCTAAGAGAGAGAGATCTGTGTATTGAATCATTTGATCAGATTTAATTTTTGATGGTCACTTGGTACTTTTCTTTTATTGTCATTACCAGATGTTTTTCTGTATCTATTCCCCCTCTATGCTTTATCATGCCAATAAAGATTAAATTGAATAAAAAAAATGGATCAAGGGAGACAGAGTTACTGAGCGAGTGAGAGAGAGAAGCAGGGAGAGAGAGAGAGAGAGAGTCAGTAGTCTGGTGAGAACAATAGGCCGTGGACTCACTCGCCGTGTCTTCCCTCCCTTTTCCGCAGGATACAAGATCCATGACCTCACCCTGACCCCCGCGCAAGTCAGGCTGTCTGTGGGGGAGCGGCTGGTGTTCAGCTGCACCGCCTCCACCGAGCTCAACGTGGCCATCGAATTCAACTGGACGCACTCTGCTCAGGCCCTGGTCAGTGCCCAAGCCTGTTCTGCTGTTTGCTTCTGTGAAATATGCCACAGAGGTTTATCTGATAGTGAAACAATCCATTTAGACGTGATACTGTAAATTCAGGGAAGAGATACCAGAAAGGCCATATCTTTTCCTTCCATTTCTCCTTGCAAATATTCCTTGCTCACCGGAATCCTTCAACTTATCTCCGCACCAGGTGAAAGTGCAAGGTTGACCAGATGTCTTTTATGTTCTGGTTGCATAGACTCTGTAGCTTACATGACTCTGTGTGTGTGTGTGTGTGTGTGTGTGTGTGTGTGTGTGTGTGTGTGTGTGTGTGTGTGTGTGTGTGTGTGTGTGTGTGTGTGTGTGTGTGTGTGTGTGTGTGTGTGTGTGCGTGTGCGTGCATGCGTGCGCGTGCGCGCCCCTCGGAATTTTCACAATTACTATGAAATGTCCACATGAGCTATGAATTGTACTTTTTTAACATGTATAAATATACAATGCATTCCTCACATGTCTCCTCTACTGTCAGACTTCAGTGAACACGACCTCCCACAAGACGAAGCTGTGGAACTCTCTAGTACTGACCAACACACTCATAGTGAATAATGTGACTGTCAATCACACCGGAGAATACACCTGCACGGCCTCTAGTGGTCAGATGGAAAAAAGCACCTCCGCAGTTCTCAAGGTTTATGGTAGGTACACCGAAATAATACTGTAATAGCACACAGCGCACAGTAGGTTTGGCAAACAAATGTTTGTCAAATTTTGACAAACATTTTCCTCCCTTCCTGAAACCCTGAATATTTTGGTGATTTGAACTTCCATGGAATATGTCATGCCTTAATAACGATGATTTAACTTTCTTTAAAGGATAGATTAGAGCAGGGGGTTTTCAAAGTCTGAGACTGTCCCCAGACAAAGGTTGGAAAAAGGAGCCCCCCTCACTCAATTCCTGGATGCCTATGGGATCATGATTATGTTATTTGGTCCCACAGAAACTCAACAATTGTGCCAAGATAGCCTGATATTGCTGTTTGACATACTTCAGACTACACCAAATACATACAAAAGTGGGGGAAACAGTAAAATTCCACAAAAACTACTGTATCTCTGAACTATCTCTTTAACCAAATCACACACATTTAGGCTATTATTAATATATGTGATCTCCTTTTGATAACTAATGTAATATTTTTTCACTTCCATTCACTGAGCCTCAGCTTGGATTAGAGATTCTTGTTCTACAGTAGGCCTCTATGCTGTTTCACTCACATACACATGTAGAGGACGTTGCCATGTTTGACAATTGTGGTTCAAGCTGACTGCTGTAAGCAGGTCGGCAAGAAGTTGCTCCAGTCTTTAAATGCTTTGCATGCTGCATTCACTCATACCAGGTATTTTATATCATTTTTCCATAACCAGTCAAGGTACAAACCTTCCATTCAGTTTGACCTCTTTTTCTGATAAACATGAACATGGTTTATTTCTGCCCCCCCCCCCCCCCCCCCCTCCTCCTCTGGATGGATGTGTCATGTGAGTCTTCAAAGCACTGCAGGAAACAGTCTACATGCACATCCAGGGCTACCAATGAAAACCCCCACATGGTCCTGTTTATGTAATTTAGTACTGTACTATTTTCCTTGCAGTAATTGGGCAAACACTGAAGACATACCACAGGTGTCAACAATCTTCTCAGGGGCAATGACAACTCTGTAGAGATGAGTGAGACCTTTGGCCCCAAAACTAACAAACCTAGAATATATAGAATCTATATATTATAATGTGTTAGTTTTGGGGCCACATGTGTCAAACTCAAGACCCGGGGGCCAAATCTGGCCTGACACCTCATTTTATGTGGCCCGCGAGAGCTAGCAAAGAATACAATTTGCACAATACAATTCTAAGACTTAGACTTATTAGACTTATTTTTATTTGTCCCGGAAGGGAAATTCATTTTCACTGTCCTGTACATTGTAAGGAGAAAATTCTTACGCCAGTGTGCAGAGAGGACATAACAAAAACAGCAACATACATGACATCAACAGAGACAATAACAATGTGGCAAGACAGACAACACGTCAGCGGGGCCTGCTGTTCAGAGCAGCTATGGCTGCCGGGATCAGGCTAATTCTAATTAGTTGTAATAGTTGTGGGCTAATTTGTCTGTTTGCCATTATTTTTCCTATACTTCTACTTTCAGAGTTAGTCATTAATGATAAATGTATTACTAAAAACCAATAATAATTGAATCAGAGACAATTATGTAATATGATAACAAGTAGGCTAGATACATTTATGTTACATTTACAACCGGCCCTTTGAGGGCATCCGTAATGCTGATGTGGACCAGGATGATGGTCTATGTATTTTGTGATTTTTCTCCTGTTCCCAGAAAAACCTTTCATTGAGATGAAGGAGCCATGGATGAAGGTTTTGGAGATAAATGTGGGTGATCAAACATCTGAGTCCCTGATTCCTGTGAGGTACTCAGCCTACCCTGAGCCGATTGTAAGATGGTATGTTCACAGTAGAAGTAGTTGTTGCAGCGGTAGTAGTCATACTTTATCTGACTGTTAAACATAAACATGTAGCTTCTTGCCCGGGCAAACACAGAAATGACTTATCCACTGACTGCGGTCTTCTTATATCGATACCAGGTCGTTCATAAAATCTGTCATTCCCCAGATGTATTACGGATTATTTTATGGCGTGACCCTCCTCTGTCTTGTCCAGGTTTAAGAATGACCATCTGATTCGTAAGGACGATTACAGAATAAGACCGAGGAGCGATGCCCTCATGATCCGCGGCATCACAGAGAAGGATGCAGGGAATTACACAGTAGTCTTAACCAATAAGATTACCAAGCAGGAACAGAAACGCTCTCTGCAACTGTTGGTCAACGGCAAGTATCCTCTGCTCTTTCCTGTTCCTTCTGGAGCTCCCTGACCCTGTTGGTCAACATCAGGGCATCTTGGGTGTCCGGGTAGTGTAGCGGTAGATTCCCTGCCTACCAACACGAGGGTCACAGGTTTGCGCCCCAGTGTTACCTTGGTCGGGTGTCCATACAGGCACAATTGGCCGTGTCTGCGGGTGGGAAGCCAGATTAAGGGTATGTGTTCTGGTCGCTGCACTAGTGCCTCCTCTGGTCAATCGAGCCGCCTATGGGGGCCATTTTGTGTTGAAAAGGCAGGGTAAACACAGGTGCAAGCAAAACACTAATGAGGGTTTCCAACTTCCATGATTGGAGTTTGGAAACCCGCATTAGTGTTTTGCTTGCACCTGTGTTTATTCTGCCTTTTCCACACAAAATGGTCCCCGTGAAAAGGGACTATTGAGCGAGGGGTTGGCCTATTTCCCCAAGGCAGGTGATTACGAGACCCTCCTTCATCTGTAAGCACCCTATGGCAGCAAGCGCCCACCTTGTTTAACTCTGGATGTCTTCTCCTGCAGTGCCTCCCCACATCATTGAGAAGGAGGTGGCTATGGACACTGATGTCTACACCTACGACAGCAGCCCCACCCTACGCTGCACCGCCCGTGGAATCCCCACACCTGCACGTATCCAGTGGCAGTGGATGTCAAAAGAGGACTGTCCAGATGCCTTCCTGTAAGTCACCGCTCTTCTGTGTGTGTGTGTGTGTGTGTGTGTGTGTGTGTGTGTGTGTGTGTGTGTGTGTGTGTGTGTGTGAGAGAGAGAACCTCCCAAACACTCATTGTCAACAGGTTGTTGATTTAGTGGAGGACTAGCAGCTTTCGTGATGTTGATAAAAAAAAAAAAAAGAAGAGACAATGAGAACAAACTGTGACCCGATGCAAATCAGCGGATGTGATTCATGTTCTTCACATTGTCCATTTTTAGGCAAATGTGAATTATTCTTTTCCCCCATTTTCTCCCTATTTGTACTTGGCCAATTTCCCCCTGCTACCCTGGGCGCTGCTCCACCCCCTCTGCAGATTTGGGGAGCGCCGTAGACGAGCACCATGCTTCCTCTAACACATGCGCAGTTGCCAGCCGCTTCTTTTCACCTGACAGCGGGGAGCTTCACCGGCAGGACGTTGCACGTGGGAGGATCATGCTATTCCCACCAGTTCCCTTCCACCCCAAACAGGCGCCCCGACCGACCAGAGGAGGTGCTATTGCAGCGACCAGGGAAAATACCCTCAATCCGGCGCGAACCCGCAACCCTCGTGTTGCTAGGCAGGGAATCTACCGCTACACTACCCGGATGCCCTCAAACATGAATTATTCCGATTCAGAATGCAGTTACTAAATACCTCTCCATATGAACCATAAGATATTATTGGCACATGCAACAAGGAGTGGGGCATATAGGAGGCCATTGGCAACATTGATTACACAATAACCTCCTCAGGTATGCAGTGATTTGTAGATTGTTGATAGAAAGGGTAGGCTTTGACCAGAGCAGACATCAGCGGAGTCTTATCTCCAGCCTGCACATCAGAGCACTTCCTCAGTCCTGCACTATGTTTCCTGTTGTTCTGGTTGTGCTCTCTCTCAAAAAGGGCTTCTTCCCGTCAGAGCTGCCTCTCTGCTTGTATGCCTTCCTGCACTCATTATCATGCACCCAATCATACACATTCTCTTTGCTTTTTTTCATGGATGCTGTTCCCTCAATCATCCTGTAGGTTGTATTCTAGAGAAGTGTTTCTATCATTACGGTTGTAATCTGGATTGACAGCAGTCTGTGTGTGCGTGTGGACATGCTCCCCCCACCACACACACATGCACACGCGTGGCGCGTGTGTGCACACAAACACACACACACACACACACACACACACAACCAATTCAAAAGAAATAAATTGCATAACCCAGCAAATATATGCTTTCCGCTTTGGGGGAAAACCAATACATTACCCTAATTTTGAAAGACAGTTGTGATGCTTCTTGTGAGGGCTGTGAAGGGGTTTCAAAATCACAAATAATTGTTAGATTTTAATTACAATATATATATATATATATATATATATATATATATATATATATATATATATATAGAGGCAGTTTGACATTTAAGATGAGACCTTCCAGCTGACAGGGCCGCTCGCAACTGTCATTTGGGGTTGGAACACCTGCGGGTGTCACCTCCGGTTCACCTCTGGAGGAGGTAAAGAAAGACAGCAGGTGTGGTGGTTGCTCTGTGGTTAACATGTATACTGTAACTTGGGTGTAAATCTTTGTTGGGACACACATTTTGACTCTGTCTTTCTTGAGATGGTGCCAACTTGTCAGCCAGCTTGTTAATAAATCATTTAGCTTTGAAAGTCAAGTCTTCGTGATTGTGAATCTATAATACAGTAGTTTGCCATCACAAAAGTCGTAGTTCTCTATATACATTGAATTCGCATTTTACTTTTTATTTGAAGCGGTGCAGCCGCTTCTATATGTAACATCGGTGTCAGTCCGTCTGTTTGTACAGTATCAGGAGATGTCAGTTCGTAGCATGAGATGTTTGTAGCATGAGAATAGGGGGCGGGGCTAGGGAAGCGGGAAGAGGGGCCATAGCTAGTGATTGGAAGGTTGATAGAAAGACATCCGAGGGGTGGCTAGGGGGAGTGGCTAGGTGGATGTGGGTGGTGGTGGTGGTGGTAGTGCGGCAAGGAAGGTGCGGGGCTTGGGAAACCGGTGTCGGTTTGCAGCACGATGATCATTTGCAGCATGAGAGTAGCCTATGCATTATGGAGAGGGGGGCAGGGAAGAAGGGGCCGACCTGCGCAACCTGCACTGCTTACTTCAGCACCTGGGTGTGATTTGTATGTGTATGTGTGAGTGAGAGTAGTATGGTACTGCACCTACAGTAACGTGTCAACTGAAGTGTTTGTATTTCTCTTCATTTGGACAGGTCGGGGTCGAGGAAGTCTGAGGTCAGGCTGGAGGAGTGTACTAAATGGAGAGACATCAGCAATAGCACTGGTCAGAACCCTATTGAGCCAATCATCACTGATACCGATCATGCACAAAAGGTAAATTCCTCTTGACCACAACACAACCATCTACACACAGAGCACAACCCAATCTCCCCTCTATGCTAATCCCAAAAACTACCTAGCAGTTATTTGGTATGTTTTTTTTGTTGGACTGCGTTAAATTCAATTCAAATTAATAATTACGATTAACAAGGTTAAATGTGTTTCCATAGAAAACAGTAAGTTCTCTGAAGATTCAGAAAGCTCAGGTCCACAGCCTCTACAGATGCCTGGCTGCCAACAAAGCAGGAGAGGATTCACGCATCATCCTTTTCCATGTGACACGTAAGCACAGCACTCTCCTTTGTTTCTTTTTTCTCATCATTCCTGCATGGCCATTTCTATTAATTAGGCAATTGTGATTCTCACTTGTGTGTTCATCTCTCCCCTCTCAGGTGGCCTTGAGCTGAGTGTGTCTCCGTCCAGTGAGCCCCTGGAGGAGGACCATGTGGTTCTGAGGTGCAAGGCGGACAGGCTGATCTATGAGAACCTCGCCTGGTTCCGTTTGTCCAACATCTCAGCCTCTGAGCGGGTGGCGCTGGTGCAGCCCTGCCGCTCGCTGTCCCTGCCTCAGCACCCTCTGCCCCAGGCTGTGCTGTCCGGCCTGCAGGGAGCTAACGTGACCCTGGAGCTGCCGCTGCCCAACGCGTCCCGTCAGGATGAGGGGCTGTATGCTTGTCAGGTGGAGAACATCAAAACTGGGGACAGGACATGCCTGCTGCGCCACCTCTCTCTCAGAGGTACAACCACAGCTGGAGAAAAAAACGCTCACTCTTGGCGTTAACTTTGTCGACTGTAATGACTGTATACATGACATACCTCTCACACCTTAAGGGGTCATTTAGTGTCTTATTCAGTCTCAACATCCTATTTTTCTTAAAACAAATAAAACATTCGGCCTGATGGGTGAGCTAATTCTGCTTGTTTCAGGAATTTTCTAGAAAAGGTATCTTAAAACAAAGCAGAATAATATGGCAGATTACTCAAGAATCTACACTAGATCAGTTGAGTGAAGGAAATTCTTCAAGCCAGATGATTTGTAAAATCATTCCAGTTTGACAGATCCCCTCCCCCTTGTTTTAAGAGAAATACGCTAAATCAGTACTAAATTACTTGAATATACAGTATATATATATATATTTATTTATTTTTATTTATTTCCAATTAATAACATTTGACTTTGTTTTAGGTCTCGAAGCAGCAAGGATCCTGAATAATTTAACTGACCAAAAGGTAAACGTGAGTGAAACGACCCGGCTCGTCTGTAATGTCACCGGTACGCCCAGCCCAACTGTGGTGTGGACCAAAGACAACCACACGGTGCAGCAGGGTTCAGGTGAGCGTGTGGCTTTTCACTGAAAATCCATTCACTTCATAAGTTGCTACTCTGGGACAGCTGCTAAACTACTGTATAATGTGTCGTTGTCCCGTCCCGTCCCCACCAGGCGTGATTCCCAGCCACCGTCCCGGATCATCGATTTTGACGATTCAGCGAGTCAAGAAAGAGGACAACGGTCTGTACATCTGCACTGCCTGCAACAGCCGCGGCTGTGACGCCTCGCAGGCCTATTTGACTACTGAAGGTTAGCCCCGCCCGTCCCACAAAACTAGATAGGCTATTTGTGCCAAGCAGGAAACTATAATTATTCAACCGAAATGCTGTAGTGTGGAATGATATAATTTTTCCGGGTTGCTGGTATTATAAAGAATATAATAAATCCATTATTTTTACCCAGAGTTTACCCTTAACCCCTCAGTGTACACGCATACTTTTACAAAGACCAGGTATTTATATCTGCCCTCAAGGTTTCCCTGATTCACATCACACATACCACACTTCTGATATCAAAGATGAAGCGCAAGAATAAGTGAAGTTCCGCGTGGCAGGAAGCTGGACCTGTTAACACACATCCTCCATCCAAAACAATGAGGAGAGGGCAGGACACAGCCCTGCCCCGGCCTCGCTCCCCCTCTCCGCCCTGTTCTGTCCTGAACACAACAGCCACAAACAAACAAATGTGCTAACTGGAGCCGAGGCCTACGTGACCTGTTCCCTGCCACCAGCCTGTCCCCAAACCCCCCCCCCCCCCCAACCCCCTCCCACCGCCTGTTAGCTCCCAGGCGCCAGATAGCCCTGTTAACAAGGGAGGGCAGAGGACAGAGCCACTCTAACGAGGAGCTCCCCGCATATGGGGGAAGAACTGGGGAGTCAAAATGAGTGTTAGAATGTCAGAAAGGAGAGAGGAGGGAGAGACGGTCCTACTGTAACTAATGGGTAAGGATCTGTATCGTGTGGCAGCCCTTTTCCAAGTTGGCTTTGGCAGCACTTATTCCTGCTGACTTGTGAACATTTGTTATGACTAGATAAAATATCAGTCTGCTTACAGTTCAAATTCCAAATGCCTCCTTCCTCCAACCCAAACACAGACACACAGATGTACAATACAGACGCCAAAGAAGACCAACCTGTCTGAGCTGTGTGCTGCCAAGGCACATCACTGAACATCATATTATTCCACATTTCAGTGTGACTATTCCAGCTTTTTCCTAACAAATGTGCCCCCAAATTTGTATCAGTTGAATAATCTAGTTATTTGATACTTTCATAATTCTACAGGCGGAAGACCCAAGTGGGCTGTGAAGAACTCTTTCAAATGATATTGCTGTGCTCATTCTAGGTGCAGAGGAAAAGACCAATGTGGAGCTGATTGTTCCTATTGGGTCAGTGGTCATCGCCATGTTTTTCTGGTTACTGATCGTCTTTGTCATCCGCGGAAGAAAGAGAGTAAGAACTTCCTCATCTTGTTTTTATGTGATGGGGTTGTTATTTTAATGTGGCTTTATAATGAAGTTATATTGAATAAAAAAGAACAATCCACGTACGTGTGTGTGCACGCACATGCACACGCACGCACACACACACACACACACACACACACACCCACACACACACACACACACACACACACACACACACACACACACACACACACACACACACACACACACACACCCTTTAAGCACACAGGCACACACACTGGATCTGTCTGACTGATTGGAGCTGACTGGCCTGGCTCTCTCTGACCGGGCTCCTTTGTATCCAGGAACAACAGGGCCACTTTCTGCTCTCATAAGTCACGTACACCCACAAGACAGACATGGCCCCTTTTACCACAAGGGCCACCGGAGTCACTGGAAAAACTCATAGAAAGTTACATTGTAGCAGGGGTGGGCAATTATTTTTCATAGGGGGCCACATGAGAAACCCAGATTGTTGCCGGGGGCCGAACAAATATTGTCATGCCGTACCCCAGGAACTTTGATGATAGAGAGGGCTACAAAAAAATGTCCTCGCTACCAGAGGGCCAGATTTTGCTGAGCGTTGGGGGCCGAATGGCGCCGGCGCAAATTTTTTGGGGGCATTTGAAGTCAGGTTTAGAGGAATACCTCATTTTAAATTAACAGTTGTGATGTCATTATTCAGTCTTAAACACCAATATTTGATCCTTTTCTCACTCACTCCTATGTCATTAACTTTTTTGACCACCTGCCAATATGGCTGCTATATTTTAAAGTTACCAGCCAATTAGAATTTCCACTAGCCAAAATGTTTTTCTTTAAATAAACCAGAATATGAGTGTTAATTTAAGCATAAGTATCAGTAAGTGGCCCGGGATTCTCAAAGCCTGTGTTGAGGGTCACACAAACAAAAATCCACTCTTGAAGCTAAATAAATCCAAAACCAACAAGTTAATTATTTCCATTTTTACTTCAATGTAGAACAGTCATTTCTTACACATTAGATTACTTTTAGCCTTTTAGTCATAAAGATTACTGAAAGATATTCCATACCACACTGAAATGTTATAACAGAAGTGGAGTATTGCCCAGAATAACATGAACATTTGGACACTTATTCAGCGGGTACCTTGCATGTTGCATTCAGGTGCACTGTAAAAAAAAAAAAAAAAAAAAAATTCAATTCCAGCGCGGGCCACACAGGGGGCGCTCGCGGGCCGCATGTGACCCGCGGGCCGCCTTTTGCCCAGGTCTGCATTGTAGGGATATACGGTTACATTGTAGGGATATACGGTTACATTGTTTTTGTATCAACAGATACAAAAACTCCTTTAATCCCATTATCAGTTAGTCTCCTAAACTCAGGTCATAAGCAATGTTGATTGAATGAATGAACGCACTTTATCTGTATGTTTGCATGTCGGCACTTGTGCTATGCACTACTTGTTCTTGTTGTTCTTCTTTGTTCTTCTGCTGTACTGTATGTGGCAGCCTGTATGTCCAAGACACATTTCCCTTAGGATCAATCAAATAATCTTGAATCTTGAATATTCAGTTACATTGTAGGGATAGACAGTTACATTGTAGAGATAGACAGTTACAATGAATGTAGGGATAGACAGTTACATTGTAGGGATATAGACAGTTACATTATAGGGAAAGGACAGCACTGCCATAGAGACACATAACATGTCATTAATCCACACATCAGATCTCTCCTTGTCTCTCATACTCTCTCTCTGCTTCAGCCAAGTAATGACTTGAAGACAGCTGGCTACCTGTCCATGATCCTGGACTCGGAGGACATGCCCATGGATGAGCAGTGCGAAAGGCTCACCTATGATGCTAACAAGTGGGAGTTCCCTCGCGACCGCCTGAAGCTAGGTGAGGTGTCAAAAAGATCGCTGATATGAATCTTATGAAATACCGGGAATTGGCAGCAGGGTGGTGGACTGCTCAGCCAATGTAAGCAAGCATCTGCTCTGGTGAAATGTCCTTGAATGAGATGTTGAATCCCTGTTCTATAGCTGAACCCTGACTCTGACCTCCTTGGGCAAGCGAAGAGAATCTCCCAATATATCACATTACGTTAGAATGGACACAGAGTTGACATACAATAGACAATCTGAGACGAAAATATCGGCAATGAAGTTATCAGCTGCGAGAAGGTGAAACTCAAGCTTTATAGTGATGGCTAATGTTCTGTCTCAAAGGCGACCCATTGGGACGAGGAGCATTTGGTCAAGTGGTAGAGGCAGCCGCCTTCGGCATTGAGAAAGCCACCACATGTACTACTGTCGCAGTCAAGATGCTCAAGGGTTAGTATTCTCTCTTGTTTCTGTTTCTCTAAACACATAAATGCAACTACTATACTGTATAACAATAGTACCATTCAAAAGTTTGGATGCATTTTGATTGAATGCCGTATGTTTTTTGTTATTTTAAAGCTATTAATTGCCTTGAGATAACTCTTGTTGTGATTTGGCGCTATATAAATATCAAATTGATTGATTGATTGATTATGATCTAAAGGCTTATGCTTAAATGCCTGACATCCCCCCAGTTGCATACGGTAATTCCATTTGTGTTATTTCAGAGTTTTTACTATTTATCTAAAATTCTAAAATGTGGAAAACGGTAATAATAAAAATAAAGAAAAATGTGGTGTGCCCAAACTTTTGACTGGTAGTGTAAAGACACACACACACACACACACACACACACACACACACACACACACACACACACACACACACACACACACACACACACACACACACACACACACTGTACCCATAGAATTAAGTTTTTAAATTTGTCTCTGTCTGTTTCAGAGGGTGGCACATCTAGCGAGTTCCGTGCCTTGATGTCCGAGCTGAAAATCCTCATCCACATCGGCCACCATCTCAATGTAGTCAACCTGCTGGGAGCCTGTACTAAGCCAGGGGGTGAGTCGTCATCATACTGCAGACAGACATACATCATCATCATCCAAAAATCAGGAATAAATGATAAATACATCACACTTGGTAAATACATCACACTACATTGGTTTGTTTTCTGCCTCAACCCTTCCTTTTGTATCAGCAAAACAGGCCCATTTACGGTAATTTGTCCCCATTTTGTGTCATGAGCACATAGCGTGCCGGAGTAATTGTCTTCTTTATGAGAGCTAGTGATGGAATTTAACGAGTGTTCCCTGACCTAATTACATATCTGCTTCAAACACAAAGTTAGCTATGTTGACTTGGGGCGGCTGCTATTTATTCTCCTCTCTCCCTAATACGCCTCACATTTCTCATTCAAACAGCCTGTAGATGTATTCTGTAATGGCCCTGTAATGTATGCTTGTGAGTTG
This sequence comes from Poromitra crassiceps, assembly GCF_964638095.1. Classification (NCBI taxonomy): domain Eukaryota; kingdom Metazoa; phylum Chordata; class Actinopteri; order Beryciformes; family Melamphaidae; genus Poromitra; species Poromitra crassiceps. Next base: position 21,773,843 of record NC_139632.1, read on the forward strand.
TTGACTGCTGCTGTTACTTTGATCCATAACCTCTGTGCTCTTCTCTCTCTGCTCAGGGCCTTTGATGGTGATCGTAGAATATTGCAAACATGGAAACCTCTCCAGCTACTTGAAGGGCAAGCGTGGAGAGTACAGCCCCTTCAAGGTAAATTAAGTGCAACCCCCCATGCAGCCCGTGAAGCGCAGCCAGCCTCTGATGTGGTGTCACACTCGCCCCAGACGACTGCACACAGTCGCACCACTGACAGCACTCCATTACTGTTTTCGAGATTACTCAACTTTTCCCAGTGCCTATCAATAATAACATGCATCATCAATAAAAAATGTTGTTATTATGATTATAACCTCTTCTCAACTGACATCCCTGTTGATCCATGCTAACAGAGGAAGCGTGTGGGTGGCCATGAGTGGGTGCAGGTAGAGGAGGATGTGACTGAAGCAGATCTGGGTCTAGGGAAGATTGCCCAGCTGGACATCTGCACAGGGACAGCTGTCTGCTCCAGACTGGGAGACGAGGCTTCAGTCAGCAACCTGGACAGCCAGGAAGGTGCGTAAAACACATCAGGAGTTCAGCTTTGCTCCCAGCTTATTGCTTATGTACAGTACACATCATTGGTGTCTGCCATTGCTTTCCTCTCTTAAGTGATCTATCTAGAGACTACCAGTCAAAAGTTTGGGCACACCACATTTTCCTTGTTTTTTTTTCACTATATTCCACATACAGTAGTACAGTAATAGTAAAGACATCAAAACTACTGTATGAACGCAAAGTGACCAAAAGCGTTCAACAAATTAAAGCAATCTTATATTTTTGATTCTCCTAAATGGCCACCCTTTGCCTTGATGGAGAGGCAAAGAAATTCATACATAAGCATCAACTTCACTATTTATATTTGACTAAAAACAAATGTCAAGCATTTAAGCATAAGCCTTTCGATCAAAATGGCTTTAAGACGAGGAAAAACATAGTACATTATATCGGGTGTGTCCAAACTTTTGACTGGTACAGTAGGAGTGTATCACATCTATATAATATCGTGTGAATGTTCACGTACACTATTGAAGTATTGAAATGCATCATGTGACCACAGAGAGCTCAGACGATGACCATCTGACCATGGAGGACCTGATCAGCTACAGCTTCCAGGTGGCCAAAGGCATGGAGTTTCTGTCCTCTCGCAAGGTGAAGTTCCCTACTGTGCACAACAGCATTGGCTGGAAATCTATATGTGCATGTGGGCTTTCAAAATAAGAGGAGGATAATGATTGTCTGTCAAATTAAGGCTTTTACTGCATGTGATGGCTGACTCTTCTATTTCTGCGTGCTCCATAGTGTATCCACAGAGATCTAGCAGCCAGAAACATCCTCCTTTCAGAGAACAATGTGGTGAAGATCTGCGACTTTGGCCTGGCTAGAGACGTCTACAAAGACCCCGACTATGTGCGCAAGGGAGACGTGAGTCCCCTTAAACTGACATGTAGACTTGATATGGTGCTATTAAGGGCTGTAAAGCAGATAACTATATAATAAAGTGGGCATTAACTTTTTATCATTGCTACAGGCGCGTCTCCCTCTGAAGTGGATGGCTCCTGAGACCATCTTTGACCGGGTGTACACTACCCAGAGTGATGTTTGGTCCTTTGGGGTGCTTCTCTGGGAGATCTTCTCCCTGGGTAAGCCTAGTAGTAATCACTAGTACAAAGTAACATTGACATTACATTTTACATTACATTACATTACATTACATTACATTACATTGACCACTCTAGTACCACAATCAAACCACTGTCCTCTTTCCTATAGGGGCTTCTCCCTATCCGGGCGTTTGCATCGATGAATCTTTCTGCAGGAGGCTTAAGGAAGGTACCAGGATGAGAGCGCCAGACTACGCCACCACTGAGATGTGAGTGGAAAGTCGACATGCAGTAGCATATAGCACACCACAGAAATGTACTTGGATCCATTGTCTTACTGTGACCCAAATTACTTTTCTTTATAGATACCAGACCATGTTGGACTGCTGGCTGGATCGTCCCACAGACAGACCAACGTTCACGGACCTGGTAGAACATCTGGGCAACCTTCTACAGGCCAGCGCTCAGCAGGTCTGTTTATGCTAAAAACAAGTGCCTTTTGCTTCTCTCCAATACCAGTTCTTGTTCAAGGTTCTTGGTTGCAGAAAACTAAAACATCAACCGATGGAACAAGTTCAGTTCTTGTGTTCTATTTTGGGGTGGAGAAGCTAATGACTGTGTCGGTCTCTAGGATGGGAAAGACTACATACCTCTGACAGCAGGTGAGGTGCAGGGATCCCCAGTGACTCCTGACACCGTGAACCCCTACAACAGGCCCCAAAGTGGGGAAATCCTGGAGGCGCAGCTCCACTATGACAACGCACCGGCCCTCGGGTCAGCACCATGCTTTCACCTCTCACTCTGCACAGTAGCTATGGACTCTGTTTCAGCACTCACTGGTGAAGCTCATCCTCTCTTCCTCCTGCAGGCTGACCCAACAGAGTGAAAGGTGCAGTCGTCCGCTTAGCGTTAAGACTTTTGAGGACATCCCGGTGGAGCACAGCAGCATCATGGTGAGTGTCTCTGAAATCCACAAACACATAATGGGCCCTCCCCATCGTACCAACCAATGGTGTTTATTCCCATCATGCATACACCTGGGTACCTCTTCAGGCTACACCGAACCTTCTTGAACTAACCGCTCTTCTAAACACACACACACACACACACACACACACACACACACACACACACACACACACACACACACACACACACACACACACACACACACACACACACACACACACACACACACACAATATTAACAAATGCTTCTTATTCCTTCAAGTATTGACAAATGCTGCTTATTCCATTTAAAAAGTCTTAGCTGATGCTTGTCAACACTACTGTTGACAAAATGTACTATTGGTTGCTTTGGATAAAAGCGTCTGATGTAATGTAATGGGGATTCCTACAGGAGGGTCACACAGACAGTGGCATGGGCCTATCACCAGAGGAGATGAAGGGTCTGGATCATCAGCTGCCACGCACACCCAACTTCAGGTGAGGACTGAGCACCTCTATATAACCCATATTACATTTTTGCCAACCCTTCACTCACATAATAACCACTTGGGGATCTTTCATTTCTTAATTTGTGTAGTTTCTTTATAGTGCTAATTAAAGGACAATTCTCAATATCCATTTAATTCCAAATGTCCCCATTGCCCGTTTCTCTCCTCAGCCAACTGCTGCGTTGTAAGAGCAAGGAGTCTCTGGCCTCGGAGTCGTCCAATCAGACGAGCGGATACCAGTCCGGGTACCACTCTGACGACACGGACACCCCGATCTACGCTAATGAGGAGGTCATCATGAAGCACAAGATGCTGAAGAATCCTCCATTGCCCAAGACAGCCGACAAGTTCAGCGTTGATGTCCGCTACAGCACGCCACCTGTCTGACCCCCAATACTTTCCCCCCATCCTCTCCTTGAAACCTTCCACCCCGAGTCTTTTCACTGTACAGACGTTTGTTTGCAGGTATTGCCTTTTTAGGAGCAACGACATCACATGCATCACATGCAATAGAGCTTTGTTCATTGTGATGTTGAGATATTTTCACATAACTTCATTCAATGGGACACAGTATACGGAGGTTGTATGCACAAGATAATTGATCTTAGTAAGAGCAGCTCTCTCTGGACAGCCAGTGGAACGCTATCATGTTTACACAGCAAGTGGAAGGTCTGGGGAGCTAGACATGCGGACACACCTTCTTCCTGCGAGGCAATCCACCCACTTCCTCTATTGCAGGAAATGGTAACTGGAATTTTAGGTAATTGTATTAGCAAATGTTTTCTTTCTTTTTTCCATTCCCCAACAACCAGCACCACTTATGGCACACGTTTGGACATTTGGTAAAGAAGCTCTCAGATCGATTTGAATGATTCTTTTTTTTATCAGTATTTGTACAGTTCCTTTCTTTATATGACTTACCATATTTTATTGAAGCCGTATCGACTAAACCTGCAATAAATGTAACTAGTTTTATAAAATAAATACAGTATACTCACAGATTTTAAGAGGTTTCATGTGCATACATTTTTCAACATTTAACAGCTTTTGTTTGATACCGTTTGTTTGAGTCTCCAATACTCCAATATCAATGACTGTTCAAGCCATCATTTGTAGCTACTCGCTGGATGTGGCCTCTGTAGTGTATTACTGTGTGTGTGTGTGTCTTTGTATGTTACACTTCTCATTTCCTTTCTCTGTGTCTTACCAGCCCAAAGAAAACAAAACAATGCCTTCTCAGCCTTGATTATACTGTGTGTGTGTGTGTGTGTGTGTGTGTGTGTGTGTGTGTGTGTGTGTGTGTGTGTGTGTGTGTGTGTGTGTGTGTGTGTGTGTGTGTGTGTGTGTGTGTGTGTGTGTGTGTGTGTGTGTGTGTGTGTGTGTGTGTGTGTGTGTGTGTGTGTGTGTGTGTGTGTGTGTGTGTGTGTGTGTGTGTGGTGTGTGTGCGTGCGTGCGTGCGTGCGTGTGTGTGTGTGTGTGTGTTTCCAACAGGAACAATACCCCGCTCCAACCTTGGGTGTTTTCTTGGGCAGCCTATATTCAGCTCAGAATGCATGCCCACAATAGCCCAGCCAAGGCCACTGTGAGCTGGGTAACTACACTATGAGGGGGTTTTCTAGGCTACTGAAGGG